>NC_041387.1:290053655-290057441 GCF_002162155.2 Triticum dicoccoides | reverse complement strand
AAAGACGGGACACCTTTGCCTCTATCAAGGATAGGGTCGCATCTTGGGCGTGACAGTAGGGCTGCGCCAGGGAGAGGTGAAAACTCTTATGTTTGCAGCCCCAAATACCTCAAGTATATATAGGGGATGATAGAGGCAGAGGTGTCCCGTCTTTCGATGAGATGGTGGATTTCGCTTTGGTGGAAGTCGACTTTGACGATCCGACTACGAACGTGCGAGGACGTCGCGCCTTAGCAATCGCTAAACCAACTCCGAGAGGTTATTGACCACGCCGGAGCACGATCAACCTGACCACGAGGGTCTGTTTCCTGCGAGCAAACGAAGAACAAGCAAGAAACTAAGATTGCAATCTGGATATTGCGAATATAAGATGAAAGCTTTATTGATCAAGGTGGGGTTCTGTGACGCCTTTGTCTGGTTGTTGAACACAAACGAAGTACGCGAAGTTGCAGCTATGGCGAACTTTTAATCTAAACAAAACCCCCAAAGTCTAAACGATGCCCTAAGGGCTGTATATATGGAGGAAGAGGGGGGAATTTCGTGGCCCTTGGTGGAGGGGTCCGAAATCAACCCTATCTCTTGTTTCCCCACACATACGGACTCTAAAAATAGCCTATACTTATGTATTTCGAAATTACATGGGCCTGGCCCAATAATAAGGTGACGCAGCACCTAAAATAGCCTCGGGACGAAATTTATGAAGTGGCATCTTGTACATTTCGTCCAAGGCTTCATGCACCCATTATGGTGGCTTCAAAGTCCTGAAATCATCACTTGTAACTCCGTTCTTGTTCCCCTTGCGCATGCCATCATCTCCATGCTTGTTCTTGCTCCAATGTTCATCCTTCTCCAAGCTAGGCCCTTCATTTGTAAGCAAAACAAATGTATCCAATTTAGGCAGCATCATATTCTCATGAACATTAGAATCATTACCAAGAAACGAAAGTACCTGGTAATTTAGTTGGCGTGCACGAGCTCTAGTAATTGGTCCAGTATGTATAGCAGCAGGGGCTGTGGGTGTAACAATTGTATTGATGTCCTCATCAGCACACAAGTGATATTATTTGTCGTCGTTGTAAGGGAGGAGGTCATTATGCGAGAGAATGCAAATCTCCGCGTGTGATGATTGCTACCGCGGATGGTGGATATGAGTCCGCTAGTGACTATGATGAGGAGACTTTGGCTCTTATTACATGTGAAGAACATGGTGGAGATGATTCTGATCATGAGACGCAATACATGGCTCCTGAAGACGCTGACAGGTATGAATGTTTAGTTGCTCAACGTGTTTTGAGTGTGCAGGTCACACAAGCTGAGCAAAATCAGAGGCACAATTTGTTCCATACCAAGGGAGTTGTGAAGGAACGTTCTGTGCGCGTCATAATAGACGGAGGGAGCTGCAACAACTTGGCTAGCATGGAGATGGTGGAGAAGCTTTCTCTCACCACAAGACCACATCCACATCCTTACTACATCCAATGGTTCAACAACCGCGGCAAGGTTAAGGTAACACGTACTGTTCGTGTGCATTTTAGTATCTCTACATATGCTGATTATGTTGATTGTGATGTGGTACCTATGCAAGCATGTTCCTTATTACTTGGTAGACCATGGCAATTTGATAAAAATTCTGTACACCATGGTAGAAACAATCACTATACTCTTGTTCATAAGGATAAAAATATTACTTTGCTTCCTATGACTCCTGATTCCATTTTGAAAGATGATATTAATAGAGCTAATAAAGCACAACAGGAGAAGAATAAGAGCGAAAATCAGATTGTGGCAAAAGAATTTGAGCAACAAATGAAGCCTAATAATAAACCATCTAGTGTTGCTTCTGAAATTAAATTGAAAAGTGCATGTTTATTTGCCACCAAATCTGATATTGATGAGCTAGATTTCAGCAAATCTGTTTGCTATGCTTTTGTGTGCAAAGAGGCATTATTTTCATTCGAGGACGTGCCTTCCTCCTTGCCTCCTGCTGTCACTAACATTTTGCAGGAGTTCGCTGACGTTTTTCCACAAGACGTGCCACCGGGATTACCGCCTATTCGAGGGATTGAGCATCAGATTGACTTAATTCCCGGTGCTTCACTGCCAAACCGTGCACCATACCGTACCAATCCAGAGGAGACGAAGAAGATTATGTGTCAAGTACAAGAGCTTCTCGACAAAGGTTATATACGCGAATCCCTTAGTCCTTGTGCTGTTCCTATTATTCTAGTGCCGAAAAAGGATGGTACATCACGTATGTGTGTTGATTGTAGAGGCATTAATAATATTACTATTCGTTATCGTCATCCTATTCCTAGGCTAGATGATATGCTTGATGAATTGAGTGGCTCTACAATATTCTCCAAAGTTGATTTGCGTAGTGGCTACCATCAAATTCGTATGAAATTGGGAGATGAATGGAAAACAGCATTTAAAACTAAGTTTGGATTATATGAGTGGTTAGTCATGCCTTTTGGGTTAACTAATGCACCTAGTACTTTCATGAGATTAATGAACGAAGTTTTACGTGCTTTCATTGGACGATTTGTGGTAGTTTACTTTGATGACATATTGATTTATAGCAGATCTTTGGAAGAACATTTGGAACATTTATGTGCTGTTTTTATTGCTCTACGTGATGCACGTTTGTTTGGTAACCTTGGGAAGTGCACCTTGATGAGGACATGACTACCTTGGATATGACCAAAAATATTGCATATATGCATATTTGTCAGGTGATTTCTAGTGCAAACTATTCAATAATCTATTTATGTTATCCAGAACAAAAATACTTCACACACTTTTGTGTTTTGTCTAATTGCAGGTGTATGGGACATTTGTACAATCCACATATGAAGATAAGGAAGAAAGAGATGTTTATTTGCTGTCCAAAAAGTTCTCTCACGTCACTTTTGGCCCAAGAGAAGATAGAGTCCAAGTCTCTCACGTTCTGGATTCAGATTCGGACTTCACAGACATACCTGACTCAAAACGCACACAAGTTTTTCATACGGACTCCGAATTGGGTGATTCTTTTTTTGTCGGAAACTAGATTTCGTGCACTTTCCAACCCAATTGGAATCACCTTCAAATTCTTCCGGAGTGTTGAGTTGTGGACGAAACAATCTGATGCTGCAGCAGAATCCGAGTCAAACTACAAGTCCAAAGGTGTTACATCACCTCCACTTGGGCCCATTGGCCTTGTACGACCTAGATTTAGTTTTAGGCTGCCTTGGGACGTCCTCCCACCTCCTTGGCCGCCACCCCTTGCTCCTATATAAGTAGATCCATCTAGTAGCTTTTCCTTGGGTTTTGTTTAGATTAAAAGTTCGCCATAGCTGCAACTTCGCGTACTTCGTTTGTGTTCAACGACCAGACAAAGGCGTCACAGAACCCCACCTTGATCAATAAAGCTTTCATCTTATATTCGCAATATCCAGATTGCAATCTTAGTTTCTTGCTTGTTCTTCGTTTGCTCGCAGGAAACAGACCCTCGTGGTCAGGTTGATCGTGCTCCGGCGTGGTCAATAACTTCTCGGAGTTGGTTTAGCGATTGCTAAGGCGCGACGTCCTCGCACGCTCGTAGTCGGATCGTCAAAGTCGACTTCCACCAAAGCGAAATCCACCATCTCATCGAAAGACGGGACACCTTTGCCTCTATCAAGGATAGGGTCGCATCTTGGGCGTGACAGTAGGGCTGCGCCAGGGAGAGGTGAAAACTCTTATGTTTGCAGCCCCAAATACCTCAAGTATATATAGGGGATGATAGAGGCAGAGGTGTCCCGTCTT
>NC_041387.1:290043654-290052806 GCF_002162155.2 Triticum dicoccoides | reverse complement strand
CACCCAAATAAGGCTTCAAATCTGCAATGTTAAAAGTGGGACTAACCCTAAAATCTGCAGGCAGCTCAAGTTTATATGCATTATCATTTATTTTCTCTAACACCTTAAAGGGACCATCAGCACGTGGCATTAGCTTTGATTTGCGCAAATCAGGAAATCTATCCTTACGCAAATGTAACCAAACAAGATCTCCAGGTGCAAACACAACATGTTTTCTACCCTTATCTCCAGCAAGTTTATATTTAGCATTCATACGCTCAATGTTTTCCTTAGTTAACTCATGCATTTTTAAAATCAATTCAGCACGTTGTTTAGCATCAAAATTAACCTTCTCTGAAGATGGAAGAAGCAACAAATCAATAGGTGCACGAGGTAGGAAACCATACACAACTTTAAAAGGGCACATCTTAGTAGTAGAATGCAATGAACGATTATAAGCAAATTCAATATGAGGCAAGCATTCCTCCCACATTTTCTTATTATTCTTCAAAACAGCCCTAAGCATAGTAGACAACGTTCTATTGACTACTTCAGTTTGTCCATCAGTTTGGGGGTGACAAGTAGTACTAAAAAGCAGTTTAGTCCCCAACTTAGCCCATAAACATCTCCAAAAGTGGCTAAGAAATTTAGTATCACGATCTGAAACAATAGTATTTGGCACACCATGCAAGCGAATAATTTCACGAAAGAACAAATCAGCAACATTAACAGCATCATCGCTTTTATGACATGGTATAAAGTGTGCCATTTTCGAGAATCTATCCACGACAACAAATATGCTATCCCTCCCCTTCTTTGTTCGAGGTAAACCTAAAACAAAGTCCATAGATATATCCTCCCAAGGAACACTAGGTACAGGCAAAGGCATATATAAACCATGAGGATTGAGTCGTGACTTAGCTTTTTGACATGTAGTGCATCGAGCAATAAAACGCTCAACATCCCGTCTCATCTTTTGATAGAGGCGGGGGTGTCCCGATCTTTCGATGAGATGATAACTATCGATTTGGTGGAGACGACTTTGACGATCCGACTACAAACGTGCACGACGTTGCGCCTTAGCAATCGCTAAACCAATCTCCTGAGGTTACTGACGAGGCCGGAAGCACGGTCAGCCTGACCACGAAGGTCTATTCCTGAAAGCAATCGAAGAACGAGCAAGAATATGATAAAGCAATCTGAATATTGCAAATATATATGAGGTATTGATAATGGTGGGGAACCGGAAGCGGTCTTGGTCTGGTCGTTGGACACAAACGAAGTACACGAAGTTGCAATGGCTAACTTTTAACTAAACAAATCCCAAGGAAAAGCTACTAGATGGATCTACTTATATAGGAGCAAGGGGTGGCGGCCAAGGAGGTGGGAGGACGTCCCAAGGCAGCCTAAAACTAAATCTAGGTCGTACAAGGCCAATGGGCCCAAGTGGAGGTGATGTAACACCTTTGGACTTGTAGTTTGACTCGGATTCTGCTGCAGCATCAGATTGTTTCGTCCACAACTCAACGCTCCGGACGAATTTGAAGGTGATTCCAATTGGGTTGGAAATTGCACGAAATCTAGTTTCCAAGAAAAAAAGAATCACCCAATTCGGAGTCCGTATGAAAAACTTGTGTGCGTTTTGAGTCAGGTGTGTCTGTGCAGTCCGAATCTGAATCCAGAACGTGAGAGACTTGGACTCTATTTTCTCTTGGGCCAAAAGTGACGTGAGAGAACTTTTTGAACAGCAAATAAACATCTCTTTCTTCCTTATCTTCATATGTGGATTGTACAAATGTCCCATACACCTGCAATTAGACAAAACACAAAAGTGTGTGAAGTATTTTTGTTCTGGATAACATAAATAGATTATTGAATAGTTTGCACTAGAAATCACCTGACAAATATGCATATATGCAATATTTTTGGTCATATCCAAGGTAGTCATGTCCTCATCATCCTCCCCTTCTTGAAAATAAAGCCGTCCTCGGCGTTGCTTAATCTGAAATGTGGCTAACAAAAGAGACAAGGTGTACATGTTGTATATGTATATGTCATCCATTTTTACTTCCCTTGATTTTTGCATATATGACACATGAATAGATGAGTAACTTGCATAGTTCATAAAATCTAAAGCCAAAAAATTAGCACAAGAAGTAGAAGGCATGAAAATATTGCAACTCAGTTTGCACATATAAGTGAATCTCTTATTCATTTTAAAAGATTGACAATGTTCATCATTAAACCATCCCAACATTGGTGAATAAACCTTACTTGCATCAAATTTACATGCTACAACATGCTTAAATAAGCAAACATGCAATAAGTCATTCAACACAGAATCATCACCAAGATTAGAGGTCATATCAAAATGATTAAACATTGGTTCTTTTCCATCAATAGTTAATTCAATGGGTGCACTCAAAATTGTTGGTATTTCAGTTGATTGATCACATGGCAAAGTCAAATTATCAACGTAGTCCTCTAAAATAGGTGGTGTGATCAAAGTAGTGGGTAGCTCATCAGATGGTGCATTCAAATTGACAAGGCATTCATCATTCTCATGTAGAGATGGAAGATCAGTACTTTTGTCATTACCTCTTATGATCAACTCAGATGATGTAGCCACTCTCGGGGGCGATGTGTCACATGGTGGAGGTGATGTAGTCCTGACAACAACGGATGTGGTTGTCATAGTATGCCTAGTAGTTGAAGGAACAATCATATCAACTCTTGGAATGTGCACCGTGCGCTTGTTCTCCTCGTCGCCAACACATCGTTTTATTTCCTGTTCAGCTTTGCAAGCAAGATGAAACAAATGGTCCATAGGATAACACTCTTCATGAATTAGTATCTCTTGAATATCACGGTTTAATCCTCCCCAAAATCTATCCATAAAATCATCTTCACTTTCTTCTAAAGAGGAATGCAACAAGGTAGTTTGTAAATCATCATAATATTTTGTTACAGTTTCACTACCTTGTTTTAAGTGTTGCAACTTCTTAGTCATGTCACGAGTATAATAAGCAGGGACGAAAGTATGTCGCATGGCAAGTTTCAAATCATCCCAAGTAGTAGGTATATAATCAGGGTGTAACCGACAATATTCACTCCACCAAACCAAAGCATAACCAGTGAAAGAACCAACCGCAACCTTAACCTTTTTATGTTCATCGAAATTATGGGAAGCAAATATATTTTTTATGTCGAATTCCCATTCAATATATAAAGCAGGTTTAAAACGGCCATTAAATGGTGGTATAGATACATTAACCTGATCATGTGCATTTGGATGTTTGTGCACCTCTCGTGACGGTTGTGGTATTTGCAAAGGTGGTGGCACGTCTCCCGCGATCGACAAAGCCCATGAATTGACTCTGGATCCTGTCATGATTAGTAGAACAAGAAACAAAACCCAAAAATAATGTTCCTATAACTACTAGGATGTGGTGGTAAAACGCTCACAGTAAAGCAAATATCAATGTCTTACAAGTTCTTACCATGCAGCAGGCGGTGATCGGCAACCAGCGGTGTTAAGTAACTCCGAATATTGAGTAAAGCGATTGCCAGGGGAGCGTACGTATACACGATGTAGAAATATGTGGAGCTGGGTTGGCTATATATGGTAGCAAAAGATTAGCAATAATCAATTCAAAGATGCAATGTTGAATAAACGCTCAACGACGGTACTGTGCTGGTCCTAGGCTAGACCGGACTAGAGACGCGAGCCTAGAACACTAATGAGGTCACGGCGTAGCACAACTAGCATCAATGAAGGATACTAAGTAGCTCTTGACAGCAAGATATAAGTGAAGATAATGATGAAAAACAACTGCCAAGCAGGATATACAACAACTCTCTCTCCAACTTTCCTCTTGAAAAGTTTGAGACAATTTTCTGATAAATTCTTTCAAAGAATGCTACTAACTCAAGCTTTCCAATGCAAAAAGAATCACTCAATTCGGAGTCCGTATGAAAAACTTGTGTGCGTTTTGAGTCAGGTATGTCTGTGCAGTCCGAATCTGAATCCAGAACGTGAGAGACTTGGACTCTATCTTCTCTTAGGCCAAAAGTGACGTGAGAGAACTTTTTGGACAGCAAATAAACATCTCTTTCTTCCTTATCATCATATGTGGATTGTACAAATGTCCCATACACCTGCAATTAGACAAAACACAAAAGTGTGTGAAGTATTTTTGTTCTGGATAACATAAATAGATTATTGAATAGTTTGCACTAGAAATCACCTGACAAATATGCATATATGCAATATTTTTGGTCATATCCAAGGTAGTCATGTCCTCATCATCCTCCCCTTCTTGAAAATAAAGCCGTCCTCGGCGTTGCTTAATCTGAAATGTGGCTAACAAAAGAGACAAGGTGTACATGTTGTATATGTATATGTCATCCATTTTTACTTCCCTTGATTTTTGCATATATGACACATGAATAGATGAGTAACTTGCATAGTTCATAAAACCTAAAGCCAAAAAATTAGCACAAGAAGTAGAAGGCATGAAAATATTGCAACTCAGTTTGCACATATAAGTGAAGCTCTTATTCATTTCAAAAGATTGACAATGTTCATCATTAAACCATCCCAACATTGGTGAATAAACCGTACTTGCATCAAATTTACATGCTACAACATGCTTAAATAAGCAAACATGCAATAAGTCATTCAACACAGAATCATCACCAAGATTAGAGGTCATATCAAAATGATTAAACATTGGTTCTTTTGCATCAATAGTTAATTCAATGGGTGCACTCAAAATTGTTGGTATTTCAGTTGTTTGATCACATGGCAAAGTCAAATTATCAACGTAGTCCTCTAAAATAGGTGGTGTGATCAAAGTAGTGGGTAGCTCATCAGATGGTGCATTCAAATTGACAAGGTATTCATCATTCTCATGTAGAGATGGAAGATCAGTACCTTTGTCATTACCTCTTATGATCAACTCAGATGATGTAGCCACTCTCGGGGGCGATGTGTCACATGGTGGAGGTGATGTAGTCCTGACAACAACGGATGTGGTTGTCATAGTATGCCTAGTAGTTGAAGGAACAATCATATCAACTCTTGGAATGTGCACCGTGCGCTTGTTCTCCTCGTGGCCAACACGTCGTTTTATTTCCTGTTCAGCTTTGCAAGCAAGATGAAACAAATGGTTCATAGGATAACACTCTTCATGAATTAGTATCTCTTGAATATCACGGTTTAATCCTCCCCAAAATCTATCCATAAAATCATCTTCACTTTCTTCTAAAGAGGAATGCAACAAGGTAGTTTGTAAATCATCATAATATTTTGTTACAGTTTCAGTACCTTGTTTTAAGTGTTGCAACTTCTTAATCATGTCACGAGTATAATAAGCAGGGACGAAAGTATGTCGCATGGCAAGTTTCAAATCATCCCAAGTAGTAGGTATATAATCAGGGTGTAACCGACAATATTCACTCCACCAAACCAAAGCATAACCAGTGAAAGAACCAACCGCAACCTTAACCTTTTTATGTTCATTGAAATTATGGGAAGCAAATATATTTTTTATGGCGAACTCCCATTCAATATATAAAGCAGGTTTAAAATGGCCATTAAATGGTGGTATAGATACATTAACCTGATCATGTGCATTTGGATGTTTGTGGACCTCTCGTGACGGTTGTGGTATTTGCAAAGGTGGTGGCACGTCTCCCGCGATCGACAAAGCCCATGAATTGACTCTGGATCCTGTCATGATTAGTAGAACAAGAAACAAAACCCAAAAATAATGTTCCTATAACTACTAGGATGTGGTGGTAAAACGCTCACAGTAAAGCAAATATCAATGTCTTACAAGTTCTTACCATGCAGCAGGCGGTGATCGGCAACCAGCGGTGTCAAGTAACTCCGAATATTGAGTAAAGCGATTGCCAGGGGAGCGTACGTATATACGGTGTAGAAATATGTGGAGCTGGGTTGGCTATATATGGTAGCAAAAGATTAGCAATAATCAATTCAAAGATGCAATGTTGAATAAACGCTCAACGACGGTACTGTGCTGGTCCTAGGCTAGACCGGACTAGAGACGCGAGCCTAGAACACTAATGAGGTCACGGCGTAGCACAACTAGCATCAATGAAGGATACTAAGTAGCTCTTGACAGCAAGATATAAGTGAAGATCACAACGGCAGTGAAGATAATGATGAAAAACAACTGCCAAGCAGGATATACAACAACTCTCTCTCCAACTTTCCTCTTGAAAAGTTTGAGACAATTTTCTGATAAATTCTTTCAAAGAATGCTACTAACTCAAGCTTTCCAATGCAAAAAGAATCACTCAATTCCGAGTTGATATGAGGAGTCAAAGATAGGGGTGTCCCGATCTTTCGATGAGATGATAACTATCGATTTGGTGGAGACGACTTTGACGATCCGACTACAAACGTGCACGACGTTGCACCTTAGCAATCGCTAAACCAACTCCGAGAGGTTATTGACCACGCCGGAGCACAATCAACCTGACCACGAAGGTCTATTCCTGCAAGCAATCGAAGAACAAGCAAGAATATGATAAATGCAATCTGAATATTGCGAGTATATATGAAGTATTGATAAAGGTGGGGATCCGTAAGCGGTCTTGGTCTGGTCGTTGGACACAAACGAAGTACACGAAGTTGCAATGGCTAACTTTTAACTAAACAAATCCCAAGGAAAAGCTACTAGATGGATCTACTTATATAGGAGCAAGGGGTGGCGGCCAAGGAGGTGGGAGGACGTCCCAAGGCAGCCTAAAACTAAATCTAGGTCGTACAAGGCCAATGGGCCCAAGTGGAGGTGATGTAACACCTTTGGACTTGTAGTTTGACTCGGATTCTGCTGCAGCATCAGATTGTTTCGTCCACAACTCAACGCTCCGGACGAATTTGAAGGTGATTCCAATTGGGTTGGAAAGTGCACGAAATCTAGTTTCCAACAAAAAAGAATCACCCAATTCGGAGTCCGTATGAAAAACTTGTGTGCGTTTTGAGTCAGGTATGTCTGTGCAGTCCGAATCTGAATCCAGAACGTGAGAGACTTGGACTCTATCTTCTCTTGGGCCAAAAGTGACGTGAGAAAACTTTTTGGACAGCAAATAAACATCTCTTTCTTCCTTATCTTCATATGTGGATTGTACAAATGTCCCATACACCTGCAATTAGACAAAACACAAAAGTGTGTGAAGTATTTTTGTTCTGGATAACATAAATAGATTATTGAATAGTTTGCACTAGAAATCACCTGACAAATATGCATATATGCAATATTTTTGGTCCTCATCATCCTCCCCTTCTTGAAAATAAAGCCGTCCTCGGCGTTGCTTAATCTGAAATGTGGCTCTTATGATCAACTCAAATGATGTAGCCACTCTCGGGGGCGATGTGTCACATGGTGGAGGTGATGTAGTCTTCACAACAACGGATGTGGTTGTCATAGTATGCCTAGTAGTTGAAGGAACAATCATATCAACTCTTGGAATGTGCACCGTGCGCTTGTTCTCCTCGTGGCCAACACGTCGTTTTATTTCCTGTTCAGCTTTGCAAGCAAGATGAAACAAATGGTCCATAGGATAACACTCTTCATGAATTAGTATCTCTTGAATATCACAGTTTAATCCTCCCCAAAATCTATCCATAAAATCATCTTCACTTTCTTCTAAAGAGGAATGCAACAAGGTAGTTTGTAAATCATCATAATATTTTGTTACAGTTTCACTACCTTGTTTTAAGTGTTGCAACTTCTTAATCATGTCACGAGTATAATAAGCAGGGACGAAAGTATGTCGCATGGCAAGTTTCAAATCATCCCAAGTAGTAGGTATATAATCAGGGTGTAACCGACAATATTCACTCCACCAAACCAAAGCATAACCAGTGAAAGAACCAACCGCAACCTTAACCTTTTTATGTTCATCGAAATTATGGGAAGCAAAAATATTTTTTATGTCGAACTCCCATTCAATATATAAAGCAGGTTTAAAACGGCCATTAAATGGTGGTATAGATACATTAACCCGATCATGTGCATTTGGATGTTTGTGCACCTCTCGTGACGGTTGTGGTATTTGCAAAGGTGGTGGCACGTCTCCCGCGATCGACAAAGCCCATGAATTGACTCTGGATCCTGTCATGATTAGTAGAACAAGAAACAAAACCCAAAAATAATGTTCCTATAACTACTAGGATGTGGTGGTAAAACGCTCACAGTAAAGCAAATATCAATGTCTTACAAGTTCTTACCATGCAGCAGGCGGTGATCGGCAACCAGCGGTGTCAAGTAACTCCGAATATTGAGTAAAGCGATTGCCAGGGGAGCGTACGTATACACGGTGTAGAAATATGTGGAGCTGGGTTGGCTATATATGGTAGCAAAAGATTAGCAATAACCAATTCAAAGATGCAATGTTGAATAAACGCTCAACGACGGTACTGTGCTGGTCCTAGGCTAGACCGGACTAGAGACGCGAGCCTAGAACACTAATGAGGTCACGGCGTAGCACAACTAGCATCAATGAAGGATACTAAGTAGCTCTTGACAGCAAGATATAAGTGAAGATCACAACGGCAGTGAAGATAATGATGAAAAACAACTGCCAAGCAGGATATACAACAACTCTCTCTCCAACTTTCCTCTTGAAAAGTTTGAGACAATTTTCTGATAAATTCTTTCAAAGAATGCTACTAACTCAAGCTTTCCAATGCAAAAAGAATCACTCAATTCCGAGTTGATATGAGGAGTCAAAGAATTCTAAAACTGGCCTGAAAAATTGGAACAAGTTGTGTTCACGAACTTCGGAGGGCAAAAAGACCTATTTAGAAGCCGATTTTGAGGTGTCAAATATTGAACTATCTTCTGCAACTATTTAGATGCGGCTCGTCGCTATCTTCAATTTGAGTACTCACGGAGCAAAAACTGACTTCGTATGAGGAAGATACACCTGTTTTACTGAACAGTGTGCAAAACAGATTCCAATCCGAATTCAACTACGAGATTGAGTCTAGATAGATCCGAATTTTGTTTTTTTTTCTCCTCTCTTTTTTTTTCTCACACTTTTTTTCTTTTCCTTTCTTTTTTTTTCTCTGACTTTTTTTTTACTTTTTTTTTCTCTCGTTTTTTTTCTCTATCTTTTTTTCTCTCTCCCTCTTTCCA
>NC_041387.1:289988210-290043550 GCF_002162155.2 Triticum dicoccoides | reverse complement strand
GACGATGCAACCGATAATTCAACTATGCAAGCAATGAAAAGAAAATTGCAAAGGCTCAAACTGGCTTGGACAAAGGATGAATAGATCTAACTCTTTTTTGTGGATTTTTCTTAGACAATAGGTAAGAAAATAAATCTAATCTAGGAAAACTGGAAATTCTCACCGAGCAACCTGAAAACTGATACCACTTGATAGAGGCGGGGGTGTCCCGATCTTTCGATGAGATGATAACTATCGATTTGGTGGAGACGACTTTGACGATCCGACTACAAACGTGCACGACGTTGCGCCTTAGCAATCGCTAAACCAATCTCCTGAGGTTACTGACGAGGCCGGAAGCACGGTCAGCCTGACCACGAAGGTCTATTCCTGCAAGCAATCGAAGAACGAGCAAGAATATGATAAAGCAATCTGAATATTGCAAATATATATGAGGTATTGATAATGGTGGGGAACCGGAAGCGGTCTTGGTCTGGTCGTTGGACACAAACGAAGTACACGAAGTTGCAATGGCTAACTTTTAACTAAAGAAATCCCAAGGAAAAGCTACTAGATGGATCTACTTATATAGGAGCAAGGGGTGGCGGCCAAGGAGGTGGGAGGACGTCCCAAGGCAGCCTAAAACTAAATCTAGGTCGTACAAGGCCAATGGGCCCAAGTGGAGGTGATGTAACACCTTTGGACTTGTAGTTTGACTCGGATTCTGCTGCAGCATCAGATTGTTTCGTCCACAACTCAACGCTTCGGACGAATTTGAAGGTGAATCCAATTGGGTTGGAAAGTGCACGAAATCTAGTTTCCAACAAAAAAAGAATCACCCAATTCGGAGTCCGTATGAAAAACTTGTGTGCGTTTTGAGTCAGGTGTGTCTGTGCAGTCCGAATCTGAATCCAGAACGTGAGAGACTTGGACTCTATCTTCTCTTGGGCCAAAAGTGACGTGAGAGAACTTTTTGGACAGCAAATAAACATCTCTTTCTTCCTTATCTTCATATGTGGATTGTACAAATGTCCCATACACCTGCAATTAGACAAAGCACAAAAGTGTGTGAAGTATTTTTGTTCTGGATAACATAAATAGATTATTGAATAGTTTGCACTAGAAATCACCTGACAAATATGCATATATGCAATATTTTTGGTCATATCCAAGGTAGTCATGTCCTCATCATCTTTGGCCAAAAGAAATGTGTAGCAAGTACGTCCTCCGTCTTCTTCACGCCAAAGTGTCCCATTAATCCTCCTCCATGCGCCTCCTGCAATAACAAAAGACGAACGGAGCTAGCTGGAATGCATAGCTTGTTAGCACGAAACACAAATCCATCGTTAACAACAAACTTGTTCCACATTCTTCCTTCTTTACAATTCTGCATTACATCTTTAAAATCAGCATCATGCACATATTGATCTTTGATGGTCTCCAAACCAAATATTTTGAAGTCAAGTTGTGAAAGCATAGTATAGCGACGAGACAATGCATCAGCAATAACATTTTCTTTTCCCTTCTTGTGTTTAATGACATAAGGGAAAGTCTCAATGAATTCAACCCATTTAGCATGTCTACGATTCAGTTTAGCTTGACTTTTAATATGTTTCAAAGATTCATGATCAGAATGTATAACAAATTCTTTGGGCCATAAATAATGTTGCCATGTTTCTAAAGTCCGAACAAGATCATATAATTCTTTATCATAAGTAGAATAATTCAGACTAGGCCCACTCAATTTTTCAGAAAAGTATGCAACAGGTTTGCCATCTTGTAATAACACTCCTCCTAATCCAATTCCACTAGCATCACATTCAAGCTCAAAAGTCTTATTGATAGAGGCAAAGGTGTCCCGTCTTTCGATGAGATGGTGGATTTCGCTTTGGTGGAAGTCGACTTTGACGATCCGACTACGAACGTGCGAGGACGTCGCGCCTTAGCAATCGCTAAACCAACTCCGAGAGGTTATTGACCACGCCGGAGCACGATCAACCTGACCACGAGGGTCTGTTTCCTGCGAGCAAACGAAGAACAAGCAAGAAACTAAGATTGCAATCTGGATAGTGCGAATATAAGATGAAAGCTTTATTGATCAAGGTGGGGTTCTGTGACGCCTTTGTCTGGTCGTTGAACACAAACGAAGTACGCGAAGTTGCAGCTATGGCGAACTTTTAATCTAAACAAAACCCAAAGTCTAAACGATGCCCTAAGGGCTGTATATATGGAGGAAGAGGGGGGGAATTTCGTGGCCCTTGGTGGAGGGGTCCGAAATCAACCCTATCTCTTGTTTCCCCACACATACGGACTCTAAAAATAGCCTATACTTATGTATTTCGAAATTACATGGGCCTGGCCCAATAATAAGGTGACGCAGCACCTAAAATAGCCTCGGGACGAAATTTATGAAGTGGCATCTTGTATATTTCGTCCAAGGCTTCATGCACCCATTATGGTGGCTTCAAAGTCCTGAAATCATCACTTGTAACTCCGTTCTTGTTTCCCTTGCGCATGCCATCATCTCCATGCTTGTTCTTGCTCCAATGTTCATCCTTCTCCAAGCTAGGCCCTTCATTTGTAAGCAAAACAAATGTATCCAATTTAGGCAGCATCATATTCTCATAAACATTAGAATCATTACCAAGAAACGAAAGTACCTGGTAATTTATTTGGCGTGCACGAGCTCTAGTAATTGGTCCAGTATGTATAGCAGTAGGGGCTGTGGGTGTAACAATTGTATTGATGTCCTCATCACTTAATTCCCGGTGCTTCACTGCCAAACCGTGCACCATACCGTACCAATCCAGAGGAGACGAAGGAGATTATGCGTCAAGTACAAGAGCTTCTCGACAAAGGTTATATACGCGAATCCCTTAGTCCTTGTGCTGTTCCTATTATTCTAGTGCCGAAAAAGGATGGTACATCACGTATGTGTGTTGATTGTAGAGGCATTAATAATATTACTATTCGTTATCGTCATCCTATTCCTAGGCTAGATGATATGCTTGATGAATTGAGTGGCTCTACAATATTCTCCAAAGTTGATTTGCGTAGTGGCTACCATCAAATTCGTATGAAATTGGGAGATGAATGGAAAACAGCATTTAAAACTAAGTTTGGATTATATGAGTGGTTAGTCATGCCTTTTGGGTTAACTAATGCACCTAGTACTTTCATGAGATTAATGAACAAAGTTTTACGTGCTTTCATTGGACGATTTGTGGTAGTTTACTTTGATGACATACTGATTTATAGCAGATCTTTGGAAGAACATTTGGAACATTTACGTGATGTTTTTATTGCTCTACGTGATGCACGTTTGTTTGGTAACCTTGGGAAGTGCACCTTTTGCACCGACCGAGTATCTTTTCTTGGCTATGTTGTTACTCCACAGGGAATTGAAGTTGACAAAGCCAAGATTGAAGCTATTGAGAGTTGGCCGCAGCCCAAAACGGTCACACAAGTGAGGAGTTTTCTTGGCCTCGCTGGATTCTATAGGCGTTTTGTGAGAGATTTCAGCACCATTGCTGCACCTCTCAATGAGCTTACAAAGAAGGATGTGCCTTTTGTTTGGGGTACCGCACAGGAAGAAGCCTTCACGATATTGAAAGATAAGTTGACACATGCTCCTTTACTCCAACTTCCTGATTTTAATAAGACTTTTGAGCTTGAATGTGATGCTAGTGGAATTGGATTAGGAGGTGTGTTATTACAAGATGGCAAACCTGTTGCATACTTTTCTGAAAAATTGAGTGGGCCTAGTCTGAATTATTCTACTTATGATAAAGAATTATATGCTCTTGTTCGGACTTTAGAAACATGGCAACATTATTTATGGCCCAAAGAATTTGTTATACATTCTGATCATGAATCTTTGAAACATATTAAAAGTCAAGCTAAACTGAATCGTAGACATGCTAAATGGGTTGAATTCATTGAGACTTTCCCTTATGTCATTAAACACAAGAAGGGCAAAGAAAATGTTATTGCTGATGCATTGTCTCGTCGCTATACTATGCTTTCACAACTTGACTTCAAAATATTTGGTTTGGACATTCTGATCAAGTTGTGAAAGCATAGTATAGCGGCGAGACAATGCATCAGCAATAACATTTTCTTTTCCCTTCTTGTGTTTAATGACATAAGGAAAAGTCTCAATGAATTCAACCCATTTAGCATGTCTACGATTCAGTTTAGCTTGACTTTTAATATGTTTCAAAGATTCATGATCAGAATGTATAAAAAATTCTTTGGGCCATAAATAATGTTGCCATGTTTCTAAAGTCCGAACAAGAGCATATAATTCTTTATCATAAGTAGAATAATTCAGACTAGGCCCACTCAATTTTTCAGAAAAGTATGCAACAGGTTTGCCATCTTGTAATAACACACCTCCTAATCCAATTCCACTAGCATCACATTCAAGCTCAAAAGTCTTATTAAAATCAGGAAGTTGGAGTAAAGGAGCATGTGTCAACTTATCTTTCAATATCGTGAAGGCTTCTTCCTGTGCGGTACCCCAAACAAAAGGCACATCCTTCTTTGTAAGCTCATTGAGAGGTGCAGCAATGGTGCTGAAATCTCTCACAAAACGCCTATAGAATCCAGCGAGGCCAAGAAAACTCCTCACTTGTGTGACCGTTTTGGGCTGCGGCCAACTCTCAATAGCTTCAATCTTGGCTTTGTCAACTTCAATTCCCTGTGGAGTAACAACATAGCCAAGAAAAGATACTCGGTCGGTGCAAAAGGTGCACTTCCCAAGGTTACCAAACAAACGTGCATCACGTAGAGCAATAAAAACATCACGTAAATGTTCCAAATGTTCTTCCAAAGATCTGCTATAAATCAGTATGTCATCAAAGTAAACTACCACAAATCGTCCAATGAAAGCACGTAAAACTTTGTTCATTAATCTCATGAAAGTACTAGGTGCATTAGTTAACCCAAAAGGCATGACTAACCACTCATATAATCCAAACTTAGTTTTAAATGCTGTTTTCCATTCATCTCCCAATTTCATACGAATTTGATGGTAGCCACTACGCAAATCAACTTTGGAGAATATTGTAGAGCCACTCAATTCATCAAGCATATCATCTAGCCTAGGAATAGGATGACGATAACGAATAGTAATATTATTAATGCCTCTACAATCAACACACATACGTGATGTACCATCCTTTTTCGGCACTAGAATAATAGGAACAGTACAAGGACTAAGGGATTCGCGTATATAACCTTTGTCGAGAAGCTCTTGTACTTGACGCATAATCTCCTTCGTCTCCTCTGGATTGGTACGGTATGGTGCACGGTTTGGCAGTGAAGCACCGGGAATTAAGTCAATCTGATGCTCAATCCCTCGAATAGGCGGTAATCCCGGTGGCACGTCTTGTGGAAAAACGTCAGCGAACTCCTGCAAAATGTTAGTGACAGCAGGAGGCAAAGAGGAAGGCACGTCCTCGAATGAAAATAATGCCTCTTTGCACACAAAAGCATAGCAAACAGATTTGCTGAAATCTAGCTCATCAGTATCAGATTTGGTGGCAAATAAACATGCACTTTTCAATTTAATTTCAGAAGCAACACTAGATGGTTTATTATTAGGCTTCATTTGTTGCTCAAATTCTTTTGCCACAATCTGATTTTCGCTCTTATTCTTCTCCTGTTGTGCTTTATTAGCTCTATTAATATCATCTTTCAAAATGGAATCAGGAGTCATAGGAAGCAAAGTAATATTTTTATCCTTATGAACAAGAGTATAGTGATTGTTTCTACCATGGTGTACAGAATTTTTATCAAATTGCCATGGTCTACCAAGTAATAAGGAACATGCTTGCATAGGTACCACATCACAATCAACATAATCAGCATATGTAGAGATACTAAAATGCACACGAACAGTACGTGTTACCTTAACCTTGCCGCTGTTGTTGAACCATTGGATGTAGTAAGGATGTGGATATGGTCTTATGGTGAGAGAAAGCTTCTCCACCATCTCCATGCTAGCCAAGTTGTTGCAGCTCCCTCCGTCTATTATGACGCGCACAGAACGTTCCTTCACAACTCCCTTGGTATGGAACAAATTGTGCCTCTGATTTTGCTCAGCTTGTGTGACCTGCACACTCAAAACACGTTGAGCAACTAAACATTCATACCTGTCAGCGTCTTCAGGAGCCATGTATTGCGTCTCATGATCAGAATCATCTCCACCATGTTCTTCACGTGTAATAAGAGCCAAAGTCTCCTCATCATAGTCACTAGCAGACTCATATCCACCATCTGCGGTAGCAATCATCACACGCGGAGATTTGCATTCCCTCGCATAATGACCTCCTCCCTTACAACGACGACAAATAATATCACTCGTGTGCCCTGTTGATGCCATGGAAGAAGAAGAACGCTGTGCAGGCCCCGCAGGTGCGCTCTTGGCAGATAATGGTGGTTGTGCCTGTTTTCTTGTATCACGGCTGGAGGTGGCACCGGATGGAGGTGCTGGTGCAGTTGAAGTAGAAGATGCACGTGGTGTCCATGATGAAGGTCGGCCTGCAGAAAAGTTAGTTTGCCCCAATGCTTGTCGATCCTGCACTTCACGTTCAGCTTTACAAGCAAGATGGAATAAACGAGTGATATTAGTATACTCCTTATAGTCTAGAATGGTCTGAATCTCTCTATTTAATCCACCCAGAAAACGTGCAAGCATAGCTTCATTCTCCTCAACAATACCACATCTAATCATGCCAGTTTGTAATTCCTGATAATATTCTTCTACAGAATTTTTCCCTTGTCTTAAACGCTGCAATTTTTGAAGCAATTCACGTTGATAATATGGTGGAACCCAACGCGTACGCATAGCAGTTTTCAAAGCAGCCCAAGTAGTTGGAATAGGATATAATCTACAATGTTCAGACCACCATACACATGCAAAGCTAGTGAAAGCACAAACAGCAGCAACAACTCGTCTCTCCTCAGGATATTGTAAACATGTAAATCGTTGTTCAGTTTCTAACTCCCAAGTAAGATGTATATCAGGAACATATCTACCCTCAAATGGTGGAATATTCAATTTCAGTTTAGGAATATGGACATCATCTCGTACCTGAGGTGGTGGTGCAGGCCTACCATTACGAATATATACCTGAGGTCGACCTGCTGGTGGTGGTGCTGGTGGCTGCTCGTAGATCTGATTTTGATCAACCTCATCCTCATAATCGCCCGCATACTCATCATCCTCCTGGGTACCAGCAGCAGCAGTAGCAGGAGCCAAAGAAACACCAACAGCAGTAGTAGCGGCACCAGAATTTTGTCCTCGCTCAATAGGAACACGCTGTGCTCGTCCATACTGATTCGGAAGGGGGCGTAGTTGTTGTTGTTGCAGAGGTGCGACAGGTGCAGTCGGTGGTGGAAGACGCCCAAGCAGTTCATTAAATCTGTTATCGAGCTTTGTTTCGAACGTCTTCTCAAGGCCAGTGATCTTCTCCATGGCCTCTTCAAAATTGTTCAGCACATCTTGTACCTGTTCAGTCATCATGTGCTGAAACTTATCATGAAGCTCCTTGTTCGATAAGTTCTCCCAGTCAATCTCGTCGGCTTGTGATCCTGGCATGGTTAGCAGCAATAGAAACACACAAGAATATGATCCTACAGACTACTAAGAAGTGGTGGTGGTGTATCACAAATCCGTCAAGCAAATCTCAAATTCTTACCAGTTCTTACCCAGCAGCAGGCGGTGATCGGCAACCGTTGTAGTCAAAAACTCTCAAAGCTTGGATAGAGCGATTACCAGGGAGAGTCAAACACACGACGTAGATGTATGTGGAGCTGGGAAGGCTTATAGTATGGTAGCAAAAAGGGTCAGCAATAATCAATTCAGAGATGCAAAGTTGAATAAACGCTCAACGACGGTACTGTGCTAGTCCTAGGCTAGACTGTGCTAGAGACGCGAGCCTAGAACACCAACAAAATCACGGCGCGGCACGTAAACAAGGGAAAAGCACACTCTGAATTTATTTTTTTCGCTCTTTTTTTTGCGCTTTTTTTTGCGCTGCTTTTTTTTTGTGAAAAATCACTATAATGGCGAGTGTCTCAAAACTCTTCCTAGGTCAAACTGACAGGATGGGCACGAAATTTTTTTTTTCGACCAAAATTTTTTTTTCGACTGCCCGGACCCAAAAACTGGAAACAGGTCAAAAAAAACTTCCTATAATGGCACCTGTCTCAAAACACTCAGAAACACCTAAAAATAGGATAGCCCGAAATTTTTTCGAAAAATGCGTTTTCGAAAAATTTTGGGCCTAAACGTGATAGAGGCAAAGGTGTCCCGTCTTTCGATGAGATGATGGATATCGCTTTGGTGGCAGTCGACTTTGACGTTCCGACTACGAACGTGCGTGAACGTCGCGCCTTAGCAATCGCTAAACCAACTCCGAGAGGTTATTGACCACGCCGGAGCACGATCAACCTGACCACGAGGGTCTGTTTCCTGCGAGCAAACGAAGAACAAGCAAGAAACTAAGATTGCAATCTGGATATTGCGAATATAAGATGAAAGCTTTATTGATCAAGGTGGGGTTCTGTGACGCCTTTGTCTGGTCGTTGAACACAAACGAAGTACGCGAAGTTGCAGCTATGGCGAACTTTTAATCTAAACAAAACCCAAAGTCTAAACGATGCCCTAAGGGCTGTATATATGGAGGAAGAGGGGGGAATTTCGTGGCCCTTGGTGGAGGGGTCCGAAATCAACCCTATCTCTTGTTTCCCCACACATACGGACTCTAAAAATAGCCTATACTTATGTATATCGAAATTACATGGGCCTGGCCCAATAATAAGGTGACGCAGCACCTAAAATAGCCTCGGGACGAAATTTATGAAGTGGCATCTTGTATATTTCGTCCAAGGCTTCATGCACCCATTATGGTGGCTTCAAAGTCCTGAAATCATCACTTGTAACTCCGTTCTTGTTCCCCTTGCGCATGCCATCATCTCCATGCTTGTTCTTGCTCCAATGTTCATCCTTCTCCAAGCTAGGCCCTTCATTTGTAAGCAAAACAAATGTATCCAATTTAGGCAGCATCATATTCTCATGAACATTAGAATCATTACCAAGAAACGAAAGTACCTGGTAATTTAGTTGGCGTGCACGAGCTCTAGTAATTGGTCCAGTATGTATAGCAGCAGGGGCTGTGGGTGTAACAATTGTATTGATGTCCTCATCAACGTGGAGGTAGTCGTTGGAGAGGTGCGTTAGGTACAGCGGGTGGTGGTGGTGGAAGACGCGCGAGCAATTCATTAAACTTGTTATCGAGCTTTGTTTCGAACGTCTTCTCAAGGCCAGTGATCTTCTCCATGGCCTCTTCAAAATTGTTCAGCACATCTTGCACCTGTTCAGTCATCATTTGCTGAAACTTATCATGAAGCTCCTTGTTCGATAAATTCTCCCAGTCAATCTCGTCGGCTTGTGATCCTGGCATGGTTAGCAGCAATAGAAACACACAAGAATATGATCCTACAGACTACGAACAAGTGGTGGTGGTGGGTGTCACAAATCCGTCAAGCAAATCTCAAATTCTTACCAGTTCTTACCCAGCAGCAGGCGGTGATCGGCAACCGTTGTAGTCAAAAACGCTCAAAGCTTGGATAGAGCGATTACCAGGGAGAGTCAAACGCACGACGTAGATGTATGTGGAGCTGGGAAGGCTTATAATATGGTAGCAAAAAGGGTCAGCAATAATCAATTCAGAGATGCAAAGTTGAATAAACGCTCAACGACGGTACTGTGCTGGTCCTAGGCTAGACTGTGCTAGAGACGCGAGCCTAGAACACTAACAAAATCACGGCGCGGCACGTAAACAAGGGAAAAGCACACTCTGAATTTTTTTTTTGCGCTCTTTTTTTTTTGCGCTGTTTTTTTTTTGCGAAAAATCACTATAATGGCGAGTGTCTCAAAACTCTTCCTAGCTCAAACTGATAGGATGGGCACGAAATTTTTTCGACCAATTTTTTTTTTTTCGACTGCCCGGACCCAAAAACTGGAAACAGGTCAAAAAAAACTTCCTATAATGGCACCTATCTCAAAACACTCAGAAACACCTAAAAATAGGATAGCCAGAAAATTTTTCGAAAAATGCGTTTTCGAAAAATTTTGGGCCTAAACGGAGCGTGGCTACCCGACTCCGGCAAGGAAACACGAATCGGAATCTAGATGGATCCCGAAAACAAACCTAATAAGCAAAGAACTCGGATTGGTGGTGGATATATGGTGGTGGTATATGGCAGCGGTGGTGGTAGCGGTGGTAGTATATGGATATGGATCGGTGGTGGTATATGGACACGGATTGGTGGTGGTATATGGATACGGATTCGGTGCGGTGGTGGTAGATGGCAGGGGCGATGATGATGGTGCGGCGGCGGCGTGACAACTTATGACCAGAACTCGAAACTCTAAAAGACTAGACTCTAAGACCAGCAACTAGACACGACGATGCAACCGCAAATTCAACAAAGCAAAACCCTAAAAAGATTATGCAAGGCTCAGATTGGTTCGGATATGATGAACTAACCCTAAATTTTTTTTGTGGCTTTTTCGTGGACTATAGGTATGAAGAGCAGTGATAGAGGCAAAGGTGTCCCGTCTTTCGATGAGATGGTGGATTTCGCTTTGGTGGAAGTCGACTTTGACGATCCGACTACGAACGTGCGAGGACGTCGCGCCTTAGCAATCGCTAAACCAACTCCGAGAGGTTATTGACCACGCCGGAGCACGATCAACCTGACCACGAGGGTCTGTTTCCTGCGAGCAAACGAAGAACAAGCAAGAAACTAAGATTGCAATCTGGATATTGCGAATATAAGATGAAAGCTTTATTGATCAAGGTGGGGTTCTGTGACGCCTTTGTCTGGTCGTTGAACACAAACGAAGTACGCGAAGTTGCAGCTATGGCGAACTTTTAATCTAAACAAAACCCAAAGTCTAAACGATGCCCTAAGGGCTGTATATATGGAGGAAGAGGGGGGAATTTCGTGGCCCTTGGTGGAGGAGTCCAAAATCAACCCTATCTCTTGTTTCCCCACACATACGGACTCTAAAAATAGCCTATACTTATGTATTTCGAAATTACATGGGCCTGGCCCAATAATAAGGTGACGCAGCACCTAAAATAGCCTCGGGACGAAATTTATGAAGTGGCATCTTGTATATTTCGTCCAAGGCTTCATGCACCCATTATGGTGGCTTCAAAGTACTGAAATCATCACTTGTAACTCCGTTCTTGTTCCCCTTGCGCATGCCATCATCTCCATGCTTGTTCTTGCTCCAATGTTCATCCTTCTCCAAGCTAGGCCCTTCATTTGTAAGCAAAACAAATGTATCCAATTTAGGCAGCATCATATTCTCATGAACATTAGAATCATTACCAAGAAACGAAAGTACCTGGTAATTTAGTTGGCGTGCACGAGCTCTAGTAATTGGTCCAGTATGTATAGCAGCAGGGGCTGTGGGTGTAACAATTGTATTGATGTCCTCATCACATCCTCCTCCGCATCAGCAGCAGGAGCCACAGAAGTATCAACAGCAGCACCAACAGTTTGGCCAAACGCAAGAGGAACACGGCTTGCTCGGCGGAGGTCTGCTTCGCGACGTGGAGGTAGTCGTTGTTGTTGTTGTTGGAGAGGTGCGTTAGGTGCAGCGGGTGGTGGTGGTGGAAGACGCGCGAGCAATTCATTAAACTTGTTATCGAGCTTTGTTTCAAACGTCTTCTCAAAGCCAGTGATCTTCTCCATGGCCTCTTCAAAATTGTTCAGCACATCTTGTACCTGTTCAGTCATCATTTGCTGAAACTTATCATGAAGCTCCTTGTTCGATAAGTTCTCCCAGTCAATCTCGTCGGCTTGTGATCCTGGCATGGTTAGCAGCAATAGAAACACACAAGAATATGATCCTACAGACTACTAAGAAGTGGTGGTGGTGTATCACAAATCCGTCAAGCAAATCTCAAATTCTTACCAGTTCTTACCCAGCAGCAGGCGGTGATCGGCAACCGTTGTAGTCAAAAACTCTCAAAGCTTGGATAGAGCGATTACCAGGGAGAGTCAAACACACGACGTAGATGTATGTGGAGCTGGGAAGGCTTATAGTATGGTAGCAAAAAGGGTCAGCAATAATCAATTCAGAGATGCAAAGTTGAATAAACGCTCAACGACGGTACTGTGCTGGTCCTAGGCTAGACTGTGCTAGAGACGCGAGCCTAGAACACCAACAAAATCACGGCGCGGCACGTAAACAAGGGAAAAGCACACTCTGAATTTTTTTTTTCGCTCTTTTTTTGCGCTCTTTTTTTTTGCGCTGCTTTTTTTTTTGCGAAAAATCACTATAATGGCGAGTGTCTCAAAACTCTTCCTAGGTCAAACTGACAGGATGGGCACGAAATTTTTTTTTTCGACAAATTTTTTTTTTCGACTGCCCGGACCCAAAAACTGGAAACGGGTCAAAAAAAACTTCCAATAATGGCACCTGTCTCAAAACACTCAGAAACACCTAAAAATAGGATAGCCAGAAATTTTTTCGAAAAATGCGTTTTCGAAAAATTTTGGGCCTAAACGGAGCGTGGCTACCCGACTCTTTTTTTTTTCTCCGAAACCTACTCCGGCAAGGAAACACGAATCGGAATCTAGATGGATCCCGAAAACAAACCTAATAAGCAAAGAACTCGGATTGGTGGTGGATATATGGTGGTGGTATATGGCAGCAGTGGTGGTAGCGGTGGTAGTATATGGATATGGATTGGTGGTGGTATATGGACACGGATTGGTGGTGGTATATGGATACGGATTCGGTGCGGTGGTGGTAGATGGCAGGGGCGATGATGATGGTGCGGCGGCGGCGGGACAACTTATGACCAGAACTCGAAACTCTAAAAGACTAGACTCTAAGACCAGCAACTAGACACGACGATGCAACCGCAAATTCAACAAAGCAAAACCCTAAAAAGATTATGCAAAGGCTCAGACTGGTTCGGATATGATGAACTAACCCTAAATTTTTTTTGTGGCTTTTTCGTGGACTGTGGGTATGAAGAACAGACTCGATCTAAACTACGAAAAACTGTAAAATCTCACCGAGCAACCTAGAAATCTGATACCACTTGATAGAGGCAGAGGTGTCCCGTCTTTCGATGAGATGGTGGATTTTGCTTTGGTGGAAGTCGACTTTAACGATCCGACTACGAACGTGCGAGGACGTCGCGCCTTAGCAATCGCTAAACCAACTCCGAGAGGTTATTGACCACG
Source organism: Triticum dicoccoides (assembly GCF_002162155.2). Lineage (NCBI taxonomy): Eukaryota > Viridiplantae > Streptophyta > Magnoliopsida > Poales > Poaceae > Triticum > Triticum dicoccoides. The sequence goes on along the minus strand of NC_041387.1, from coordinate 290,030,284 downwards.
CCGGAGCACGATCAACCTGACCACGAGGGTCTGTTTCCTGCGAGCAAACGAAGAACAAGCAAGAAACTAAGATTGCAATCTGGATATTGCGAATATAAGATGAAAGCTTTATTGATCAAGGTGGGGTTCTGTGACGCCTTTGTCTGGTTGTTGAACACAAACGAAGTACGCGAAGTTGCAGCTATGGCGAACTTTTAATCTAAACAAAACCCCCAAAGTCTAAACGATGCCCTAAGGGCTGTATATATGGAGGAAGAGGGGGAATTTCGTGGCCCTTGGTGGAGGGGTCCGAAATCAACCCTATCTCTTGTTTCCCCACACATACGAACTCTAAAAATAGCCTATACTTATGTATTTCGAAATTACATGGGCCTGGCCCAATAATAAGGTGACGCAACACCTAAAATAGCCTCGGGACGAAATTTATGAAGTGGCATCTTGTATATTTCGTCCAAGGCTTCATGCACCCATTATGGTGGCTTCAAAGTCCTGAAATCATCACTTGTAACTCCGTTCTTGTTCCCCTTGCGCATGCCATCATCTCCATGCTTGTTCTTGCTCCAATGTTCATCCTTCTCCAAGCTAGGCCCTTCATTTGTAAGCAAAACAAATGTATCCAATTTAGGCAGCATCATATTCTCATGAACATTAGAATCATTACCAAGAAACGAAAGTACCTGGTAATTTAGTTGGCGTGCACGAGCTCTAGTAATTGGTCCAGTATGTATAGCAGCAGGGGCTGTGGGTGTAACAATTGTATTGATGTCCTCATCAGGGGACAGGGAGGGGGCTGCGCCCCCTCTGGGGTTCCCACCCCAAGGGGTGCGGCAGCCCCAAACCCATCTAGGGTGGCGGCCAAGGGGGGGAGAGAGGGGAAACTTGCCCCCCAAGTAAGGTGGGTGCTCCCCCTCCCCAAACCCTAGGCGCCTTGGGCCCTTGTGGGGGGCGCACCAGCCCACCTGGGGCTGGTCCCCTCCCACACTTGGCCCATGCTGCCCTCTGGGGCCGGTGGCCCCACTTGGTGGACCCCCGGGACCCTCCCGGTGGTCCCAGTACGTTACCGATAACACCCGAAACTTTTCCGGTGACCAAAACAGGACTTCCCATATATAAATCTTTACCTCCGGACCATTCTGGAACTCCTCGTGGCGTCCGGGATCTCATCCGAGACTCCAAACAACATTCAGTAACCACGTATATCTATTCCCTATAACCCTAGCGTCATCGAACCTTAAGTGTGTAGACCCTACGGGTTCGGGAACCATGCAGACATGACCGAGATGTTCTCCGGTCAATAACCAACAGCGGGATCTGGATACCCATGTTGGCTACCACATGTTCCACGATGATCTCATCAGATGAACCATGATGTCAAGGACTCAATCAATCCTGTATTCAATTCCCTTTGTCTAGCGGTATAGTACTTGCCCGAGATTCGATCGCCGGTATCCTGATACCTTGTTCAATCTCGTTACCAGGAAGTCTCTTAACTCGTTTCGTAACACATCATCCCGTGATCAACCCCTTGGTCACATTGTGCACATTATGATGATGTCCTACCGAGTGGGCCCAGAGATACCTCTCCATTACACGGAGTGACAAATCCCAGTCTCGATTCGTGCCAACCCAACAGACACTTTCGGAGATACCCATAGTGTACCTTTATAGCCACCCAGTTACGTTGTGACGTTTAGTACACCCAAAGCATTCCTACGATATCCGGGAGTTGCACAATCTCATGGTCTAAGGAAATGATACTTGACATTAGAAAAGCTTTAGCATACGAACTACATGATATTTGTGCTAGGCTTAGGATTGGGTCTTGTCCATCACATCATTCTCCTAATGATGTGATCCCGTTATCAATGACATCCAATGTCCATGGTCAGGAAACCGTAACCATCTATTGATCAACGAGCTAGTCAACTAGAGGCTTACTAGGGACATGGTGTTGTCTATGTACCCACACATGTATCTGAGTTTCCTATCAATACAATTATAGCATGGATAATAAACGATTATCATGAACAAGGAAATATAATAATAATAACTAATTTATTATTGCCTCTAGGGCATATTTCCAACAGTCTCCCACTTGCACTAGAGTCAATAATCTAGTTCACATCGCCATGTGATTAACACTCACAGGTCACATCGCCATGTGACCAACATCCAAAGAGTTTACTAGTGTCACTAAACTAGTTCACATCATCATGTGATTAAGACTCAATGATTTCTGGGGTTTGATCATGTTTTGCTTGTAAGAGAGGTTTTAGTCAATGGGTCTGCAACATTCAGATCCGTATGTACTTCGCAAATCTCTAGGTCATATTGTAAATGCTTGCTTCCACGCTCCACTTGGAGCTATTCCAAATGGTTGTTCCACTATACGTGTCCGGTTTGCTACTCAGAGTCATTCAGACAGGTGTTAAAGCTTGCATCGATGTAACCCTTTACGTCGAACTCTTTATCACATACATAATCGAGAAACATATCCTTATTCCTCTAAGGATAATTTTGACCGCTATCTGGTGATCCACTCCTTGATCACCTTTGTACCCTCTTGCCAGATATGTAGCAAGGCACACATCAGGTGCGGTACACAGCATAGCATACTGTAGAGCCTACGTCTAAAGCATAGGGGATGACCTTCGTCCTTTCTCTCTTTTCTGCCGTGGTCAAGCTTTAAGTCTTAACTTCATACCTTACATCTCAGGCAAGAACTTCTTCTTTGACTGATCCATCTTGAACACCTTCAAGATCGTGTCAAGGTATATGCTCATTTGAAAGTACCATTAAGCGTTTTTTGATCTATCCTCATAGATCTTGATGCTCAATGTTCAAGTAGATTAATCCAGGTTTTCTATTGAAAAACACCTTTCAAATAACCCTATATGCTTTCCAGAAATTCTACATCATTTCTGATCAACAATATGTCAACAACATATACTCATCAGAAATTCTATAGTGCTCCCACTCACTTCTTTGGAAATACAAGTTTCTCATAAACTTTGTATAAACCCAAGATCTTTGATCATCTCATCAAAGCGTACATTCCAACTCCGAGATGCTTACTCCAGTCCTTAGAAGGATCGCTGGAGCCAGCATACCTTTTAGCATCCTTAGGATCGACAAAACCTTTCTGATTGTATCACATACCACCTTTCCTTATGAAAACTAGTAAGGAAACTCGTTTTGACATCCATCTGCCAGATTTCATAAATGCAGCTAATGCTAACATGATTCCGACGGACTTAAGCATCGCTACGGATGAGAAAATCTCATTGTAGTCAACTCCTTGAACTTGTGAAAAACTCTTCCCCATAAGTCGAGCTTCATAGACGGTGACATTACCGTCCACGTCCGTCTTCTTCTTAAAGATCCATTTATCTCAATGGCTTGCCGATCATCGGGCAAGTCCACCAAAGTTCATGCTTTGTTCTGATACATGGATCCTATCTCAGATTTCATGGCTTCTAACCATTTGTCGGAATTTGGGCCCACCATCACTTCTCCATAGCTCGTAGGTTCATTGTTGTCTAGAAACATGACCTTCAAGACAGGATTACTGTACCACTCTGAAGTAGTACGCATCCCTTTCACCCTACGAGGTACGATAGTGACTTGATCCAAAACTTCATGATCACTATCATAAGCTTCTACTTCAATTGGTGTAGGCGCCACAGGAACAACTTCCTATGCCCTGCTACACACTTGTTGAAGTGACGGTTCAATGACCTCATCAAGTCTCCACCATCCTCCCACTCAATTCTCGAGACAAACCTTTCCTCGAGAAAGGACCCAATTTAAGAAACAATCCCTATTTCTTTCGGATCTAAATTAGGAGGTATACCCAACTGTTTTGGGTGTCCTATGAAGATACATTTTATCCGCTTTGGGTTCGAGCTTATCAACCTGAAACTTTTTCACATAAGCGTCGCAACCCCAAACTTTTAAGAAACGACAACTTAGGTTTCTCCAAACCATAGTTCAAACGGTGTCGTCTCAACGGAATTACGTGGTGCCCTATGAAAGTGAGTGCGGTTGTCTCTAATGCCTAACCCATGAACGATAGTGGTAATTTGATAAGATACATCATGGTACGCACCATATCCAATACGGTGCAACTATGATGTTCGAACACACCATCACACTATGGTGTTCCATGCGGTATTAATTGTGAAATAATTTCCACAATGTCTTAATTGCGTGCCAAAGCTCGTAATGCAGATACTCATCTCTATGATCATATCATAAACATTTTATCCTCTTGTCACAATGACCTTCAACTTCACTCTGAAATTACTTGAACCATTCAATAATTCAGACTTGTGTTTCATCAAGTAAATATACAATATCTACTCAAATCATCCGTGAAGTAAGAACATAACAATATCCATTGCGTGCCTCGGCACTCATTGGACTGCACACATCAAAATGTATTACTTCCAACAAGTTGCTTTCTTGTTCCATTTTACTGAAAACGAGGCTTTCAGTCATCTTGCCCATGTGGTATGATTTGCATGTCTCAAGTGATTCAAAATCAAGTGAGTCCAAACGGTCCATCTGCATGGAGTTTCTTCATGCGTATATACCAATAGACATGGTTCACATGTCTCAATCTTTTCAAAAACAAGTGAGTCCAAAGATCCATCAACATGGAGCTTCTTCATGCGTTTTATACCAATATGACTTACATGGCAGTGCCACAAGTAGGTGGTACTATCATTACTATCTTGGGATATTTAAATTAGTGCCCTGGTTCCTTAGTTGTGCTCACTTTTCCCCATGCTCCAAACGTTTGCTCACTTTTCCCCTCTTCCTTAGCTGAAACTCTCACAAATGCTCATAGCGGGCGTTTGCCGTCTTGATTGTCCATTGACCATTAATTGCTAACGAGTGGGGCCGAGTCTTCGTCTGACTGTTGCTTGCTGATGGGTGGGACCGCAAGGAGACACGTATTGGGCAGCTTATCTAAATCTGAAACAGATCTAGACAGGCTGCACTGCACCGTGCCGCCCCGCCTCCTCCGCCGGCGTCGTGTCGCGTCCACTGCAGTTGTTTCCGCCACCCTATGCCATATTCCGTTCGTCCGCGACGCCGCGTCTCCGCCAGATATAGCCCACCTCCCCATCTGGGATTACATAGCGATGTTGAGTGAGGACGCCCGAAATGCAGTCGACCGTGGAGAGGATTGGGTCGAATCCGCGGCAGATAATTCATGGATTAAACCTGGGTAAGCATTGTTTCCTCTCGAATTGACGTTCTAAGTCGTATTGTAGGTCGCATTTGACTTCTGTTTGCTTGAATCATTCGAATTTGTGCTCGATTTTACCCGGCTAACTGAAGCCTTTGTTTCCTTCCCCCAACAAAATATGATTGATCCCGCGCTGGCTTTCCGGCTAATAGAGGTGAGGGTGTCCCGATCTTTCGATGAGATGATAACTATCGATTTGGTGGAGACGACTTTGACGATCCGACTACAAACGTGCACGACGTTGCGCCTTAGCAATCGCTAAACCAACTCCGAGAGGTTATTGACCACGCCGGAGCACAATCAACCTGACCACGAAGGTCTATTCCTGCAAGCAATCGAAGAACAAGCAAGAATATGATAAAAGCAATCTGAATATTGCGAGTATATATGAAGTATTGATAAAGGTGGGGATCCGTAAGCGGTCTTGGTCTGGTCGTTGGACACAAACGAAGTACACGAAGTTGCAATGGCTAACTTTTAACTAAACAAATCCCAAGGAAAAGCTACTAGATGGATCTACTTATATAGGAGCAAGGGGTGGCGGCCAAGGAGGTGGGAGGACGTCCCAAGGCAGCATAAAACTAAATCTAGGTCGTACAAGGCCAATGGGCCCAAGTGGAGGTGATGTAACACCTTTGGACTTGTAGTTTGACTCGGATTCTGCTGCAGCATCAGATTGTTTCGTCCACAACTCAATGCTCCGGACGAATTTGAAGGTGATTCCAATTGGGTTGGAAAGTGCACGAAATCTAGTTTCCAACAAAAAAAGAATCACCCAATTCGGAGTCCGTATGAAAAACTTGTGTGCGTTTTGAGTCAGGTGTGTCTGTGCAGTCCGAATCTGAATCCAGAACGTGAGAGACTTGGACTCTATCTTCTCTTGGGCCAAAAGTGACGTGAGAGAACTTTTTGGACAGCAAATAAACATCTCTTTCTTCCTTATTTTTATATGTGGATTGTACAAATGTCCCATACACCTACAATTAGACAAAACACAAAAGTGTGTGAAGTATTTTTGTTCTGGATAACATAAATAGATTATTGAATAGTTTGCACTAGAAATCACCTGACAAATATGCATATATGCAATATTTTTTGTCATATCCAAGGTAGTCATGTCCTCATCATCCTCCCCTTCTTGAAAATAAAGCCGTCCTCGGCGTTGCTTAATCTGAAATGTGGCTAACAAAAGAGACAAGGTGTACATGTTGTATATGTATATGTCATCCATTTTTACTTCCCTTGATTTTTGCATATATGACACATGAATAGATGAGTAACTTGCATAGTTCATAAAATCTAAAGCCAAAAAATTAGCACAAGAAGTAGAAGGCATGAAAATATTGCAACTCAGTTTGCACATATAAGTGAAGCTCTTATTCATTTCAAAAGATTGACAATGTGATGAGGACATGACTACCTTGGATATGACCAAAAATATTGCATATATGCATATTTGTCAGGTGATTTCTAGTGCAAACTATTCAATAATCTATTTGTGTTATCCAGAACAAAAATACTTCACACACTTTTGTGTTTTGTCTAATTGCAGGTGTATGGGACATTTGTACAATCCACATATGAAGATAAGGAAGAAAGAGATGTTTATTTGCTGTCCAAAAAGTTCTCTCACGTCACTTTTGGCCCAAGAGAAGATAGAGTCCAAGTCTCTCACGTTCTGGATTCAGATTCGGACTGCACAGACATACCTGACTCAAAACGCACACAAGTTTTTCATACGGACTCCGAATTGGGTGATTCTTTTTTTCTTGGAAACTAGATTTCGTGCACTTTCCAACCCAATTGGAATCACCTTCAAATTCGTCCGGAGCGTTGAGTTGTGGACGAAACAATCTGATGCTGCAGCAGAATCCGAGTCAAACTACAAGTCCAAAGGTGTTACATCACCTCCACTTGGGCCCATTGGCCTTGTACGACCTAGATTTAGTTTTAGGCTGCCTTGGGACGTCCTCCCACCTCCTTGGCCACCACCCCTTGCTCCTATATAAGTAGATCCATCTAGTAGCTTTTCCTTGGGATTTGTTTAGTTAAAAGTTAGCCATTGCAACTTCGTGTACTTCGTTTGTGTCCAACGACCAGACCAAGACCGCTTACGGATCCCCACCATTATCAATACCTCATATATATTTGCAATATTCAGATTGCTTTATCATATTCTTGCTCGTTGTTCGATTGCTTGCAGGAATAGACCTTCGTGGTCAGGCTGACCGTGCTTCCGGCATCGTCAGTAACCTCAGGAGATTGGTTTAGCGATTGCTAAGGCGCAACGTCGTGCACGTTTGTAGTCGGATCGTCAAAGTCGTCTCCACCAAATCGATAGTTATCATCTCATCGAAAGATCGGGACACCTCGCCTCTATCAGACGAGCACAGCGTGTTCCTATTGAGCCAGGACAAAATTCTGGTGCAGCTGCTACTGCTATTGGTGCTTCTTTGGCTCCTGCTACTGCTGCTGCTGGTACCCAGGAGGATGATGAGTATGCGGGCGATTATGAGGATGAGGTTGATCAAAATCAGATCTACGAGCAGCCACCAGCACCACCACCAGCAGGTCGACCTCAGGTATATATTCGTAATGGTAGGCCTGCACCACCACCTCAGGTACGAGATGATGTCCATATTCCTAAACTGAAATTGAATATTCCACCATTTGAGGGTAGATATGTTCCTGATATATATCTTACTTGGGAGTTAGAAACTGAACAACGATTTACATGTTTACAATATCCTGAGGAGAGACGAGTTGCTGCTGCTGTTTGTGCTTTCACTAGTTTTGCATGTGTATGGTGGTCTGAACATTGTAGATTATATCCTATTCCAACTACTTGGGCTGCTTTGAAAACTGCTATGCGTACGCGTTGGGTTCCACCATATTATCAACGTGAATTGCTTCAAAAATTGCAGCGTTTAAGACAAGGAAAAAATTCTGTAGAAGAATATTATCAGGAATTACAAACTGGCATGATTAGATGTGGTATTGTTGAGGAGAATCAAGCTATGCTTGCACGTTTTCTGGGTGGATTAAATAGAGAGATTCAGACCATTCTAGACTATAAGGAGTATACTAATATCACTCGTTTATTCCATCTTGCTTGTAAAGCTGAACGTGAAGTGCAGGATCGACAAGCATTGGGGCGAACTAACTTTTCTGCAGGCCGACCTTCATCATGGACACCACGTGCATCTTCTACTTCAACTGCACCAGCACCTCCATCCGGTGCCACCTCCAGCCGTGATACAAGAAAACAGGCACAACCACCATTATCTGCCAAGAGCGCACCTGCGGGGCCTGCACAGCGTTCTTCTTCTTCCATGGCATCAACAGGGCACACAAGTGATATTATTTGTCGTCGTTGTAAGGGAGGAGGTCATTATGCGAGAGAATGAAAATCTCCGCGTGTGATGATTGCTACCGCGGATGGTGGATATGTGATAGAGGCGAGGGTGTCCCGATCTTTCGATGAGATGATAACTATCAATTTGGTGGAGACGACTTTGACGATCCGACTACAAACGTGCACGACGTTGCGCCTTAGCAATCGCTAAACCAATCTCCTGAGGTTACTGACGATGCCGGAAGCACGGTCAGCCTGACCACGAAGGTCTATTCCTGCAAGCAATCGAAGAACGAGCAAGAATATGATAAAGCAATCTGAATATTGCAAATATATATGAGGTATTGATAATGGTGGGGATCCGGAAGCGGTCTTGGTCTGGTCGTTGGACACAAACGAAGTACACGAAGTTGCGTTGGCTAACTTTTAACTAAACAAATCCCAAGGAAAAACTACTAGATGGATCTACTTATATAGGAGCAAGGGGTGGCGGCCAAGGAGGTGGGAGGACGTCCCAAGGCAGCCTAAAACTAAATCTAGGTCGTACAAGGCCAATGGGCCCAAGTGGAGGTGATGTAACACCTTTGGACTTGTAGTTTGACTCGGATTCTGCTGCAGCATTAGATTGTTTCGTCCACAACTCAACGCTCCGGACGAATTTGAAGGTGATTCCAATTGGGTTGGAAAGTGCACGAAATCTAGTTTCCAACAAAAAAAGAATCACCCAATTCGGAGTCCGTATGAAAAACTTGTGTGCGTTTTGAGTCAGGTGTGTCTGTGCAGTCCGAATCTGAATCCAGAACGTGAGAGACTTGTACTCTATCTTCTCTTGGGCCAAAAGTGACGTGAGAGAACTTTTTGGACAGCAAATAAACATCTCTTTCTTCCTTATCTTCATATGTGGATTATACAAATGTCCCATACACCTGCAATTAGACAAAACACAAAAGTGTGTGAAGTATTTTTGTTCTGGATAACATAAATAGATTATTGAATAGTTTGCACTAGAAATCACCTGACAAATATGCATATATGCAATATTTTTGGTCATATCCAAGGTAGTCATGTCCTCATCATCCTCCCCTTCTTGAAAATAAAGTCGTCCTCGGCGTTGCTTAATCTGAAATGTGGCTAACAAAAGAGACAAGGTGTACATGTTGTATATGTATATGTCATCCATTTTTACTTCCCTTGATTTTTGCATATATGACACATGAATAGATGAGTAACTTGCATAGTTCATAAAATCTAAAGCCAAAAAATTAGCACAAGAAGTAGAAGGCATGAAAATATTGCAACTCAGTTTGCACATATAAGTGAAGCTCTTATTCATTTCAAAAGATTGACAATGTTCATCATTAAACCATCCCAACATTGGTGAATAAACCTTACTTGCATCAAATTTACATGCTACAACATGCTTAAATACGTAAACATGCAATAAGTCATTCAACACAGAATCATCACCAAGATTAGAGGTCATATCAAAATGATTAAACATTGGTTCTTTTGCATCAATAGTTAATTCAATGGGTGCATTCAAAATTGTTGGTATTTCAGTTGTTTGATCACATGGCAAAGTCAAATTATCAACGTAGTCCTCTAAAATAGGTGGTGTGATCAAAGTAGTGGGTAGCTCATCAGATGGTGCATTCAAATTGACAAGGCATTCATCATTCTCATGTAGAGATGGAAGATCAGTACCTTTGTCATTACCTCTTATGATCAACTCAGATGATGTAGCCACTCTCGGGGGCGATGTGTCACACGGTGGAGGTGATGTAGTCCTGACAACAACGGATGTGGTTGTCATAGTATGCTTAGTAGTTGAAGGAACAATCATATCAACTCTTGGAATGTGCACCGTGCGCTTGTTCTCCTCGTGGCCAACACGTCGTTTTATTTCCTGTTCAGCTTTGCATGCAAGATGAAACAAATGGTCCATAGGATAACACTCTTCATGAATTAGTATCTCTTGAATATCACGGTTTAATCCTCCCCAAAATCTATCCATAAAATCATCTTCACTTTCTTCTAAAGAGGAATGCAACAAGGTAGTTTGTAAATCATCATAATATTTTGTTACAGTTTCAGTACCTTGTTTTAAGTGTTGCAACTTCTTAATCATGTCACGAGTATAATAAGCAGGGACGAAAGTATGTCGCATGGCAAGTTTCAAATCATCCCAAGTAGTAGGTATATAATCAGGGTGTAACCGACAATATTCACTCCACCAAACCAAAGCATAACCAGTGAAAGAACCAACCGCAACCTTAACCTTTTTATGTTCATCGAAATTATGGGAAGCAAATATATTTTTTATGTCGAACTCCCATTCAATATATAAAGCAGGTTTAAAACGGCCATTAAATGGTGGTATAGATAAATTAACCTGATCATGTGCATTTGGATGTTTGTGCACCTCTCGTGACGGTTGTGGTATTTGCAAAGGTGGTGGCACGTCTCCCGCGATCGACAAAGCCCATGAATTGACTCTGGATCCTGTCATGATTAGTAGAACAAGAAACAAAACCCAAAAATAATGTTCCTATAACTACTAGGATGTGGTGGTAAAACGCTCACAGTAAAGCAAATATCAATGTCTTACAAGTTCTTACCATGCAGCAGGCGGTGATCGGCAACCAGCGGTGTCAAGTAACTCCGAATATTGAGTAAAGCGATTGCCAGGGGAGCGTACGTATACACGGTGTAGAAATATGTGGAGCTGGGTTGGCTATATATGGTAGCAAAATATTAGCAATAATCAATTCAAAGATGCAATGTTGAATAAACGCTCAACGACGGTAATAGAGGCGGGGTGTCCCGATCTTTCGATGAGATGATAACTATCGATTTGGTGGAGACGACTTTGACGATCCGACTACAAACGTGCACGACGTTGCGCCTTAGCAATCGCTAAACCAACTCCGAGAGGTTATTGACCACGCCGGAGCACAATCAACCTGACCACGAAGGTCTATTCCTGCAAGCAATCCAAGAACAAGCAAGAATATGATAAAAGCAATCTGAATATTGCGAGTATATATGAAGTATTGATAAAGGTGGGGATCCGTAAGCGGTCTTGGTCTGGTCGTTGGACACAAACGAAGTACACGAAGTTGCAATGGCTAACTTTTAACTAAACAAATCCCAAGGAAAAGCTACTAGATGGATCTACTTATATAGGAGCAAGGGGTGGCGGCCAAGGAGGTGGGAGGACGTCCCGAGGCAGCATAAAACTAAATCTAGGTCGTACAAGGCCAATGGGCCCAAGTGGAGGTGATGTAACACCTTTGGACTTGTAGTTTGACTCGGATTCTGCTGCAGCATCAGATTGTTTCGTCCACAACTCAATGCTCCGGACGAATTTGAAGGTGATTCCAATTGGGTTGGAAAGTGCACGAAATCTAGTTTCCAACAAAAAAAGAATCACCCAATTCGGAGTCCGTATGAAAAACTTGTGTGCGTTTTGAGTCAGGTGTGTCTGTGCAGTCCGAATCTGAATCCAGAACGTGAGAGACTTGGACTCTATCTTCTCTTGGGCCAAAAGTGACGTGAGAGAACTTTTTGGACAGCAAATAAACATCTCTTTCTTCCTTATTTTCATATGTGGATTGTACAAATGTCCCATACACCTACAATTAGACAAAACACAAAAGTGTGTGAAGTATTTTTGTTCTGGATAACATAAATAGATTATTGAATAGTTTGCACTAGAAATCACCTGACAAATATGCATATATGCAATATTTTTTGTCATATCCAAGGTAGTCATGTCCTCATCACCGGCTGGCGATTAGAATAGAAACTAGTGTGTTGCGTGGTACTAAACCTGATAGAGGCGAGGGTGTCCCGATCTTTCGATGAGATGATAACTATCAATTTGGTGGAGACGACTTTGACGATCCGACTACAAACGTGCACGACGTTGCGCCTTAGCAATCGCTAAACCAATCTCCTGAGGTTACTGACGATGCCGGAAGCACGATCAGCCTGACCACGAAGGTCTATTGCTTCAAGCAATTGAAGAACGAGCAAGAATATGATAAAGCAATCTGAATATTGCAAATATATATGAGGTATTGATAATGGTGGGGATCCGTAAGCGGTCTTGGTCTGGTCGTTGGACACAAACGAAGTACACGAAGTTGCGTTGGCTAACTTTTAACTAAACAAATCCCAAGAAAAGTTACTAGATGGATCTACTTATATAGGAGCAAGGGGTGGAGGCCAAGGAGGTGGGAGGACGTCCCAAGGTAGCCTAAAACTAAATCTAGGTCGTACATGGCCAATGGGCCCAAGTGGAGGTGATGTAACACCTTTGGACTTGTAGTTTGACTCGGATTCTGCTGCAGCATCAGATTGTTTCGTCCACAACTCAACGCTCCGGACGAATTTGAAGGTGATTCCAATTGGGTTGGAAAGTGCACGGAATCTAGTTTCCAACAAAAAAAGAATCACCCAATTCGGAGTTCGTATGAAAAACTTGTGTGCGTTTTGAGTCAGGTGTGTCTGTGCAGTCCGAATCTGAATCCAGAACGTGAGAGACTTGGACTCTATCTTCTCTTGGGCCAAAAGTGACGTGAGAGAACTTTTTGGACAGCAAATAAACATCTCTTTCTTCCTTATCTTCATATGTGGATTGTACAAATGTCCCATACACCTGCAATTAGACAAAACACAAAAGTGTGTGAAGTATTTTTGTTCTGGATAACATAAATAGATTATTGAATAGTTTGCACTAGAAATCACCTGACAAATATGCATATATGCAATATTTTTGGTCATATCCAAGGTAGTCATGTCCTCATCATCCTCCCCTTCTTGAAAATAAAGTCGTCCTCGGCGTTGCTTAATCTGAAATGTGGCTAACAAAAGAGACAAGGTGTACATGTTGTATATGTATATGTCATCCATTTTTACTTCCCTTGATTTTTGCATATATGACACATGAATAGATGAGTAACTTGCATAGTTCATAAAATCTAAAGCCAAAAAATTAGCACAAGAAGTAGAAGGCATGAAAATATTGCAACTCAGTTTGCACATATAAGTGAAGCTCTTATTCATTTCAAAAGATTGACAATGTTCATCATTAAACCATCCCAACATTGGTGAATAAACCTTACTTGCATCAAATTTACATGCTACAACATGCTTAAATACGTAAACATGCAATAAGTCATTCAACACAGAATCATCACCAAGATTAGAGGTCATATCAAAATGATTAAACATTGGTTCTTTTGCATCAATAGTTAATTCAATGGGTGCATTCAAAATTGTTGGTATTTCAGTTGTTTGATCACATGGCAAAGTCAAATTATCAACGTAGTCCTCTAAAATAGGTGGTGTGATCAAAGTAGTGGGTAGCTCATCAGATGGTGCATTCAAATTGACAAGGCATTCATCATTCTCATGTAGAGATGGAAGATCAGTACCTTTGTCATTACCTCTTATGATCAACTCAGATGATGTAGCCACTCTCGGGGGCGATGTGTCACACGGTGGAGGTGATGTAGTCCTGACAACAACGGATGTGGTTGTCATAGTATGCTTAGTAGTTGAAGGAACAATCATATCAACTCTTGGAATGTGCACCGTGCGCTTGTTCTCCTCGTGGCCAACACGTCGTTTTATTTCCTGTTCAGCTTTGCATGCAAGATGAAACAAATGGTCCATAGGATAACACTCTTCATGAATTAGTATCTCTTGAATATCACGGTTTAATCCTCCCCAAAATCTATCCATAAAATCATCTTCACTTTCTTCTAAAGAGGAATGCAACAAGGTAGTTTGTAAATCATCATAATATTTTGTTACAGTTTCAGTACCTTGTTTTAAGTGTTGCAACTTCTTAATCATGTCACGAGTATAATAAGCAGGGACGAAAGTATGTCGCATGGCAAGTTTCAAATCATCCCAAGTAGTAGGTATATAATCAGGGTGTAACCGACAATATTCACTCCACCAAACCAAAGCATAACCAGTGAAAGAACCAACCGCAACCTTAACCTTTTTATGTTCATCGAAATTATGGGAAGCAAATATATTTTTTATGTCGAACTCCCATTCAATATATAAAGCAGGTTTAAAACGGCCATTAAATGATGGTATATATACATTAACCTGATCATGTGCATTTGGATGTTTGTGCACCTCTCGTGACGGTTGTGGTATTTGCAAAGGTGGTGGCACGTCTCCCGCGATCGACAAAGCCCATGAATTGACTCTGGATCCTGTCATGATTAGTAGAACAAGAAACAAAACCCAAAAATAATGTTCCTATAACTACTAGGATGTGGTGGTAAAACGCTCACAGTAAAGCAAATATCAATGTCTTACACGTTCTTACCATGCAGCAGGCGGTGATCGGCAACCAGCGGTGTCAAGTAACTCTGAATATTGAGTAAAGCGATTGCCAGGGGAGCGTACGTATACACGGTGTAAAAATATGTGGAGCTGGGTTGGCTATATATGGTAGCAAAAGATTAGCAATAATCAATTCAAAGATGCAATGTTGAATAAACGCTCAACGACGGTACTGTGCTGGTCCTAGGCTAGACCGGACTAGAGACGCGAGCCTAGAACACTAATAAGGTCACGGCGTAGCACAACTAGCATCAATGAAGGATACTAAGTAGCTCTTGACAGCAAGATATAAGTGAAGATCACAACAGCAGTGAAGATAATGATGAAAAACAACTGCCAAGCAGGATATACAACAACTCTCTCTCCAACTTTCCTCTTGAAAAGTTTGAGACAATTTTCTGATAAATTCTTTCAAAGAATGCTACTAACTCAAGCTTTCCAATGCAAAAAGAATCACTCAATTCCGAGTTGATATGAGGAGTCAAAGAATTCTAAAACTGGCCTGAAAAATTGGAACAAGTTGTGTTCACGAACTTCGGAGGGCAAAAAGACCTATTTAGAAGCCGATATTGAGGTGTCAAATATTGAACGAGCTTCTGCAACTATTTAGATGCGGCTCGTCGCTATCTTCAATTTGAGTACTCACGGAGCCAAAACTGACTTCGTATGAGGAAGATACACCTGTTTTACTGAACAGTGCGCAAAACAGATTCCAATCCGAATTCAACTACGAGATTGAGTCTAGATAGATCCGAATTTTGTATTTTTTTTCTCCTCTCTTTTTTTTTTCTCACACTTTTTTTTTCTTTTCCTTTCTTTTTTTTCTCTGACTTTTTTTTTACTTTTTTTTTCTCTCGTTTTTTTTCTCTATCTTTTTTTTTCTCTCTCCCTCTTTCCAAAACAAACTAGATAAGATGTAGATTGGATCAAGCGAAGATGGGAACAATCTCAACTATGATTATGACAATGAACGGTGGGTAGCACGTGGAGGAAATTGATGGATGGGTGGTGGACAGCGGAAGGGATAATGATGCAGCGGCGACGTGACTAATGTGAACAGAACTCGAAACTCTAAACGACCTAGACACTAAGACCAGCAACTCGACACGACGATGCAACCGATAATTCAACTATGCAAGCAATGAAAAGAAAATTGCAAAGGCTCGGACTGGCTTGGACCAAGGATGAATAGATCTAACTCTTTTTTGTGGCTTTTTCTTGGACAATAGGTAAGAAAATAAATCTAATCTAGGAAAACTGGAAATTCTCACCGAGCAACCTGAAAACTGATACCACTTGATAGAGGCGAGGGTGTCCCGATCTTTCGATGAGATGATAACTATCAATTTGGTGGAGACGACTTTGACGATCCGACTACAAACGTGCACGACGTTGCGCCTTAGCAATCGCTAAACCAATCTCCTGAGGTTACTGACGATGCCGGAAGCACGGTCAGCCTGACCACGAAGGTCTATTCCTGCAAGCAATTGAAGAACGAGCAAGAATATGATAAAGCAATCTGAATATTGCAAATATATATGAGGTATTGATAATGGTGGGGATCCGTAAGCGGTCTTGGTCTGGTCGTTGGACACAAACGAAGTACACGAAGTTGCGTTGGCTAACTTTTAACTAAACAAATCCCCAGGAAAAGTTACTAGATGGATCTACTTATATAGGAGCAAGGGGTGGAGGCCAAGGAGGTGGGAGGACGTCCCAAGGCAGCCTAAAACTAAATCTAGGTCGTACAAGGCCAATGGGCCCAAGTGGAGGTGATGTAACACCTTTGGACTTGTAGTTTGACTCGGATTCTGCTGCAGCATCAGATTGTTTCGTCCACAACTCAACGCTCCGGACGAATTTGAAGGTGATTCCGATTGGGTTGGAAAGTGCACGAAATCTAGTTTCCAACAAAAAAAGAATCACCCAATTCGGAGTCCGTATGAAAAACTTGTGTGCGTTTTGAGTCAAGTGTGTCTGTGCAGTCCGAATCTGAATCCAGAACGTGAGAGACTTGGACTCTATCTTCTCTTGGGCCAAAAGTGACGTGAGAGAACTTTTTGGACAGCAAATAAACATCTCTTTCTTCCTTATCTTCATATGTGGATTGTACAAATGTCCCATACACCTGCAATTAGACAAAACACAAAAGTGTGTGAAGTATTTTTGTTCTGGATAACATAAATAGATTATTGAATAGTTTGCACTAGAAATCACCTGACAAATATGCATATATGCAATATTTTTGGTCATATCCAAGGTAGTCATGTCCTCATCAAAACCGCATTTGATTTCATCATTTTTCTGTCCCAAAGTGGTAGAAACCAGCATATCTTTCAAAGATTTGCAAGCTGAGCTCCGAAACACCTATCCCTGGAGTGATGCCGATGCTGTTGAACTGAATTACTTCAGCAGTGATGAGCAAAGATTTCTCTCACTAACTTGCGATGATCATATGCCGTTGCTTTTTGCTGGGATTGCTGGCTGCCGATTCGGTAAACTCCAAATCGATCTGCTTCAGCCACGCACAGAACGGGCAAGGGGAAGGGAGTTCAGACATCATCTGTCTGTGCTAATAGCCAGCACCCCGGCACTCCTTGTAGGTCGACACCAAGTAAAGCAAGTGGTTCATGGAGCCACAACATGCCTGCTGCCAATTCTGGTTCTGATTCAGCTGCTGCTTCTCGTGTACCTTCTACAGTTGGTGTAGAAGAAGATGCAGAACCTGACGAGGCAGTGCCTACAAATGATGATGAAGATGAGATGATGTTTCCTGAACTGGTCGATGTAGCCAGTCAGCAAGCAGTGGATGACGAATATATGGAGGAGCCCATCAGCCAAGCTAGGTTTGATGACACTGACGATGAAGAGAAGGTGGAGAACATGGATAGCTTAATCGAGGATGAATACGATGGTGATGACATGCCAACAATTGAGTGGAACAGGGAAAAACCTGAGCTTAGTGTAGGTACCATTTTCCAATCAGTGGTGGACTGTCGGAATGCAGTGACAACATGGTGCATTATATCTGAAAACAACTATAAGATTAAAAGGAGTGAGCCAGCAAGGTTCATAGTTTTTTGTCCATATACTAGGTGTAGGTGGAAGTTGCATACATCTCGTATGAGAAACAGCAAATATATTCAGGTAATCCAAGTTCAGTTAGTAATTTAGTTTCTTATCATTGAGTAATGTTTCTTAACTGTTCTTTACCCTTTTATTTTGTTTCAAATAAAGAAAAACCCACACAAGCACACCTGTCCACCTGGAGGGGGAGGGGGGAAGGCCAAAACCAAGCTAGCAAAAACTAGGTGGGTGGCAGATGCTATATTGGATTGGCTGAGAGAAGAACCTGGACTTGGTCCAACAGCACTCCATGGGAAGCTTTTTGAGAAGTACAAGATAGAAATTCCTTACATGAGAATTTTCAATGCTAGGGAAAAGGCTCTTGACAGAATTAATGGTCAATGGAATGACATTTTCAACTGCTTTACACTTTCAAAGCTGAAGTGGAGATGGCAAGTCCAGGGAGTGTTGTAGAGGTTGACAAGCATACAGTTCCATTCAAAATAAAAGGGAAGTCATTTCAGAAGGAGTGCTTCAGAAGGGCTTTTGTTTGTTTCAAGGCTTGCTGGCAGGGGTTTCTAGATGGTTGCAGGCCCTATTTGGCTGTAGATGCTACACATTTGACTGGAAGATGGAGAGGACAGCTAGTAGCAGCTTCTGCAGTTGATGGACACAACTGGCTATTCCCAGTTGCATTTGGTGTGGTGGAGGCAGAGTCTGAGGAAAGTTGGGTCTGGTTTCTGCAGCAGTTGCGCAACATTATAGGCACACCCCCAGGTTTAGCTATACACACAGATGCTTGCAAGGGTTTAGAGAGTGCAGTGGAAATTGTATTCCCTGGAGTGGAGCATAGGGAATGTATGCGACACCTAGCGTATAATTTCAAACAGAAATTCAAAGGTAAAGTTTATGATGAGAACTTATGGCCAGCATCATACACATGCAACAAAAGGAAGCATGAACACCATTTGAGAGTGTTGTATGCTCAAAATCCTCTTGTGAAGGAGTACATGGATGCACATCATGGCAAGGTGTGGTCAAGAAGCAAATTCAACGAAATCTGCAAAGTAGATTATGTGACCAGTAACCTTGCAGAATGCTTCAATTCAAAGTTCAAGTCAGTGAAAGGGCTCTTGTTGTGACAAGCATTTGACAAGATGAGGCAAATGATCATGATAAAGATGGCTCTTCGCAAAAGAATTGCAGAAACACAATATGTTGGTCATCAAATGCTCCCATCACTGATTAAGGCATTGCACTTGAAGGCAAGAGGACTGAAGATGAAATGTATTCGATCTGGTACATATGAGGGAGAGGTTACCTATACTGACACTAAAAATAGGGTATGGAGGTATCCTGTGAACCTAAGTACTAGAGAATGTACTTGTAGGCAATGGCAGATCCGTGGGAAGCCATGCATACATGCCCTACATCTGATGAGCATTATCGGGGGTGCAGATGGTGAAGTTGATCAATATTGCTCTGAGTATTTCTGTGTTGCCAAATTTATGGCTGCTTATGCTGACAATGTGCCTGCACTATTGGGGAAAGATCAATGGAACATAGTAGATCCAGGGTTCAAACTCCACGCTCCTGTCATTACTAGACCACCAGGAAGACCAAGGAACCAGAGGATTAGAGCAGGTGAGGAGGGTCGTCTACCAAAGAAGCATGCTTGCAAAAAATGTGGAGTTCTGGGGCATATTGCTAGGATTTGTACCAATGCAGTGGATGCATCATTTGGAGAGGAGGAAAGATGGACAACAGCCAATGCTGAGGAGAATGCAGCAGCAATGGAGACTGAAGATGCAGTGGAGAATGCAGCAGCAAATGAAGCTGATAGAGGCGAGGGTGTCCCGATCTTTCGATGAGATGATAAGTATCGATTTGGTGGAGACGACTTTGACGATCCGACTACAAACGTGCGCGACGTTGCGCCTTAGCAATCGCTAAACCAATCTCCTGAGGTTACTGACGATGCCGGAAGCACGGTCAGCCTGACCACGAAGGTCTATTCCTGCAAGCAATCGAAGAACGAGCAAGAATATGATAAAGCAATCTGAATATTGCAAATATATATGAGGTATTGATAATGGTGGGGATCCGTAAGCGGTCTTGGTCTGGTCGTTGGACACAAACGAAGTACACGAAGTTGCAGTGGCTAACTTTTAACTAAACAAATCCCAAGGAAAAAGCTACTAGATGGATCTACTTATATAGGAGCAAGGGGTGGCGGCCAAGGAGGTGGGAGGACGTCCCAAGGCAGCCTAAAACTAAATCTAGGTCGTACAAGGCCAATGGGCCCAAGTGGAGGTGATGTAACACCTTTGGACTTGTAGTTTGACTCGGATTCTGCTGCAGCATCAGATTGTTTCGTCCACAACTCAACGCTCCGGACGAATTTGAAGGTGATTCCAATTGGGTTGGAAAGTGCACAAAATCTAGTTTCCAACAAAAGAATCATCACCCAATTCGGAGTCCGTATGAAAAACTTGTGTGCATTTTGAGTCAGGTGTGTCTGTGCAGTCCGAATCTGAATCCAGAACGTGAGAGACTTGGACTCTATCTTCTCTTGGGCCAAAAGTGACGTGAGAGAACTTTTTGGACAGCAAATAAACATCTCTTTCTTCCTTATCTTTATATTTGGATTGTACAAATGTCCCATACACCTGCAATTAGACAAAACACACAAGTGTGTGAAGTATTTTTGTTCTGGATAACATAAATAGATTATTGAATAGTTTGCACTAGAAATCACCTGACAAATATGCATATATGCAATATTTTTGGTCATATCCAAGGTAGTCATGTCCTCATCATCCTCCCCTTCTTGAAAATAAAGCCGTCCTCGGCGTTGCTTAATGTGAAATGTGGCTAACAAAAGAGACAAGGTGTACATGTTGTATATGTATATGTCATCCATTTTTACTTCCCTTGATTTTTGCATATATGACACATGAATAGATGAGTAACTTGCATAGTTCATAAAATCTAAAGCCAAAAAATTAGCACAAGAAGTAGAAGGCATGAAAATATTGTAACTCAGTTTGCACATATAAGTGAAGCTCTTATTCATTTCAAAAGATTGACAATGTTCATCATTAAACCATCCCAACATTGGTGAATAAACCTTACTTGCATCAAATTTACATGCTACAACATGCTTAAATAAGCAAACATGCAATAAGTCATTCAACGCAGAATCATCACCAAGATTAGAGGTCATATCAAAATGATTAAACATTGGTTCTTTTGCATCAATAGTTAATTCAATGGGTGCACTCAAAGTTGTTGGTATTTCAGTTGTTTGATCACATGGCAAAGTCAAATTCTCAACGTAGTCCTCTAAAATAGGTGGTGTGATCAAAGTAGTGGGTAGCTCATCAGATGGTGCATTCAAATTGACAAGGCATTCATCATTCTCATGTAGAGATGGAAGATCAGTACCTTTGTCATTACCTCTTATGATCAACTCAGATGATGTAGCCACTCTCGGGGGCGATGTGTCACACGGTGGAGGTGATGTAGTCCTGACAACAACGGATGTGGTTGTCATAGTATGCCTAGTAGTTGAAGGAACAATCATATCAACTCTTGGAATGTGCACCGTGCGCTTGTTCTCCTCGTGGCCAACACGTCGTTTTATTTCCTGTTCAGCTTTGCAAGCAAGATGAAACAAATGGTCCATAGGATAACACTCTTCATGAATTAGTATCTCTTGAATATCACGGTTTAATCCTCCCCAAAATCTATCCATAAAATCATCTTCACTTTCTTCTGAAGAGGAATGCAACAAGGTAGTTTGTAAATCATCATAATATTTTGTTACAGTTTCACTACCTTGTTTTAAGTGTTGCAACTTCTTAATCATGTCACGAGTATAATAAGCAGGGACGAAAGTATGTCGCATGGCAAGTTTCAAATCATCCCAAGTAGTAGGTATATAATCAGGGTGTAACCGACAATATTCACTCCACCAAACCAAAGCATAACCAGTGAAAGAACCAACCGCAACCTTAACCTTTTTATGTTCATCGAAATTATGGGAAGCAAATATATTTTTTATGTCGAAATCCCATTCAATATATAAAGCAGGTTTAAAACGGCCATTAAATGGTGGTATAGATACATTAACCTGATCATGTGCATTTGGATGTTTGTGCACCTCTCGTGACGGTTGTGGTATTTGCAAAGGTGGTGGCACGTCTCCCGCGATCGACAAAGCCCATGAATTGACTCTGGATCCTGTCATGATTAGTAGAACAAGAAACAAAACCCAAAAATAATGTTCCTATAACTACTAGGATGTGGTGGTAAAACGCTCACAGTAAAGCAAATATCAATGTCTTACAAGTTCTTACCATGCAGCAGGCGGTGATCGGCAACCAGCGGTGTCAAGTAACTCCGAATATTGAGTAAAGCGATTGCCAGGGGAGCGTACGTATACACGGTGTAGAAATATGTGGAGCTGGGTTGGCTATATATGGTAGCAAAAGATTAGCAATAATCAATTCAAAGATGCAATGTTGAATTAACGCTCAACGACGGTACTGTGCTGGTCCTAGGCTAGACCGGACTAGAGACGCGAGCCTAGAACACTAATGAGGTCACGGCGTAGCACAACTAGCATCAATGAAGGATACTAAGTAGCTCTTGACAGCAAGATATAAGTGAAGATCACAACAGCAGTGAAGATAATGAGGTGAAACAACAGCCAAGCAGGATATATCAACAACTTTGTCTCCAACTTTCCTCCGAAAAAGTTTGTGCCGATTTTTTTTTCTTCTCTCTCTTTTTTTCCTCACACTTTTTTTCTCTCCTTTTTTTTTCTCTGACTTTTTTTCCTTTTTTTTTCTCTCCTTTTTTTCTCTCTTTTTTTCTCCCTCTTTCCAAAACAAACTAGATAAGATGCAGATTGGATCAAGTGAAGATGTGAACGATCTCAACTATTATTATGACAATGAATGATGGGTAGCACGTGGTGGAAATTGATGGATGGGTGGTGGACAGCGGAAGAGATAATGATGCAGCGGTGGCGTGACTAATGTGAACAGAACTCGAAACTCTAAACGAACTAGACACTAAGCCAGCAACTCAACACGACGATGCAATCGATAATTCAACTATGCAATCAATGAAAAGAAAATTGCAAAGGCTCAGACTGGCTTGGACCAAGGATGAATAGATCTAACTCTTTTTTGTGGCTTTTTCTTGGACAATAGGTAAGAAAGTAAATCTAATCTAGGAAAACTGGAAATTCTCACCGAGCAACCTGAAAACTGATACCACTTGATAGAGGCGGGGTGTCCCGATCTTTCGATGAGATGATAACTATCGATTTGGTGGAGAAGACTTTGACGATCCGACTACAAACGTGCACGACGTTGCGCCTTAGCAATCGCTAAACCAATCTCCTGAGGTTACTGACGATGCTGAAAGCACGGTCAGCCTGACCACGAAGGTCTATTCCTGCAAGCAATCGAAGAACGAGCAAGAATATGATAAAGCAATCTGAATATTGCAAATAAATATGAAGTATTGATAATGGTGGGGATCCGGAAGCGGTCTTGGTCTGGTCGTTGGACACAAACGAAGTACACGAAGTTGCAATGGCTAACTTTTAACTAAACAAATCCCAAGGAAAAGCTACTAGATGGATCTACTTATATAGGAGCAAGGGGTGGCGGCCAAGGAGGTGGGAGGACGTCCCAAGGCAGCCTAAAACTAAATCTAGGTCGTACAAGGCCAATGGGCCCAAGTGGAGGTGATGTAACACCTTTGGACTTGTAGTTTGACTCGGATTCTGCTGCAGCATCAGATTGTTTCGTCCACAACTCAACGCTCCGGACGAATTTGTAGGTGATTCCAATTGGGTTGGAAAGTGCACGAAATCTAGTTTCCAACAAAAAAAGAATCACCCAATTCGGAGTCCGTATGAAAAACTTGTGTGCGTTTTGAGTCAGGTGTGTCTGTGCAGTCCGAATCTGAATCCAGAACGTGAGAGACTTGGACTCTATCTTCTCTTGGGCCAAAAGTGACGTGAGAGAACTTTTTGGACAGCAAATAAACATCTCTTTCTTCCTTATCTTCATATGTGGATTGTACAAATGTCCCATACACCTGCAATTAGACAAAACACAAAAGTGTGTGAAGTATTTTTGTTCTGGATAACATAAATAGATTATTGAGAATCATCACCAAGATTAGAGGTCATATCAAAATGATTAAACATTGGTTCTTTTGCATCAATAGTTAATTCAATGGGTGCACTCAAAATTGTTGGTATTTCAGTTGTTTGATCACATGGCAAAGTCAAATTATCAACATAGTCCTCTAAAATAGGTGGTGTGATCAAAGTAGTGGGTAGCTCATCAGATGGTGCATTCAAATTGACAAGGCATTCATCATTCTCATGTAGAGATGGAAGATCAGTACCTTTGTCATTACCTCTTATGATCAACTCAGATGATGTAGCCACTCTCCGGGGCGATGTGTCACATGGTGGAGGTGATGTAGTCCTGACAACAACGGATGTGGTTGTCATAGTATGCCTAGTAGTTGAAGGAACAATCATATCAACTCTTGGAATGTGCACCGTGCGCTTGTTCTCCTCGTGGCCAACACGTCGTTTTATTTCCTGTTCAGCTTTGCAAGCAAGATGAAACAAATGGTCCATAGGATAACACTCTTCATGAATTGGTATCTCTTGAATATCACGGTTTAATCCTCCCCAAAATCTATCCATAAAATCATCTTCACTTTCTTCTAAAGAGGAATGCAACAAGGTAGTTTGTAAATCATCATAATATTTTGTTACAGTTTCACTACCTTGTTTTAAGTGTTGCAACTTCTTAATCATGTCACGAGTATAATAAGCAGGGACGAAAGTATGTCGCATGGCAAGTTTCAAATCATCCCAAGTAGTAGGTATATAATCAGGATGTAACCGACAATATTCACTCCACCAAACCAAAGCATAACCAGTGAAAGAACCAACCGCAACCTTAACCTTTTTATGTTCATCGAAATTATGGGAAGCAAATATATTTTTTATGTCGAACTCCCATTCAATATATAAAGCAGGTTTAAAACGGCCATTAAATGGTGGTATAGATACATTAACCTGATCATGTGCATTTGGATGTTTATGCACCTCTCGTGACGGTTGTGGTATTTGCAAAGGTGGTGGCACGTCTCCCGCGATCGACAAAGCCCATGAATTGACTCTGGATCCTGTCATGATTAGTAGAACAAGAAACAAAACCCAAAAATAATGTTCCTATAACTACTAGGATGTGGTGGTAAAATGCTCACAGTAAAGCAAATATCAATGTCTTACAAGTTCTTACCATGCAGCAGGCGGTGATCGGCAACCAGCGGTGTCAAGTAACTCTGAATATTGAGTAAAGCGATTGCCAGGGGAGCGTACGTATACACGGTGTAGAAATATGTGGAGCTGGGTTGGCTATATATGGTAGCAAAAGATTAGCAATAATCAATTCAAAGATGCAATGTTGAATAAACGCTCAACGACGGTACTGTGCTGGTCCTAGGCTAGACCGGACTAGAGACGCGAGCCTAGAACAATAATGAGGTCACGGCGTAGCACAACTAGCATCAATGAAGGATACTAAGTAGCTCTTGACAGCAAGATATAAGTGAAGATCACAACGCAGTGAAGATAATGATGAAAAACAACTGCCTAGCAGGATATACAATAACTCTCTCTCCAACTTTCCTCTTGAAAAGTTTGAGACAATTTTCTGATAAATTCTTTCAAAGAATGCTACTAACTCAAGCTTTCCAATGCAAAAAGAATCACTCAATTCCGAGTTGATATGAGGAGTCAAAGAATTCTAAAACTGGCCTAAAAAATTGGAACAAGCTGTGTTCACGAACTTCGAAGGGCAAAAATACCTATTTAGAAGCCGATTTTGAGGTGTCAAATATTGAACTAGCTTCTGCAACTATTTAGATTCGGCTCGTCGCTATCTTCAATTTGAGTACTCACGGAGCCAAAACGGACTTCGTATGAGGAAGATACACCTGTTTTACTGAACAGTGCGCAAAACAGATTCCAATCCGAATTCAGGTACGAGATTGATTCTAGATAGATCCAAATTTTTTTCTTCTCTCTGTTTTTTTCTCACGCTTTTTTTTCTTTTTATTCTCCCTCTTTTTCTTTTTTTTTCTTTCCTTTTTTCTCTCTTTTTTTTCTTTATATTCTTTTTCTCCCTCTTTCCAAGACAAACTAGATAAGATGCAGATTCGATCAGGCGAAGATGTGAGTGACCTCAACTATGATTATGACAATAAACAGTGCGTAGCACGTGGTGGAAATTGGTGGATGGGATGGTGGACAGCGGATGGGATAATGATGCAGCGGCTGCGTGACTAATGTGAACAGAACTCGAAACTCTAAAGGAACTAGACACTAAGACCAGCAACTCGACACGGCGATGCAACCGATAATTCAATAATGCAAACAATGAAAAGAAAATTGCAAAGGCTCAGTCTGGCTAGGACAAAGAATGAATAGATCTAACTTTTGTTTTGTGGCTTTTTCTTGGACAATAGGTAAGAAAATAAATCTAATCTAGGAAAAATTGGAAATTCTCACCGAGCAACCTGAAAACTGATACCACTTGATAGAGGCGAGGGTGTCCCGATCTTTCGATGAGATGATAAGTATCGATTTGGTGGAGACGACTTTGATGATCCGACTACAAATGTGCACGACGTTGCGCCTTAGCAATCGCTAAACCAATCTCCTGAGGTTACTGACGATGCCGGAAGCACGGTCAGCCTGACCACGAAGGTCTATTCCTGCAAGCAATCGAAGAACGAGCAAGAATATGATAAAGCAATCTGAATATTGCAAATATATATGAGGTATTGATAATGGTGGGGATCCGTAAGCGGTCTTGGTCTGGTCGTTGGACACAAACGAAGTACACGAAGTTGCAGTGGCTAACTTTTAACTAAACAAATCCCAAGGAAAAAGCTACTAGATGGATCTACTTATATAGGAGCAAGGGGTGGCGGCCAAGGAGGTGGGAGGACGTCCCAAGGCAGCCTAAAACTAAATCTAGGTTGTACAAGGCCAATGGGCCCAAGTGGAGGTGATGTAACACCTTTGGACTTGTAGTTTGACTCGGATTCTGCTGCAGCATCAGATTGTTTCGTCCACAACTCAACGCTCCGGACGAATTTGAAGGTGATTCCAATTGGGTTGGAAAGTGCACGAAATCTAGTTTCCAACAAAAGAAGAATCACCCAATTCGGAGTCCGTATGAAAAACTTGTGTGCATTTTGAGTCAGGTGTGTCTGTGCAGTCCGAATCTGAATCCAGAACGTGAGAGACTTGGACTCTATCTTCTCTTGGGCCAAAAGTGACGTGAGAGAACTTTTTGGACAGCAAATAAACATCTCTTTCTTCCTTATCTTCATATGTGGATTGTACAAATGTTCCATACACCTGCAATTAGACAAAACACACAAGTGTGTGAAGTATTTTTGTTCTGGATAACATAAATAGATTATTGAATAGTTTGCACTAGAAATCACCTGACAAACATGCATATATGCAATATTTTTGGTCATATCCAAGATAGTCATGTCCTCATCAGAAGCAGTGGAGAATGCAGCAGCAAATGAAGCATCTTGGTATGTGTTTGCATCCTTTGTAGAATGTAGCTACCCTTTTGTTTGCATTTGTTCTCTTTTTTGCCTATGGCTTATAATTTTATTTACCAGCTGTAGGGAGAAATGGCCAAGAGATGAAGAAGTAGAAGATTTTGAAACCATGGCCTTTGATGGTTTTGAATCTATAAGAGAGGAAGAGGAGGGCGTAATTTTTCCAATTGTGCCTTTAAAGATTATTGAACCCATAGATGACCGTCAAATGGTCGTCAAGTGCTCGGCGAGTGCAACTACTCCATCAGCACCTCCACGAGGAAAACCCCAAGTAAAGCCCAAGATCAAAAGGAACAAGAGTATGAAAGAAAAGAGCATCTCAACTAGGGAAACCAGGAGCAAGACGGTGAAGCCAGCTGCAAACACAAGGAGCAAGTCGAAAATTTGAATTAAGTTGTTGGGAAATGTTTGTGTTGTCAATTTGAGGGCGAGTGGATCGCGTAAAACTTGGTAAATTTGTATTAAGATGTTGGCATCTTAAAACTTGGTAGATTTAAGCTAATGTGAAAACTTATCAGTTGTAATAATGTTGCTTCTACTTTGGTTTCTTATTTGAGTCAGAATTCAAATTTCCATCAAAATTTGAATTTAAATCAATATTTGAATTTAGGCCAAAATTTGGATTCGAGTCAAAGTTGAAGTTGAACATTGGAGGTTCATTGCTCTGTGTGGTGTATTTGATCGAGCATTTAGAGTCCAATATTTGTAGGTGAACAGTCCGAATGAGAAATGTGCTAGAAACGAGCTCGAAAGCTAGGGTAAACAACCCTATTTGAAATCATGTTTTTTTTTACCTTGCCTAAATGAGGCATATATATTTTTATTAACACTTGTTCCATATATATAGGTTAAAAACGAAGTCTCAATATTTATTGATTAATATTCATATTACTACATTTTTTTGAAAAAATATGCTTTTATTTCAAAACCGTCAAATAACACATTTTAGATATGAAAATGAAAAAGTAAGTTCAGATCCTTCTTACTCACTCCAAAATGAAGCTATGGAGATTTTTATGATTTTTTTAATTATTTTGTTTTTTTTCAAACCCTAAACCCTCTCTCCCTATTCTACGAACTCTGAAAATGTTCATAGGTGATAGCTCATTTGTGTGAAGACTTTTTTCATGAAAATGACCTACACCAAGTTTATATTTTTTTTCTCATAACCTTGTCACATTTGACGGCTATGTGCGCAAGAATTACAACATTTTGATTTTTTTTGAATTTTTTAAAAACATTTGAACTTGATTTCGACAAATCACTTCAAAAAATGATTTTTCAAAAAAACGCCCCAATACCGAGTTTATATTTTTTATGGTAACTAGGTCTCATAAACGGACAAACTATGTTTGTTTTATATTTTTGCGATTTTTTCTAATTTAGTGATAGAGGCGGGGGTGTCCCGATCTTTCGATGAGATGATAACTATCGATTTGGTGGAGGCGACTTTGACGATCCGACTACAAACGTGCACGACATTGCGCCTTAGCAATCGCTAAACCAATCTCCAGAGGTTATTGACCACGCTGGTGCACGATCAACCTGACCACGAAGGTCTATTCCTGCAAGCAATCGAAGAACGAGCAAGAATATGATAAAAGCAATCTGAATATTGCAAATATGTATGAAGTATTGATAAAGGTGGGGATCCGAAAGCGGTCTTGGTCTGGTCGTTGGACACAAACGAAGTACACGAAGTTGCAATGGCTAACTTTTAACTAAACAAATCCCAAGGAAAAGCTATTAGATGGATCTACTTATATAGGAGCAAGGGGTGGCGGCCAAGGAGGTGGGAGGACGTCCCAAGGCAGCCTAAAACTAAATCTAGGTCGTACAAGGCCAATGGGCCCAAGTGGAGGTGATGTAACACCTTTGGACTTGTAGTTTGACTCGGATTCTGCTGCAGCATCAGATTGTTTCGTCCACAACTCAATGCTCCGGACGAATTTGAAGGTGATTCCAATTGGGTTGGAAAGTGCACGAAATCTAGTTTCCAACAAAAAAAGAATCACCCAATTCGGAGTCCGTATGAAAAACTTGTGTGTGTTTTGAGTCAGGTATGTCTGTGCAGTCCGAATCTGAATCCAGAACGTGAGAGACTTGGACTCTATCTTCTCTTGGGCCAAAAGTGACGTGAGAGAACCTTTTGGACAGCAAATAAGCATCTCTTTCTTCCTTATCTTCATATGTGGATTGTACAAATGTCCCATACACCTGCAATTAGACAAAACACAAAAGTGTGTGAAGTATTTTTGTTCTGGATAACATAAATAGATTATTGAATAGTTTGCACTAGAAATCACCTGACAAATATGCATATATGCAATATTTTTGGTCATATCCAAGGTAGTCATGTCCTCATCATTTAGTTATGGCCATTTGAAATCTGGTCAAACCCTAATAACCCCGTTGACTCGCTCATAACCCCGCAGAAATGCTCCAAACCCTAGCGTTGAACGTGCGCCGTCGGATCCTACCAAGCGCCAAACACCACCCGTCAGATGTGGGGCAGGCATGCGCGATCCGCGTGATGCATCCTGATTGGCTACTGCAGTGTCGTTCTCAGGTTTTTTATGATCTGCCCCACTTTACATATGAAATTGTATTTTTCGCACATGACCACCACATGTCAGTGTTAAGAGTTGGTTCAAATATTCAAACTGCAAAATACAATGTGGCAAATCATCAATATGGCTTCCCCTTCTCCTCTTCTCCATTTGACAGACAAAGGCATCGAGCAGATCGAGCAATTCCTCTGTTTCTTTCCCCATCTTCTCGTTCTTCTTCCTCTCGAGCAATTCCTCTGTTTCTTCCTCTCGGGCGATATGTCGACCTCCTCGTCAGCCCCCCGTTCCACGTGGCCGGTGTATGGTCCAGTGCCAATGACTGGATGCACTGACTGCCCACGGACTACGCCACTGAAGCGGTTGACTTCGAAGGAGGAGAAGAATGGGAACTTTGGGCGCGAGTTCGTCAAATGTGAGAGCAAGCCGGAGGGGCAGGTTAAATCTGAGTTTTCCTCGCATCCTTTATCTCTAATTTCTCAAAAAATCTGTCAGATTTGGATTTAGGTTACATGATTTCGTTTTCAGATCGTGAAGAAATGCCACCATTTCGAGTGGATGGATGATTACATCCAGAGGCTTCAAGGGTCGGGCCTGCTGGATTCGAGGGGGAATGCAATCCGCGAGTCCAATCTGCCCCATGACAGTGCCGCTCCGGCAGCAGCAGTGCGTCCGGTAGATGTCGAACTGAAGACGGAATTGAAGAAGATGAACAAGAACTTCAAGGAGCTTATTGAGTTGAAGAAGCAATCCAATCTAATAGCTTTAGGAATACTTGCTCTAGGAATTTTTTACTTGATGGCCATCTCTCGTTAGAGATGTTTGTCTACTGTTGTTGCCACTGTTTAGCAATCCAAGTCTGTTTATTCAAATGCAACTCTATTTAGTGCAACTGTCGATCTCTGAATGTATGCAGTTTACTGTTAAGTTTCGACACTTTCAGTTTCGGCAGAAAACAACTACCAGTTCAGTGATAGGATTATTTTGTTAGCTAATAACCTCGAGTGTTGGATCATACCCTAGCTCGTCAGATGACAGTAAGTAGTACTTGAGCAGCACAAGGGATATACATCAAGTTCATCTCTTCTCTCTTGCACTTGCCAAACTTTTGTCCTCGAGTTCGTCAGTTCTGCTAAAAAAACCTAGTTCGCGGGCCCAAAGAGAAAGCCCAGAAACAAGCGATGTTTCTTTTTTTGTTTAGGAAGGTTTGCTTTGTTCTTTTTTGTTTCTACTTGCTTTTTTCATTAATTTGATTGCCCAATCTCTTCTATCTCATTGAGGAATTTTTTTGGCTTTCCTTTATGGGTCCCTTCATTTTTATTATGCCTAGCGAACCAATACTTCATGATTAGAAAAAGAGGTCTAACCCTCTTTTTTATATACTTCAAACATAGTGTAGTTAAAACTACACTTTTGACTAAAGCCAAATATCTCAAAGTATTTGATACTTCAATATTTCTGAAAACCAAAGTATTCTTTGAAGGGAGCCCTTCTTTGAATACCTAAAAAATACAGAGCTCTCAAACCAAAGCCGTGTACAAATGTACAATATGTTCTTATTTTTAGAAGGCATCTATAAACACATCATTTTTAGTTTGTTTGGTTAATTTTTCCCATGCCAATTTGCCATGTCTAAACTTGGGACAAACAAAATACAAACATAACAAAGCATTAATATAACACACATAACTTAACTTAGATAGGGTTGCTAGGGCAACATAAGTTCTTACATAGACACTGATAGATAATCCCTAATAATTAACCTTACATAGATAGGGTAGCTAGCTCGGGCAACACACACACCAAACTCACACTACATAGTAGATAGATAGGGTAGCTAGGGCAACACCGCCATGTCTTCACCATCGTCTTCACCTTAACCGCCGGCTTCAGTACTCCTCCTCCTCAAGGCCGTTGTCACCGACGTAGTACGGGAGGCTGTGCATGCGGTTGCGAGCGGGGAAGATGCTCTCGAAGTCGGTGAAGATGTTATAGGTCGTGAATGCAAGGAACTCGCACCCACACCAATACACCTTGCCGAGCAGGTAGTAGGCATCGAACCTGTTGGTGAAGTGGACGACGAGCCCTACCACTGGAGCGTTGGCGTGGGGACGCTGCTCCACGAGGTTGAACATGGGCGGCGAGCCCGCCGGGAGGTGGTGGAAGCCCGCACGGAGGAACCCCCGTGCAAGCTCAGTGCTTCCCCTCCAGCGGGAGAACGCCCACACGCGGAGAGATTCCTCGACGACGACGTTGGCGGGGTACTGCCGTTCCGGCACGGTCGGCGGCGCTTGGAACATCGACCCATTGTACTGCATCTTGCTCGCTTTGCTGAGTGGAACGGCTTTGGCTTTTGGGGGAAGAAGAGAAGTTGGAGGCGTAGATGGATCTGTAGAAGAAGAGGCAATGAAGGGCAGTTTAAATAGCCGGGGGAGACGCAGTGGGTACACGCGCAACCGGCGTAGATCATGACTCAGCGCGTGCGTGAACTGATGTGATCATCAATTTGTGAACGTGAATCGATGCGAGCGTGCTTTGCATGCTCTGCGTTGGCGGCTGCCTGCCCCCCCTTCTGCGTGCTCTGCGTTGGCGGCTGCCTGCCTCCCATTCACGAGCGTGCGTGCAGCCTGCGGTGTGAACCGATGCCTCGACATATGGACGCGACCGTGCGTGCAGCCTGCCCCTTCTGCCACCGGGACGTATGCCTGCGACGCGTGAAACGACGCTGCAGAGCGACTGAATCCACCGGCAACTGTGCGACACGGATCGATGCATGCGTGTCGGCATGCATGCATGCGATTAGGTCTAGGTCACTAGATGCGTGCATGGCGGTGTTCGCATGCATAGCAGGCCACATCGATGCCAAAGCCGGGCATGCATAGCAGGCTGCATCCATCCATAGCAGGCTTTTTTAATTGGGCTCCCTTTTTAATTTATTACCAACAAACTAACGGGCCCGTCCTATGAACACAAACACGGCCCAAACAGCGAAGCCACAACCATAGTCAACAGAGTCCAACGTGGCCCCACAAGTCAGTTAACGGCCAAGACGGCAAACGTCTGTTATGAACATTTGTGAGAGTTTCAGCTAAGGGAATGGGGAAAAGTGAGCAAAAGTTTGAAGCGTGGGGAAAACTGAGCACAACTAAGGAATTGGGGGCACAGATGGAATAAGCCCTACTATCTTATATCTTTTGGCATGAACATGTGTATCACTACGATCGAGATTCAATGAACCATTCATTTTAGGTGCAAGACCATTGAAGGTATTATTCAAATAACCAGAGTAACCATTATTCTCCTTAAATGAATAACCGTATTGCGATAGACATAATCCAATCATGTCTATGCTTAATGCAAACACCAAATAACAATTATTTAGGTTTAACACCAATCTCGATGGTAGAGAGAGCATGCGATGCTTGATCACATCAACCTTGGAAACACTTCCAACACATATCGTCAGCTCACCTTTAGCTAGTCTTCGTTTATTCCGTAGCTTTTATTTCGAGTTACTAACACTTAGCAACCGAACCGGTATCTAATAACCTGGTGCTACTAGGAGTACTAGTAAAGTACACATTAACATAATGTATATCCAATATAC
This sequence comes from Triticum dicoccoides, assembly GCF_002162155.2. Classification (NCBI taxonomy): domain Eukaryota; kingdom Viridiplantae; phylum Streptophyta; class Magnoliopsida; order Poales; family Poaceae; genus Triticum; species Triticum dicoccoides. Next base: position 289,996,364 of record NC_041387.1, on the reverse strand, counting down.
TTCTATCGACCTTGCCAGCCTTCTCATCTACCAAGTATCTAGGGTAATTCTGCTCCAGTGGTTGTTCCCTTTATTACAGAAGCACTGAGTCTCGGGTTTGGGTTCAACCTTGGGTTTCTTCACTAGAGCAGCAGCTGATTTGCCGTTTCATGAAGTATCCCTTCTTGCCCTTGCCCTTCTTGAAACTAGTGGTTTCACTAACCATCAACAATTGATGCTCCTTCTTGATTTCTACTTTCGCGGTGTCAAACATCGCGAATATTTCAAGGATCATCATATCTATCCCTGATATGTTATAGTTCATCACGAAGCTCTAGTAGCTTGGTGCAATGACTTTGGAGAAACATCACTATCTCATCTGGAAGATTAACTCCCACTCGATTCAAGTGATTGTTGTACCCAGACAATCTGAGTACAAGCTCAACGATTGAGCTTTTCTCCCTTAGTTTGTAGGCTGAGAAACTCGTCGGAGGTCTCATACCTCTTGACGTGGGCACGAGCCTGAAATCCCAATTTTAGCCCTCAAAACATCTCATATGTTCCGCGACGTTTTGAAATTGTCTTTGGTGCCTCAATTCTAAACCGTTTAATATTACTGAACTATCACGTAGTTATCAAAACGTGTATGTCAAATGTTCGCAACATCCAAAGACGACGTTCGAGGTTCAGCACACCGAGCGGTGCATTAAGGACATAAGCCTTCTGCGCAACAATGAGGACAATCCTTAGTTTACGGACCCAGTCCGCATAATTGCTACTATCAACTTTCAACTATATTTTCTCTAGGAACATATCTAAACAGTAGAACTAAAGCGCGAGCTATGACATAGTTTGCAAAAACCTTTTGACTATGTTCAGGATAATTAAGTTCATCTTATGAACTCCCACTTAGATAGACATCCCTCTAGTCATCTAAGTGATTACATGATCCGAGTCAACTAGGCCGTGTCCGATTATCACGTGAGACGGACTAGTCATCATTGGTGAACATCTTCATGTTGATCGTATCTACTATACGACTCATGCTCGACCTTTCGGTCTCTTGTGTTCCGAGGCCATGTCTATACATGCTAGGCTTGTCAAGTCAACCTAAGTGTTTAGCGTGTATAAATCTGGCTTACACCCGTTGTATGTGAACGTTAGAATCTATCACACCCGATCATCACGTGGTGCTTCGAAATGACGAACTTTCGCAATGGTGCATAGTTAGGGGGAACACTTTCTTGAAATTTTAATGAGGTATCATCTTATTTACTACCGTCGTTCTAAGCAAATAAGATGTATAAACATGATAAACATCACATGCAATCAAATAGTGACATGATATGGCCAATATCATTTTGCTCCTTTTGATCTCCATCTTCGGGGCTCCATGATTATCATCGTCATCGGCATGACACCATGATCTCCATCATCATGATCTCCATCATCGTGTCTCCATGAAGTTGTCTCGCCAACTTATTACTTCTACTACTATGGCTACCGGTTAGCAATAAAGTAAAGTAATTACATGGCGTTGTTCAATGACACGCAGGTCATACAATAAATAAAGACAACCCCTATGGCTCCTGCCGGTTGTCATACTCATCGACATGCAAGTCGTGATTCCTATTACAAGAACATGATCAATCTCATACATCACATATCATTCATCACATTCTTCTTGGCCATATCACATCACATAACATACCCTGCAAAAACAAGTTAGACGTCCTCTAATTGTTGTTTGCATGTTTTACGTGGCTGCTATGGGTTTCTAGCAAGAACGTTTCTTACCTACGCAAAAACCACAACGTGATATGTCAATTGCTATTTACCCTTCATAAGGACCCTTTTCATCGAATCCGATCTGACTAAAGTGGGAGAGACTGGCACCCGCTAGCCACCTTATGCAACAAGTGCATGTCAGTCGGTGGAACCTGTCTCACGTAAGAGTGCGTGTAAGGTCGGTCCGGGCCGCTTCATCCCACGATGCCGCCGAATCAAGATAAGACTAGTAACGGTAAGCATATTGAACAAAATCAACACCCACAACTACTTTGTGTTCTACTCGTGCATAGAAACTACGCATAGACCTAGCTCATGATGCCACTGTTGGGGAACGTAGCAGAAATTCAAAATTTTCCTACGAGTCACCAAGATCTATCTATGGAGAGACTAGCAACGTGGGGAAGGAGAGTGCATCTACATACCCTTGTAGATCGCTAAGCGGAAGCATTCAAGAGAACGGGGTTGAAGGAGTCGTACTCGTCGTGATCCAAATCACTGGAGATCCTAGTGCCGAACGGACGGCACCTCCACGTTCAACACACGTACAGCCCGGTGACATCTCCCATGCCTTGATCCAGCAAGGAGAGAGGGAGAGGTTGAGTAAGACTCCATCTAGCAGCAGCACAATGGCGTGGTGGTGATGGAGGAGCGTGGCAATCCTGCAGGGCTTCGCCAAGCACCGCGGGAGAGGAGGAGAAAGAGAGGTAGGGCTGCGCCAGGGAGAGGTGGAAACTCTTATGTTTGCAGCCCCAAATATCGCAAGTATATATAGGGGACAGGGAGGGGGCTGCGCCCCCTCTAGGGTTCCCACCCCAAGGGGTGCGGCAGCCCCAAACCCATCTAGGGTGGCGGCCAAGGGGTGGGGGAGAGGGGAAACTTGCCCCCCAAGTAAGGTGGGTGCTCCCCCTCCCCAAACCCTAGGCGCCTTGGGCCCTTGTGTGTGTGTGTGTGTGTGGGGGGGGGGGTGGCGCACCAGCCCACCTGGGGCTGGTCCCCTCCCACACTTGGCCCATGCTGCCCTCTAGGGCCGGTGGCCCCACTTGATGGACCCCCGGGACCCTCCCGGTGGTCCCGATACGTTACCGATAACACCCGAAACTTTCCGGTGACCAAAACAGGACTTCCCATATATAAATCTTTACCTCCGGACCATTCCAGAACTCCTCGTGACGTCCGGGATCTCATCCGGGACTCCGAACAACATTCGATAACCACGTATATCTATTCCCTATAACCCTAGCGTCATCGAACCTTAAGTGTGTAGACCCTACGGGTTCGGGAACCATGCAGACATGACCGAGACGTTCTCCGGTCAATAACCAACAGTGGGATCTGGATACCCATGTTGGCTCCCACATGTTCCACGATGATCTCATTGTATGAACCACAATGTCAAGGACCCAATCAATCCCATATTCAATTCCCTTTGTCTAGCGGTATAGTACTTGCCCGAGATTCGATCGTCGGTATCCCGATACCTTGTTCAATCTCATTACCGGCAAGTCTCCTAACTCGTTCCGTAACACATCATCCCGTGATCAACCCCTTGGTCACATTGTGCACATTATGATGATGTCCTACCGAGTGGGCCCAGAGATACCTCTCCGTTACACGGAGTGACAAATCCCAGTCTCGATTCGTGCCAACCCAACAGACACTTTCGGAGACACCCGTAGTGTACCTTTATAGCCACCCAGTTACGTTGTGACGTTTGGTACACCCAAAGCATTCCTACGGTATCCGGGATTTGCACAATCTCATGGTCTAAGGAAATGATACTTGACATTAGAAAAGCTTTAGCATACGAACTACATGATCTTTGTGCTAGGCTTAGGATTGGGTCTTATCCATCACATCATTCTCCTAATGATGTGATCCCGTTATCAACGAGATCCAATGTCCATGGTCAGGAAACCGTAACCATCTATTGATCAACGAGCTAGTCAACTAGAGGCTTACTAGGGACATGGTGTTGTCTATGTACCCACACATGTATCTGAGTTTCCTACCAATACAATTATAGCATGGATAATAAACGATTATCATGACCAAGGAAATATAATAATAATAACTAATTTATTATTGCCTCTAGGGCATATTTCCAACAGAGGCCCAACAGGTGACTCTCGGCCGTCCATCCTGATGAGCCCGTGCTCCTTTGGGGTCGCCTGAGAGGTGCTGAATTGATCTTGTTGCACTCTTTCTTCCTCCTTGTGGCCTTGTGGTCCTTCTCCAACTCCTTTGGGGTGTCCCTCACCAGCTTGTGGTCGTCGGTCTTCGTATGTAAGGACGCATAGAGCACTTTGGTGAGGTAGCAAGCAAGTCCAATGGATATTCATGATATTCTCGAAGAAGAGCGGGTTCACCTTAATTCCAATGGCGTATGTTCGAGGTCTCATCATATGTCCTCTTGGGGTTTGGAGAGTAGTCGGAGTGTACATGGGGATGAACGAGGGATGCTCCGCATCAAAGTGCATGCCAAGAGAACAAGAACGGAGGTTCTAGTGGAGATTTCCGGACTTTGAAGCCACCATGATGACATACAAGAAGATGGACGAAATATACAAGATGGGCTTTTATAAATTTCGTCCATAGTTTATTATCGGTGTTGCGCGACCTTATTTTGGGCTAGACCCATGTAATCTATTTTTAGAGTCCGTTTTGTAGGGGAAACGACTTAGGAGGTGTTTTAGTCCCACCTTGCCAAGGGTGGATGAAATCCCCTCTCTTTTCCCTATAAATATAGCCCTAATTTATTATTGCCTCTCTCTCGAGCGGTACTACCGCTTCTACTACCGCTCTCTCTTGTCATTGGTTTCGATAGCCTTTGCTCGAGCTCTTGTCATTGGTCCAAGTGGTGTCGTGGGAGACGTAGGATGGTCCATGGGGATGACCGTGGGATGCTCCGCATCATCTCCCCCCCCTTGGGGAAGATCCGACGTCGAATCAAAAGCCTCATCACCATGGTAGGGAGAGAGATCATTGACATTGAAAATGTCGCTCACAGAGTACTTGTCGCGTGGTAAGTCGATCTTGTACGCATTGTTGTTGTAGCGCTCGAGCACGTTGAAGGGTCCATTGGCTCGTGGTCAAAGCTTGGACTTGTGTTTGTTGGGGAAGCGTTCCTTGCGAAGGTGTAGCCATACAAGATCTCCAATGTTGAATATCATGGGTTGCTTATTGATGTTGAGCTTGGTCGCTAGTCGTTGTACTTGGCGCTCGATGGTGTGCCTCGTATCTTTATGCAGCTTCTTGAGGTAGCTCACTCGTGCACTTGCGTCCATGTTGATGCGCTCTTGTAGTGGTAGGGGTAGAATGTCCAATGGGGACAAGGGATTGAAGCTGTAGACGACCTCGAAGGGGGACTTGCCGGTAGTTGAATGTCTTGCGCGGTTGTAGGCGTACTCGGTGATGGGTAGACACTCCTACCATTCCTTCATGTTCTTCTTGATCAACACGCGTAGGAGAGTGGAGAGCGTCCGGTTCATGACCTCCGTTTGGCCGTCGGTTTGAGGATGGTATGCCAACGAGAATAAAAGCTTGATTCCGAGCATGGCGCATAAGGTCCTCCAAAAGTAGCTTAGGAACTTGAGGTCACGTCCGAGATAATCGTCTTTGGCACTCCATGTAGACGCAAGATTTCCCTACAAAAAAGATTTGTAGCATGTGAAGCATCGTCTATCTCATTGCATGGGATGAAATGAGCCATCTTAGAGAATCGGTCCACAACAACAAACATAGAATCTTTGCCATTCCTAGTTCTAGGCAAACCAAGCACAAAGTCCATACTAATATCATCCCATGGGTGATACAGAATTGGAAGTGGCATATAGAGACCATGGGATTGAGCTTTAGACTTTGCTTTGCGACATGTAGAGCATCGGCTGGTGAAGTGTGAGACGTCGCGGAACATCTTGGCCAAAAGTAGTTCTTGGAGAGCGTAGCAAATGTCTTGTCGCGTCCAAAGTGTCGAATAAGTCCTCCTCCATGAGCCTCTTGCAAAAGTAACAAATGAAGAGAAGACTCGGGGATACATAGTTTGTTAGCTCTCATAAGATAATCATTTTTTATGTAATAGCCTTCCCAAGATGTATGCGTCAAACATTTGGCATATGGAATAGCAAAAGTAGTATCATGCGCATACGAGTCTTTTATGTGCTCAAATCCAATGACATTCAATTCAAGTTGGGTAACAAGCATGCATCTACGGGAAAGCGCATCCGCCACAACATTTGATATACTTGATGACATAAGGAAAAGACTCAATGAATTCACTCCACTTAGCATGATGCTTGTTCAACTTAGTTTGACCCTTAAGATATTTAAGTGTTTCATGATCCGTGTGAAGGATGAACTCATGAGGGCGGAGATAATGCTCCCAAACATGCAAGACTCTCACTAAAGCATATAGCTCTTTGTCATAGATGGGGTAGTTAAGTTACGCTCCGGAAAGTTTTACACTAAAGTAAGCTATGGGGCGCTTCTCTTGCATGAACACACCTCCTATGCCGTAACCGCTAGCATCACAATGGACCTCGAAAGGTTTACCAAAGTTGGGTAAAGCAAGCAAAGGAGCATGCGTAAGCAAATTCTTAAGCTCATTGAATGCGATATCTTGAGATGGTCCCGAAACAAATGGTGCATTTTTCTTACTCAAGGCATGTAATGGTAAAGTGATGGTGCTAAAATCCTCCACGATTCGACGATAGAAACCGGCTAAGCCAAGGAAACTTCGCACTTGCTGCAAGTTGGTTGGTTGGGGCCAAGTTTTAATAGCATTGATCTTAGATTCATCTACATGAACACCCTTAGAATACACAACGAAACCCAAGAAAACAAGCTTATCAACACCAAAAAAGGCATTTATCCATATTAGCATAAAGACACTCTTTTCTAAGAGTTTGCAAAACAGTTCTAAGATGGGTGACATGATCTTTTAGAGGTTTGCTAAACACAAGAATATCGTCAAAGTAGACCAGAACAAATACGCCAATGTAGGGGCGGAGAACAAAATGCATCACACGCATAAAGGTGTCGGGTGCTTCGGATAAGCCCATTGGCATGACCAACCATTCATACAAGCAAAACTTTGTTTTGAAAGAGTTTTTCCATTCGTCACCCTCTTGGATGCAAATTTGGTAATAGCCACTCTTAAGACCAATCTTAGAGAAAATGGTGGCTCCTCTAAGCTCATCTAATATATCATCAAGGCGTTGAATGGGGTAGCGATAACGAACTATGATACCATTGATAGGATGGCAATCGGAGCACATGTTATATGTACCATATTTCTTGGGAATAAGATTTACCGGAACAACACATGGGCTCAAGCTTCTCGTATATGGCAGTTGTCGATTAGTTGTTATACTTACCGTTGGATCTCCTTGGTTTCCTCGGGGTTGATGCGGTATGGTGCCTTGTCAGGAAGAGGTGATCTGGGGATGAGGTTGATGCGATGTTCGATGCCTCTAAGAGGAGGTAGACCCGGAGGTAGTTCATCGGGGAATATATCTTGGAATTCCTGCAATAGAGAAGACAACACTAAAGGTAGATTGTGAGAGGTGTTAGTTTTAGATGCCTCGTCCTTGCATAAAAGGACATAGTGCATAACACTTGATGGGTTCTCACACACTTGTCTCATCTCACTTGTGGTAGCGAATAGCACTGAAGTTTTCTTGTCACTCATCGTGGAGGCACTCAATTTGGGCTTGTGGCGCTGACTCTCTTTTGGGTGGTTCAATTTCTCACTATTCTCTCCACAATATGTGGTTGTCTTCTTATCGGCGATCACTTGGCTTGGAGACATAGGTCGTATGATGAGGACATCAATACAATTGTTACACCCACAGCCCCTGTTGCTATACATATTGGACCAATTACTAGAGCTCGTGCACGCCAACTAAATTACCCGGTACTTTCGTTTCTTGGTAATGATTCTAATGTTTATGAGAATATGATGCTGCCTAAATTGGATACATTTGTTTTGCTTACAAATGAAGGGCCTAGCTTGGAGAAGGATGAACATTGGAGCAAGAACAAGCATGGAGATGATGGCATGCGCAAGGGAAACAAGAACGGAGTTACAAGTGATGATTTCAGGACTTTGAAGCCACCATAATGGGTGCATGAAGCCTTGGACGAAATATACAAGATGCCACTTCATAAATTTCGTCCCGAGGCTATTTTAGCGGGTAGCCACGCTCCGTTTAGGCCCAAAATTTTTCGAAAACGCATTTTTCGAAAAAAATTCTGGCTATCCTATTTTTAGGTGTTTCTGAGTGTTTTGAGACAGGTGCCATTATAGGAAGTTTTTTTTTGACCCGTTTCCAGTTTTTGGGTCCGGGCAGTCAAAAAAAAAATTGGTCAAAAAAATTTCGTGCCCAT
>NC_041387.1:289979149-289987911 GCF_002162155.2 Triticum dicoccoides | reverse complement strand
GCGCCGTGATTTTGTTGGTGTTCTAGGCTCGCGTCTCTAGCACAGTCTAGCCTAGGACCAGCACAGTACCGTCGTTGAGCGTTTATTCAACTTTGCATCTCTGAATTGATTACTGCTGACCCTTTTTGCTACCATATTATAAGCCTTCCCAGCTCCACATACATCTACGTCGTGCGTTTGACTCTCCCTGGTAATCGCTCTATCCAAGCTTTGAGAGTTTTTGACTACAACGGTTGCCGATCACCGCCTGCTGCTGGGTAAGAACTGGTAAGAATTTGAGATTTGCTTGACGGATTTGTGACACCCACCACCACCACTTGTTCGTAGTCTGTAGGATCATATTCTTGTGTGTTTCTGTTGCTGCTAACCATGCCAGGATCACAAGCCGACGAGATTGACTGGGAGAATTTATCAAACAAGGAGCTTCATGATAAGTTTCAGCAAATGATGACTGAACAGGTGCAAGATGTGCTGAACAATTTTGAAGAGGCCATGGAGAAGATCACTGGCTTTGAGAAGACGTTCGAAACAAAGCTCGATAACAAGTTTAATGAATTGCTCGCGCGTCTTCCACCACCACCACCCGCTGCAGCTAACGCACCTCTCCAACAGCAACAACAACGACTACCTCCACGTCGCAAAGCAGACCTCCGCCGAGCAAGCCGTGTTCCTCTTGCGTTTGGCCAAACTGTTGGTGCTGCTGTTGATACTTCTGTGGCTCCTGCTGCTGATGCGGAGGAGGATGATTATGTGGGAGACTATGAGGATGAGGTTGATCAAAATCAGCACTACGTGCAGCCACCTGTACCACCACCAGCAGGTCGACCTCAGGTATATATTCGTAATGGTAGGCCTGCACCACCACCTCAGGTACGAGATGATGTCCATATTCCTAAACTGAAATTGAATATTCCACCATTTGAGGGTAGATATGTTCCTGATATATATCTTACTTGGGAGTTAGAAACTGAACAACGATTTACATGTTTACAATATCCTGAGGAGAGACGAGTTGCTGCTGCCGTTTGTGCTTTCACTAGTTTTGCATGTGTATGGTGGTCTGAACATTGTAGATTATATCCTATTCCAACTACTTGGGCTGCTTTGAAAACTGCTATGCGTACGCGTTGGGTTCCACCATATTATCAACGTGAATTGCTTCAAAAATTGCAGCGTTTAAGACAAGGGAAAAATTCTGTAGAAGAATATTATCAGGAATTACAAACTGGCATGATTAGATGTGGTATTGTTTAGGAGAATGAAGCTATGCTTGCACGTTTTCTGGGTGGATTAAATAGAGAGATTCAGACCATTCTAGACTATAAGGAGTATACTAATATCACTCGTTTATTCCATCTTGCTTGTAAAGCTGAACGTGAAGTGCAGGATCGACAAGCATTGGGGCGAACTAACTTTTCTGCAGGCCGACCTTCATCATGGACACCACGTGCATCTTCTACTTCAACTGCACCAGCACCTCCATCCGGTGCCACCTCCAGCCGTGATACAAGAAAACAGGCACAACCACCATTATCTGCCAAGAGCGCACCTGCGGGGCCTGCACAGCGTTCTTCTTCTTCCATGGCATCAACAGGGCACACAAGTGATATTATTTGTCGTCGTTGTAAGGGAGGAGGTCATTATGCGAGAGAATGCAAATCTCCGCGTGTGATGATTGCTAACGCGGATGGTGGATATGAGTCCGCTAGTGACTATGATGAGGAGACTTTGGCTCTCATTACACGTGAAGAACATGGTGGAGATGATTCTGATCATGAGACGCAATACATGGCTCCTGAAGACGCTGACAGGTATGAATGTTTAGTTGCTCAACGTGTTTTGAGTGTGCAGGTCACACAAGCTGAGCAAAATCAGAGGCACAATTTGTTCCATACCAAGGGAGTTGTTGATAGAGGCGAGGGTCCCGATCTTTCGATGAGATGATAACTATCGATTTGGTGGAGATGACTTTGACAATCCGACTACAAACGTGCACGACGTTGCGCCTTAGCAATCGCTAAACCAATCTCCTGAGGTTACTGACGATGCTGGAAGCATGGTCAGCCTGACCACGAAGGTCTATTCCTGCAAGCAATCGAAGAACGAGCAAGAATATGATAAAGCAATCTGAATATTGCAAATATATATGAAGTATTGATAATGGTGGGGATCCGGAAGCGGTCTTGGTCTGGTCGTTGGACACAAACGAAGTACACGAAGTTGCAATGGCTAACTTTTAACTAAACAAATCCCAAGGAAAAGCTACTAGATGGATCTACTTATATAGGAGCAAGGGGTGGCGGCCAAGGAGGTGGGAGGACGTCCCAAGGCAGCCTAAAACTAAATCTAGGTCGTACAAGGCCAATGGGCCCAAGTGGAGGTGATGTAACACCTTTGGACTTGTAGTTTGACTCGGATTCTGCTGCAGCATCAGATTGTTTCGTCCACAACTCAACGCTCCGGACGAATTTGAAGGTGATTCCACTTGGGTTGGAAAGTGCACGAAATCTAGTTTCCAACAAAAAAAGAATCACCCAATTCGAAGTCCGTATGAAAAACTTGTGTGCGTTTTGAGTCAGGTATGTCTGTGCAGTCCGAATCTGAATCCAGAACGTGAGAGACTTGGACTCTATCTTCTCTTGGGCCAAAAGTGACGTGAGAGAACTTTTTGGACAGCAAATAAACATCTCTTTCTTCCTTATCTTCATATGTGGATTGTATAAATGTCCCATACACCTGCAATTAGACAAAACACAAAAGTGTGTGAAGTATTTTTGTTCTGGATAACACAAATAGATTATTGAATAGTTTGCACTAGAAATCACCTGACAAATATGCATATATGCAATATTTTTGGTCATATCCAAGGTAGTCATGTCCTCATCACATCATCTCCATGCTTGTTCTTGCTCCAATGTTCATCCTTCTCCAAGCTAGGCCCTTCATTTGTAAGCTAAACAAATGTATCCAATTTAGGCAGCATCATATTCTCATGAACATTAGAATCATTACCAAGAAACGAAAGTACCTGGTAATTTAGTTGGCGTGCACGAGCTCTAGTAATTGGTCCAGTATGTATAGCAGCAGGGGCTGTGGGTGTAACAATTGTATTGATGTCCTCATCATCCTCCCCTTCTTGAAATGAAGTCGTCCTCGACGGAAGTTCATCTTCCTCACCCAAATAAGGCTTCAAATCTGCAATGTTAAAAGTGGGACTAACCCCAAAATCTGCAGGCAGCTCAAGTTTATATGCATTATCATTTATTTTCTCTAACACCTTAAAGGGACCATCAGCACGTGGCATTAACTTTGATTTGCGCAAATCAGGAAATCTATCCTTACGCAAATGTAACCAAACAAGATCTCCAGGTGCAAACACAACATGTTTTCTACCCTTATCTCCAGCAAGTTTATATTTAGCATTCATGCGCTCAATGTTTTCCTTAGTTAACTCATGCATTTTTAAAATCATTTCAGCACGTTGTTTAGCATCAAAATTAACCTTCTCCGAAGATGGAAGAGGCAACAAATCAATAGGTGCACGAGGTAGGAAACCATACACAACTTCAAAAGGGCACATCTTAGTAGTAGAATGCAATGAACGATTATAAGCAAATTCAATATGAGGCAAGCATTCCTCCCACATTTTCTTATTATTCTTCAAAACAGCCCTAAGCATAGTAGACAACGTTCTATTGACTACTTCAGTTTGTCCATCAGTTTGGGGGTGACAAGTAGTACTAAAAAGCAGTTTAGTCCCCAACTTAGCCCATAAACATCTCCAAAAGTGGCTAAGAAATTTAGTATCACGATCTGAAACAATAGTATTTGGCACACCATGCAAGCGAATAATTTCACGAAAGAACAAATCAGCAACATTAACAGCATCATCGCTTTTATGACATGGTATAAAGTGTGCCATTTTCGAGAATCTATCCGCGACAACAAATATGCTATCCCTCCCCTTCTTTGTTCGAGGTAAACCTAAAACAAAGTCCATAGATATATCCTCCCAAGGAACACTAGGTACAGGCAAAGGCATATATAAACCATGAGGATTGAGTCGTGACTTAGCTTTTTGACATCTAGTGCAGCGAGCAATAAAACGCTCAACATCCCGTCTCATCTTTGGCCAAAAGAAATGTGATGAGGACATGACTCCGAATTGGGTGATTCTTTTTTTGTTGGAAACTAGATTTCGTGCACTTTCCAACCCAATTGGAATCACCTTCAAATTCGTCCGGGGCGTTGAGTTGTGGACGAAACAATCTGATGCTGCAACAGAATCCGAGTCAAACTACAAGTCCAAAGGTGTTACATCACCTCCACTTGGGCCCATTGGCCTTGTACGACCTAGATTTAGTTTTAGGCTGCCTTGGGACGTCCTCCCACCTCCTTGGCCGCCACCCCTTGCTCCTATATAAGTAGATCCATCTAGTAGCTTTTCCTTGGGATTTGTTTAGTTAAAAGTTAGCCATTGCAACTTCGTGTACTTCGTTTGTGTCCAACGACCAGACCAAGACCGCTTACGGATCCCCACCATTATCAATACTTCATATATATTTGCAATATTCAGATTGCTTTATCATATTCTTGCTCGTTCTTCGATTGCTTGCAGGAATAGACCTTCGTGGTCAGGCTGACCGTGCTTCCAGCATCGTCAGTAACCTCAGGAGATTGGTTTAGCGATTGCTAAGGCGCAACGTCGTGCATGTTTGTAGTCGGATTGTCAAAGTCATCTCCACCAAATCGATAGTTATCATCTCATCGAAAGATCGGGACCCTCGCCTTCATCAAGGACGTGCCTTCCTCTTTGCCTCCTGCTGTCACTAACATTTTGCAGGAGTTCGCTGACGTTTTTCCACAAGACGTGCCACCGGGATTACCGCCTATTCGAGGGATTGAGCATCAGATTGACTTAATTCCCGGTGCTTCACTGCCAAACCGTGCACCATACCGTACCAATCCAGAGGAGACGAAGGAGATTATGCGTCAAGTACAAGAGCTTCTCGACAAAGGTTATATACGCGAATCCCTTAGTCCTTGTGCTGTTCCTATTATTCTAGTGCCGAAAAAGGATGGTACATCACGTATGTGTGTTGATTGTAGAGGCATTAATAATATTACTATTCGTTATCGTCATCCTATTCCTAGGCTAGATGATATGCTTGATGAATTGAGTGGCTCTACAATATTCTCCAAAGTTGATTTGCATAGTGGCACCATCAAATTCGTATGAAATTGGGAGATGAATGGAAAACAGCATTTAAAACTAAGTTTGGATTATATGAGTGGTTAGTCATGCCTTTTGGGTTAACTAATGCACCTAGTACTTTCATGAGATTAATGAACGAAGTTTTACGTGCTTTCATTGGACGATTTGTGGTAGTTTACTTTGATGACATATTGATTTATAGCAGATCTTTGGAAGAACATTTGGAACATTTACGTGCTGTTTTTATTGCTCTACGTGATGCACGTTTGTTCGGTAACCTTGGGAAGTGCACCTTTTGCACCGACCGAGTATCTTTTCTTGGCTATGTTGTTACTCCACAGGGAATTGAAGTTGATAAAGCCAAGATTGAAGCTATTGAGAGTTGGCCGCAGCCCAAAACGGTCACACAAGTGAGGAGTTTTCTTGGCCTCGCTGGATTCTATAGGCGTTTTGTGAGAGATTTTAGCACCATTGCTGCACCTCTCAATGAGCTTACAAAGAAAGATGTGCCTTTTCTTTGGGGTACCGCACAGGAAGAAGCCTTCACGGTATTGAAAGATACGTTGACACATGCTCCTTTACTCCAACTTCCTGATTTTAATAAGACTTTTGAGCTTGAATGTGATGCTAGTGGAATTGGATTAGGAGGTGTGTTATTACAAGATGGCAAACCTGTTGCATACTTTTCTGAAAAATTGAGTGGGCCTAGTCTGAATTATTCTACTTATGATAAAGAATTATATGCTCTTGTTCGGACTTTCAAAACATGGCAACATTATTTATGGCCCAAAGAATTTGTTATACATTCTGATCATGAATCTTTGAAACATATTAAAAGTCAAGCTAAACTGAATCGTAGACATGCTAAATGGGTTGAATTCATTGAGACTTTCCCTTATGTCATTAAACACAAGAAGGGAAAAGAAAATGTTATTGCTGATGCATTGTCTCGTCGCTATACTATGCTTTCACAACTTGACTTCAAAATATTTGGTTTGGAGACCATCAAAGATCAATATGTGCATGATGCTGATTTTAAAGATGTAATGCAGAATTGTAAAGAAGGAAGAATGTGGAACAAGTTTGTCGTTAACGATGGATTTGTGTTTCGTGCTAACAAGCTATGCATTCCAGCTAGCTCCGTTCGTCTTTTGTTGTTGTAGGAGGCGCATGGAGGAGGATTAATGGGTCACTTTGGCGTGAAGAAGACGGAGGACGTACTTGCTACACATTTCTTTTGGCCAAAGATGAGACGGGATGTTGAGCGTTTTATTGCTCGCTGCACTACATGTCAAAAAGCTAAGTCACGACTCAATCCTCATGGTTTATATATGCCTTTGCCTGTACCTAGTGTTCCTTGGGAGGATATATCTATGGACTTTGTTTTAGGTTTACCTCGAACAAAGAAGGGGAGGGATAGCATATTTGTTGTCGTGGATAGATTCTCGAAAATGGCACACTTTATACCATGTCATAAAAGCGATGATGCTGTTAATGTTGCTGATTTGTTCTTTCGTGAAATTATTCGCTTGCATGGTGTGCCAAATACTATTGTTTCAGATCGTGATACTAAATTTCTTAGCCACTTTTGGAGATGTTTATGGGCTAAGTTGGGGACTAAACTGCTTTTTAGTACTACTTGTCACCCCCAAACTGATGGCCAAACTGAAGTAGTCAATAGAACGTTGTCTACTATGCTTAGGGCTGTTTTGAAGAATAATAAGAAAATGTGGGAGGAATGCTTGCCTCATATTGAATTTGCTTATAATCGTTCATTGCATTCTACTACTAAGATGTGCCCTTTTGAAGTTGTGTATGGTTTCCTACCTCGTGCACCTATTGATTTGTTTCCTCTTCCATCTTCGGAGAAGGTTAATTTTGATGCTAAACAACGTGCTGAATTGATTTTAAAAATGCATGAGTTAACTAAGGAAAAAATTGAGCGCATGAATGCTAAATATAAACTTGCTGGAGATAAGGGTAGAAAACATGTTGTGTTTGCACCTGGAGATCTTGTTTGGTTACATTTGCGTAAGGATAGATTTCCTGATTTGCGCAAATCAAAGTTAATGCCACGTGCTGATGGTCCCTTTAAGGTGTTAGAGAAAATAAATGATAATGCATATAAACTTGAGCTGCCTGCAGATTTTGGGGTTAGTCCCACTTTTAACATTGCAGATTTGAAGCCTTATTTGGGTGAGGAAGATGAACTTCCGTCGAGGACGACTTCATTTCAAGAAGGGGAGGATGATGAGGACATCAATACAATTGTTACACCCACAACCCCTGCTGCTATACATACTGGACCAATTACTAGAGCTCGTGCACGCCAACTAAATTACCAGGTACTTTCGTTTCTTGGTAATGATTCTAATGTTCATGAGAATATGATGCTGCCTGAATTGGATACATTTGTTTTGCTTACAAATGAAGGGCCTAGCTTGGAGAAGGATGAACATTGGAGCAAGAACAAGCATGGAGATGATGGCATGCGCAAGGGAAACAAGAACGGAGTTACAAGTGATGATTTCAGGACTTTGAAGCCACCATAATGGGTGCATGAAGCCTTGGACGAAATATACAAGATGCCACTTCATAAATTTCGTCCCGAGGCTATTTTAGGTGCTGCGTCACCTTATTATTGGGCCAGGCCCATGTAATTTCGAAATACATAAGTATAGGCTATTTTTAGAGTCCGTATGTGTGGGGAAACAAGAGATAGGGTTGATTTCGGACCCCTCCACCAAGGGCCACGAAATTCCCCCCTCTTCCTCCATATATACAGCCCTTAGGGCATCGTTTAGACTTTGGGTTTTGTTTAGATTAAAAGTTCGCAATAGTTGCAACTTCGCGTACTTCGTTTGTGTTCAACGACCAGACAAAGGCGTCACAGAACCCCACCTTTGATGAGGACATCAATACAATTGTTACACCCACAGCCCCTGCTGCTATACATACTGGACCAATTACTAGAGCTCGTGCACGCCAACTAAATTACCAGGTACTTTCGTTTCTTGGTAATGATTCTAATGTTCATGAGAATATGATGCTGCCTAAATTGGATACATTTGTTTTGCTTACAAATGAAGGGCCTAGCTTGGAGAAGGATGAACATTGGAGCAAGAACAAGCATGTAGATGATGGCATGCACAAGGGAAACAAGAACGGAGTTACAAGTGATGATTTCAGGACTTTGAAGCCACCATAATGGGTGCATGAAGCCTTGGACGAAATATACAAGATGCCACTTCATAAATTTCGTCCCGAGGCTATTTTAGGTGCTGCGTCACCTTATTATTGGGCCAGGCCCATGTAATTTCGAAATACATAAGTATAGGCTATTTTTAGAGTCCGTATGTGTGGGGAAACAAGAGATAGGGTTGATTTCGGACCCCTCCACCAAGGGCCACGAAATTCCCCCCTCTTCCTCCATATATACAGCCCTTAGGGCATCGTTTAGACTTTGGGTTTTGTTTAGATTAAAAGTTCGCCATAGCTGCAACTTCGCGTACTTCGTTTGTGTTCAACGACCAGACAAAGGCGTCAC
>NC_041387.1:289940636-289977373 GCF_002162155.2 Triticum dicoccoides | reverse complement strand
GGAAGTTTTTTTTGACCCGTTTCCAGTTTTTGGGTCCGGGCAGTCGAAAAAAAAAAATTGGTCGAAAAAAATTTCGTGCCCATCTTGTCCGTTTGAGCTAGGAAGAGTTTTGAGACACTCGCCATTATAGTGATTTTTCGCAAAAAAAAAAGCAGCGCAAAAAAAAAAAGAGCGCAAAAAAATAAAGAGCAAAAAAAATAAAATTCAGAGTGTGCTTTTCCCTTGTTTACGTGCCGCGCCGTGATTTTGTTAGTGTTCTAGGCTCGCGTCTCTAGTACGGTCTAGCCTAGGACCAACACAGTATCGTCGTTGAGCGTGTTCCTTATTACTTGGTAGACCATGGCAATTTGATAAAAATTCTGTACACCATGGTAGAAACAATCACTATACTCTTGTTCATAAGGATAAAAATATTACTTTGCTTCCTATGACTCCTGATTCCATTTTGAAAGATGATATTAATAGAGCTAATAAAGCACAACAGGAGAAGAATAAGAGTGAAAATCAGATTGTGGCAAAAGAATTTGAGCAACAAATGAAGCCTAATAATAAACCATCTAGTGTTGCTTCTGAAATTAAATTGAAAAGTGCATGTTTATTTGCCACCAAATCTGATATTGATGAGCTAGATTTCAGCAAATCTGTTTGCTATGCTTTTGTGTGCAAAGAGGCATTATTTTCATTCGAGGACGTGCCTTCCTCTTTGCCTCCAGCTGTCACTAACATTTTGCAGGAGTTCGCTGACGTTTTTCCACAAGACGTGCCACCGGGATTACCGCCTATTCGAGGGATTGAGCATCAGATTGATTTAATTCCCGGTGCTTCACTGCCAAACCGTGCACCATACCGTACCAATCCAGAGGAGACGAAGGAGATTATGCGTCAAGTACAAGAGCTTCTCGACAAAGGTTATATACGCGAATCCCTTAGTCCTTGTGCTGTTCCTATTATTCTAGTGCCGAAAAAGGATGGTACATCACGTATGTGTGTTGATTGTAGAGGCATTAATAATATTACTATTCGTTATCGTCATCCTATTCCTAGGCTAGATGATATGCTTGATGAATTGAGTGGCTCTACAATATTCTCCAAAGTTGATTTGCGTAGTGGCTACCATCAAATTCGTATGAAATTGGGAGATGAATGGAAAACAGCATTTAAAACTAAGTTTGGATTATATGAGTAGTTAGTCATGCCTTTTGGGTTAACTAATGCACCTAGTACTTTCATGAGATTAATGAACGAAGTTTTACGTGCTTTCATTGGACGATTTGTGGTAGTTTACTTTGATGACATATTGATTTATAGCAGATCTTTGGAAGAACATTTGGAACATTTACGTGCTGTTTTTATTGCTCTACGTGATGCACGTTTGTTCGGTAACCTTGGGAAGTGCACCTTTTGCACCGACCGAGTATCTTTTCTTGGCTATGTTGTTACTCCACAGGGAATTGAAGTTGATAAAGCCAAGATTGAAGCTATTGAGAGTTGGCCGCAGCCCAAAACGGTCACACAAGTGAGGAGTTTTCTTGGCCTCGCTGGATTCTATAGGCGTTTTGTGAGAGATTTTAGCACCATTGCTGCACCTCTCAATGAGCTTACAAAGAAAGATGTGCCTTTTCTTTGGGGTACCGCACAGGAAGAAGCCTTCACGGTATTGAAAGATACGTTGACACATGCTCCTTTACTCCAACTTCCTGATTTTAATAAGACTTTTGAGCTTGAATGTGATGCTAGTGGAATTGGATTAGGAGGTGTGTTATTACAAGATGGCAAACCTGTTGCATACTTTTCTGAAAAATTGAGTGGGCCTAGTCTGAATTATTCTACTTATGATAAAGAATTATATGCTCTTGTTCGGACTTTCAAAACATGGCAACATTATTTATGGCCCAAAGAATTTGTTATACATTCTGATCATGAATCTTTGAAACATATTAAAAGTCAAGCTAAACTGAATCGTAGACATGCTAAATGGGTTGAATTCATTGAGACTTTCCCTTATGTCATTAAACACAAGAAGGGAAAAGAAAATGTTATTGCTGATGCATTGTCTCGTCGCTATACTATGCTTTCACAACTTGACTTCAAAATATTTGGTTTGGAGACCATCAAAGATCAATATGTGCATGATGCTGATTTTAAAGATGTAATGCAGAATTGTAAAGAAGGAAGAATGTGGAACAAGTTTGTCGTTAACGATGGATTTGTGTTTCGTGCTAACAAGCTATGCATTCCAGCTAGCTCCGTTCGTCTTTTGTTGTTGCAGGAGGCGCATGGAGGAGGATTAATGGGACACTTTGGCGTGAAGAAGACGGAGGACGTATTTGCTACACATTTCTTTTGGCCAAAGATGAGACGGGATGTTGAGCGTTTTATTGCTCGATGCACTATATGTCAAAAAGCTAAGTCACGACTCAATCCTCATGGTTTATATATGCCTTTGCCTGTACCTAGTGTTCCTTGGGAGGATATATCTATGGACTTTGTTTTAGGTTTACCTCGAACAAAGAAGGGGAGGGTTAGCATATTTGTTGTCGTGGATAGATTCTCGAAAATGGCACACTTTATACCATGTCATAAAAGCGATGATGCTGTTAATGTTGCTGATTTGTTCTTTCGTGAAATTATTCGCTTGCATGGTGTGCCAAATACTATTGTTTCAGATCGTGATACTAAATTTCTTAGCCACTTTTGGAGATGTTTATGGGCTAAGTTGGGGACTAAACTGCTTTTTAGTACTACTTGTCACCCCCAAACTGATGGACAAACTGAAGTAGTCAATAGAACGTTGTCTACTATGCTTAGGGCTGTTTTGAAGAATAATAAGAAAATGTGGGAGGAATGCTTGCCTCATATTGAATTTGCTTATAATCGTTCATTGCATTCTACTACTAAGATGTGCCCTTTTGAAGTTGTGTATGGTTTCCTACCTCGTGCACCTATTGATTTGTTGCCTCTTCCATCGTCGGAGAAGGTTAATTTTGATGCTAAACAACGTGCTGAATTGATTTTAAAAATGCATGAGTTAACTAAGGAAAACATTGAGCCTATGAATGCTAAATATAAACTTGTTGGAGATAAGGGTAGAAAACATGTTGTGTTTGCACCTGGAGATCTTGTTTGGTTACATTTGCGTAAGGATAGATTTCCTGATTTGCGCAAATCAAAGCTAATGCCACGTGCTGATGGTCCCTTTAAGGTGTTAGAGAAAATAAATGATAATGCATATAAACTTGAGCTGCCTGCAGATTTTGGGGTTAGTCCCACTTTTAACATTGCAGATTTGAAGCCTTATTTGGGTGAGGAAGATGAACTTCCGTCGAGGACGACTTCATTTCAAGAAGGGGAGGATGATGAGGACATCAATACAATTGTTACACCCACAGCCCCTGCTGCTATACATACTGGACCAATTACTAGAGCTCGTGCACGCCAACTAAATTACCAGGTACTTTCGTTTCTTGGTAATGATTCTAATGTTCATGAGAATATGATGCTGCCTAAATTGGATACAATTGTTTTGCTTACAAACGAAGGGCCTAGCTTGGAGAAGGATGAACATTGGAGCAAGAACAAGCATGGAGATGATGGCATGCACAAGGGAAACAAGAACGGAGTTACAAGTGATGATTTCAGGACTTTGAAGCCACCATAATGGGTGCATGAAGCCTTGGACGAAATATACAAGATGCCACTTCATAAATTTCGTCCCGAGGCTATTTTAGGTGCTGCGTCACCTTATTATTGGGCCAGGCCCATGTAATTTCGAAATACATAAGTATAGGCTATTTTTAGAGTCCGTATGTGTGGGGAAACAAGAGATAGGGTTGATTTCGGACCCCTCCACCAAGGGCCACGAAATGCCCCCCCTCTTCCTCCATATATACAGCCCTTAGGGCATCGTTTAGACTTTGGGTTTTGTTTAGATTAAAAGTTCGCCATAGCTGCAACTTCGCGTACTTCGTTTGTGTTCAACGACCAGACAAAGGCGTCACAGAACCCCACCTTGATCAATAAAGCTTTCATCTTATATTCGCAATATCCAGATTGCAATCTTAGTTTCTTGCTTGTTCTTCGTTTGCTCGCAGGAAACAGACCCTCGTGGTCAGGTTGATCGTGCTCCGGCGTGGTCAATAACCTCTCGGAGTTGGTTTAGCGATTGCTAAGGCGCGACGTCCTCACACGTTCGTAGTCGGATCGTCAAAGTCGACTTCCACCAAAGCGAAATCCACCATCTCATCGAAAGACGGGACACCTTTGCCTCTATCACTTGGGAGGATATATCTATGGACTTTGTTTTAGGTTTACCTCGAACAAAGAAGGGGAGGGATAGCATATTTGTTGTCGTGGATAGATTCTCGAAAATGGCACACTTTATACCATGTCATAAAAGCGATGATGCTGTTAATGTTGCTGATTTGTTCTTTCGTGAAATTATTCGCTTGCATGGTGTGCCAAATACTATTGTTTCAGATCGTGATACTAAATTTCTTAGCCACTTTTGGAGATGTTTATGGGCTAAGTTGGGGACTAAACTGCTTTTTAGTACTACTTGTCACCCCCAAACTGATGGACAAACTGAAGTAGTCAATAGAACGTTGTCTACTATGCTTAGGGCTGTTTTGAAGAATAATAAGAAAATGTGGGAGGAATGCTTGCCTCATATTGAATTTGCTTATAATCGTTCATTGCATTCTACTACTAAGATGTGCCCTTTTGAAGTTGTGTATGGTTTCCTACCTCGTGCACCTATTGATTTGTTGCCTCTTCCATCTTCGGAGAAGGTTAATTTTGATGCTAAACAACGTGCTGAAATGATTTTAAAAATGCATGAGTTAACTAAGGAAAACATTGAGCGCATGAATGCTAAATATAAACTTGCTGGAGATAAGGGTAGAAAACATGTTGTGTTTGCACCTGGAGATCTTGTTTGGTTACATTTGCGTAAGGATAGATTTCCTGATTTGCGCAAATCAAAGTTAATGCCACGTGCTGATGGTCCCTTTAAGGTGTTAGAGAAAATAAATGATAATGCATATAAACTTGAGCTGCCTGCAGATTTTGGGGTTAGTCCCACTTTTAACATTGCAGATTTGAAGCCTTATTTGGGTGAGGAAGATGAACTTCCGTCGAGGACGACTTCATTTCAAGAAGGGGAGGATGATGAGGACATCAATACAATTGTTACACCCACAGCCCCTGCTGCTATACATACTGGACCAATTACTAGAGCTCGTGCACGCCAACTAAATTACCAGGTACTTACGTTTCTTGGTAATGATTCTAGTGTTCATGAGAATATGATGCTGCCTAAATTGGATACATTTGTTTTGCTTACAAATGAAGGGCCTAGCTTGGAGAAGGATGAACATTGGAGCAAGAACAAGCATGGAGATGATGGCATGCGCAAGGGGAACAAGAACGGAGTTACAAGTGATGATTTCAGGACTTTGAAGCCACCATAATGGGTGCATGAATCCTTGGACGAAATATACAAGATGCCACTTCATAAATTTCGTCCCGAGGCTATTTTAGGTGCTGCGTCACCTTATTATTGGGCCAGGCCCATGTAATTTCGAAATACATAAGTATAGGCTATTTTTAGAGTCCGTATGTGTGGGGAAACAAGAGATAGGGTTGATTTCGGACCCCTCCACCAAGGGCCACGAAATTCCCCCCTCTTCCTCCATATATACAGCCCTTAGGGCATCGTTTAGAATTTGGGTTTTGTTTAGATTAAAAGTTCGCCATAGCTGCAACTTCGCGTACTTCGTTTGTGTTCAACGACCAGACAAAGGCGTCACAGAACCCCACCTTGATCAATAAAGCTTTCATCTTATATTCGCAATATCCAGATTGCAATCTTAGTTTCTTGCTTGTTCTTCGTTTGCTCGCAGGAAACAGACCCTCGTGGTCAGGTTGATCGTGCTCCGGCGTGGTCAATAACCTCTCGGAGTTGGTTTAGCGATTGCTAAGGCGCGACGTCCTCGCACGTTCGTAGTCGGATCGTCAAAGTCGACTTCCACCAAAGCAATATCCATCATCTCATCGAAAGACGGGACACCTTTGCCTCTATCATCGTAGAAAGTACTCATTTCCCTTCATCTTGAAGCTATAGTGATTGGTTCGCCCGTTGTGGATGGCGCCGCGGTCGAATTGCCAAGGTCGTCCAAGTAGTAGATGGCAAACCGACATAGGAACCACATCACACTCCAAAGTGTCTTCATATGCTCCGATCTTGAAGGAGACTTGAACCATGTGTTCCACTTGAATTCCGTGGAAGTCGCTAAGCCAATGGACCTTGTAGGGGTGGGGATGCTTCATCTTGACCAATGGTAGCTTGGAACATAGCTCTTCACTTGCCAAGTTATGGCAACTTCCCTCCACCGATGATGACCTTCACGGACCTTCCATTGATGCCCGCCTTGGTGTCGAAGATATGGCATCGTTGGTCTTCATCTTATTGATGTTGAAGTGTCAAGACCTTGGAGACAACAAGAGAGGGGCTCGAATCATTGTCACAAAAGACTTGGTCATCTTCATCCTTATTCACGCGCCGGTGCATGGCCATGTGTTCAAGCACGTCCATTTCTTCTTCACACATGGAGTCGTATGTTCCATCGTCGTTGAGGATCATGGTGCACTTATTGGTACACTCGAAAGACTTGTGGCCTCGACCGCCGCATGTGAAGCACTTGATGGAACTTGTCTTGACGGTCTCATCCGGTGGAGTTGTAAATGATGAAGCTCTCGGCTTGAAGTTGCTTGTCGTAGGAGGACCACTTGAGATTGTCGAAGTTTTCTTGTAACTTGACTTGTCGCCGTTGCTTGTAGAAGGTTTGGTTGAGGTAGAAGGCTTTGGAGTCGTTGAAGCTTGGTTGTTGGAGCCGTAAGTCTTGGAAGAGTATTTGGCATACTTGAAGTCATCTTGCACTTGTCTCTCCGCTTTGGTAGCTTGATGCACTAGCTCGATGAGGTTGGAGTAAGGTTGGAAGTCGGCGATTTTCTTGATAGGGTGATTGAGTCCATTCAAGAAACGTGCCATAGTTTGTTCATCATCTTCCGTGACATTTGCTCAAATCATGGCAATCTCCATTTCCTTGTAGTAATCTTCAATGCTCTTTGTTCCTTGCTTGAGGAGTTGTAGTCACTTGAAGAGGTCGTGGTTATAGTATGCTGACACAAAGCGCGCTCTCATGACATCCTTCATTTGATCCCAAGTTGTGATGGGTGGTTCACCTCTTGCCTCGCGGCGCTCAATGACCTGCTCCCACCAAGTGTGGACATAGGCCTGGAACTCAAGGGATGCCATGGTGATCTTCTTCTTTTCCTCATAGTTGTGCAAACAAAAGATCTTGTCAACCTTTAATGCCCATGAAAGGTATTCTTCGGGATCATTGCTTCCGGAGAACTTAGGCATGGTGAACTTAAGCTTGTCGTAGCATTGCTCTTCATTGTGTTGGGGTCGAGGATGATGTCGCCCTTGATGTGGAGGGTTGTCAACCTCATGTTTCTCTTGGCATGGAGGATTCCCATTGTCTTGTTAATCTTGGCAAACTTGGGGTTCTTGTCTAGCTTGTGGAACTTGGGAGGAGCTTGTGGAAGTGCTTCTTCTCCTTCTCGCACACATCTGTTACGGGCGGCGATAGCACGATTGGTGTCGAGGAGGGCACACTGTGCCTCAAGGGCTTGTGCTTCACGCCATTGTTGTTGTTGACGTAGAGCTTCGGCGTCTTGCTCGTTTTGGTGTTGGCGTGCTCGCTCTTTCTCTTGTTGGTGTTGGCGTTGCCTTTCTTGTGCTTGAGCAAGGTTAGCTTGATTTTCACGATTTTGAATTTCTTGCTCTTCAAGTTGCTCTTGTTGTCGATCATTGCCATGTGGAGGGTTGCGTTTGCTTTATGGTCGTGGCGCGCGGCTCGTCGAAGAGTGTTCGATGTCGGTGTACTTGAGCCGGAGATGGTGTCGGAAGAATGTCGACTCGAGTGGCTCCGTCTTGAATATGACAAAGAGATAGAAGAGCGGTTGACCAACAAGGCATGAATCTCGTTCATTCTTGCCTTGCTCTCTTATTTTTGTTTATCGAGCTTGTTGTCGAAGTAGTCTCTTGTACGTTGCTCAGATTGTTGCAAGTCGGTGGCGAGGTTGTTGATGCGGTCTCTCAATGCTTGTTGTTCTTGATGTAAAGCTCTTTGTGCGCCAAAGAGGTGGTTCTTGATGACGTAGTTGTTCGGGTCCTGGTCTTGCTCGATGAAGAGTGGGTTGGTAGAAGTAGTTGGCCTATCCATCATTTAAAGTAAATGTGTGAGTGGGAGAAAGAGAAGAACTATACCAAATGTACCTTGACCGATGTTGAGAATGGATAAAAAATCACTCAATGATGTAACAAGGAAATATCACAATTGGTACTGTATCTCGTCAATCTCTCACACCTACACAAATAAAGCCTTTGGTGGAGCTTGGTTAGGATGGTGGACAAAATTTATGCAATTGTTAGTGAGACTCAATAATGATGGAAAAGATTCGCAAATTTGCAAATGCAACAAGCAGACCAATAGCAAGATATGGCACACGGAAAAACACACACGAATAGATAAATGTGGTCGTGCAACCAAGGAATGAGCCAAAATGTGGAATCCACGAAAATGCTCTTGTTGCACAACGCTAGAGAGACACTAGTTCGACTGCACAATAGGCGGATAAGAGACTTGTGCACAACCTACTAAGCAAAATGCAACGACTTCTATCCCAAGTATGCTATATTTATGGTGTTCCAGTGATATGATCCAAGATGATCGAGTATGACAATCTTAATGTAGTATGATGCTATGGTTCTTGCTTAAATCTCTTTGCTTATCTTTCTCTTTTGCTTAAAAGCTTGTTTGGCTCTTTCTCTTTTGAGCTCTTTCTCATGCAAAACTTGACGAACCAAGATATCAATTGTGTATATGCGATGACAACCTTGTGACAAAATAGATGATACCAAGATATGTATACCAACGATATGTGATATATGCAATGACCACTAATGTGCACAAGTAACATTGCCGGCAATACTTAATGGCTTGTCTCAATAGGAAAGGTACGCAAAATGGGCTATGGGGTTATCAATGCAGTGACAAGAATGTACAATGATTGATGTGGAGCATCCCTCGCTCATCCCCATGGACGTGCCTACATCTCCCTCAACACCACTTGGACCCATGACAAGAGCCCGAGCTAAGGCTATCGAAGATAAGGTGAACTCGCTCCTATCCAAACTTCCTCTTCCTAATCACGAGACATGGCTACTACCTCATTCAGAAACTCTGTGTGTTATCAGGTGCCTGGAAGCGAGCCACGGAACAGCTACACACAAGAGCCAAGACGGCGAGGAACCCAAGCATGATGGACGAGAGGAAGAGCTGCCGCGGAAGCTACAGGCGTCGGACGACTGACACTGCCCGGACGTCCGACGAGTCCTAGGACACGGACGACCGGACTCTCCGGACGTCCGGTACTTCGACACCCGAACCAAATCTACGGACGTCCGGAGTGGACCGGACGACCGGACGACAAGCACCCGAGCCAAATCCACGGACGACCGACAGCCTCCGGACGTCCGGCCCCTCCTGAAGCTCCGGACGACCGACCCTTTATGGACGACCGACACGCCCACATCAGAGCCAAACCTATGGACGTCCGAACGCGTCCGGACGACCGGACCGTCCCGAGCCTCCGGACGTCCGACACCTTCCGAACGTCCGACACCTGAGTGACCGAACGTGCGGGCTGCAGCCCTTGTACCCAAAATGGAAGTCAAAGCGAAGGGATACAAGGGCTCCAGCCCGCAGGTTCAGTCACTCAGGAGTCGGACGTCCGGAAGGCGTCGGACGTCCGGAGGCTCGGGACGGTCCGGTCGTTCGGGCGCGCTCGGACGTCTGTTGTTTCGGCTCTGGTGTAGGCGCGTCGGTCGTTCATAGATGGTCGGACGTCCGGAGCTTCTGGAGGGGCCGGACGTCCGGAGGGTCCGGTCGTCCGTGTCCTGGGACTCGTCGGACGTCCGAACAGGGTCAGACGTCCGATGCCTGTAGCTTCTGCTGCAGCTCTTCTTCTTGTCCATCATGCTTGGGGTCCTCGCCGTCTTGGCTCTTGTATGTAGTTGTTCCATGGCTCGCTTCCAGGCACCCGATAACACACAAAGTTTTCGAATGACGTAGTAGCCATGTCTCGCGAGTAGGGATAGGAAGTTCGGAGAGGAGCGAGTTCACCTTATATTCAATAGCCTTAGCTCGGGCTCGTGTCATGGGTCCAAGAGGTGTTGGGGGAGATGTAGGCACGTCCATGGGGATGAGCGAGGGATACTCCGCATCATCCCCCCCCTTGGGAGAGATCCGACCTCGGATCAAAAGGAGCATCACTTCTCTTATCTCACGTAATGATTGGTACGGCCCCAAGAGGAAGAACGAGCGCGTCTACGCCAAGAGGAACAAGACGCTGAGGCTCAACATTTTCAACAACAACAACGAGAAGCGCAAGCTCTTCAGGCGCAACGTGCCCTTCAAGAATCTAGTCGAGCCATCGCTAACCGCAATCGCGAACGGCGCAATCAAGAGGAAGCCCTTAGAGAAGAAATCCAAGAGAGGAACTACCAACAACGTGTGCAACGTCAAGCTCCTCAAGCTCCTCCACAAGGTTGTCAAGCTCCACTTCAACCTCAAGTTCAACAAGAGCAAGTTGATCATGGACTTCATCTGTGCCAGGAGCAACATGAGGATGACTATCCTCCACGTCAAAGACATCATCATCACCATCGCCAACAACACAATGAAGAGCAACGCTATGGCAAGCTCATGTTCACAATGCCCAAGTTCAATGGAAGCAATGATCCGGAAGAGTACCTCTCATGGGCATTGAAGATCGACAAAAATTTCCGCTTGCACAACTATGAGGAAGAGAAGAAGATCGCTATGGCATCACTTGAGTTCCAAGACTATGTGCTCATATGGTGGGAACAAGTCCTTGAACGCCGTGAAGCAAGAGGTGAACCACCTATCACCACTTGCACTCAAATGAAGGAAGTCATGCGAGCACGTTTTGTGCCAACCTACTACAACCGCAATCTCTTCAAGAAGCTACAACTCCTCAAGCAAGGGACAAAGAGTGTGGAAGAATACTACAAGGAAATGGAGATAGCCATGATTCGAGCCAATGTCAAGAAAGATGATGAGCAGACAATGGCACGTTTCTTGAATGGACTCAATCATCCCATCAAGAAGATTGCCGACTTCCAACCTTATTCCAACCTCATTGAGCTCGTACATCAAGCAACCAAGGCGGAACGTCAAGTGCAAGATGATTTCAAGTACGCCAAGTACTCATCCAAGACCTACGGCTTCTCCAACACCCAAGCTTCAACAACTCCTCCAACATCTACATCAACCAAACCTTCTCAAAGCAACAACGACAAGTCAAGTTACAAGAAAACTTCGGCAAGTTCAAGTCGTCTTCCTCCTACGACAAGCAACTTCAAGCCGCGTGCTTCATCATCTACTCCAACCGATGAGACCGTCAAAACAAGGTCCTTCAAGTGTTTCACTTGCGGAGGTCGAGGCCACAAGTCCTACCAATGCACGAACAAGCGCACCATGATCCTCAACGACGACGGCACATATGACTCAATGAGTGAAGAGGAGATGGAAGCCCTTGAGCAAGTGGCCATGCACCGGCGCGTGAACGAGGATGAAGATGATCAAGTCTTTTGTGATGAGGATTCGAGCCCCGCTCTCGTTGTCCCCAAAGTCTTGACACTTCAACATCAACAAGAAGAAGACCAACGATGCCACATCTTCCACACTAAGGCTGGCATCAATGGAAGGTCCGTCAAGGTCATCATCGATGGAGGTAGTTGCCACAACTTGGCAAGTGAAGAACTATGTTCAAAGCTTCAATTGGTCAAGAGGAAGACCCGCACCCCTACAAGGTTCAATGGCTAAGTGATTCCAGCACTATACGAGTCGAGCATACGGTCCAAGTATCCTTCAAAATTGGTGCTTATAAAGACACTTTGGAGTGTGATGTGGTCCCAATGACCGTTTGCCACCTACTTCTTGGTCGACCATGGCAATTAGACCGTGGTGTCATCCACAATGGGCGTACCAATCATTACAGCTTCAAAATGCAAGGAAAGGAATATGTGCTACGACCTATGTCTCCTAGTCAAGTGATAGCGACAAGCAAGCCACAAATCATGGAAAGACGAGTGAACAACTGACACACCCAAAAGTGAGTGAGAGCCACAAGCCAAATTTGAGCGCCTCTTCGCTAGAGAGAAAAACGTCATCCTATTTGCCACCAAACGTGAGATAAGAGAAGTGTGTGAGAACCCATCGAGTGTGATGCACTTCGTCCTTGTGTGCAAAGATGGAGAGCCAACAACTAAGACCTCTCACGAGTTACCTTTAGTGTTTCAATCTCTTTTGCAGGAATTCAAAGATGTTTTCCCCGATGAGCTACCTCCGGGTCTACCTCCACTACGAGGCATTGAGCATCGCATCGACCTCATCCCCGGAGCGCCACTCCCAAACAAAGCTCCATACCGTGTCAATCCCGAAGAAACCAAGGAGATTCAACGGCAAGTACAACAACTCATCGACAACGGTCATGTACGTGAAAGCTTAAGCCCATGTGCCGTTCCCGTTATACTTGTGCCTAAACCCGATGGAAGTTTCCGCTTGTGTTCCGATTGTAGACCCATAAACGCCATTACCGTTCGTTATAGGCATCCCATTCCTCGCTTAGATGATATGCTTGATGAACTTAGCGGAGCCAACTTTTTCTCCAAAATTGATCTTAAAAGTGGCTATTATCAAATCCGCATTCAAGAAGGTGATGAATGGAAAACCGCTTTCAAAACCAAATTTGGCTTATATGAGTGGTTAGTTGATAGAGGCAAAGGTGTCCTGTCTTTCGATGAGATGGTGGATTTCGCTTTGGTGGAAGTCGACTTTGACGATCCGACTACGAACGTGCGAGGACGTCGCGCCTTAGCAATCGCTAAACCAACTCCGAGAGGTTATTGACCACGCCGGAGCACGATCAACCTGACCACGAGGGTCTGTTTCCTGCGAGCAAACGAAGAACAAGCAAGAAACTAAGATTGCAATCTGGATATTGCGAATATAAGATGAAAGCTTTATTGATCAAGGTGGGGTTCTGTGACGCCTTTGTCTGGTCGTTGAACACAAACGAAGTACGCGAAGTTGCAGCTATGGCGAACTTTTAATCTAAACAAAACCCAAAGTCTAAACGATGCCCTAAGGGCTGTATATATGGAGGAAGAGGGGGGAATTTCGTGGCCCTTGGTGGAGGAGTCCGAAATCAACCCTATCTCTTGTTTCCCCACACATACGGACTCTAAAAATAGCCTATACTTATGTATTTCGAAATTACATGGGCCTGGCCCAATAATAAGGTGACGCAGCACCTAAAATAGCCTCGGGACGAAATTTATGAAGTGGCATCTTGTATATTTCGTCCAAGGCTTCATGCACCCATTATGGTGGCTTCAAAGTCCTGAAATCATCACTTGTAACTCCGTTCCTGTTTCCCTTGCGCATGCCATCATCTCCATGCTTGTTCTTGCTCCAATGTTCATCCTTCTCCAAGCTAGGCCCTTCATTTGTAAGCAAAACAAATGTATCCAATTTAGGCAGCATCATATTCTCATGAACATTAGAATCATTACCAAGAAACGAAAGTACCTGGTAATTTAGTTGGCGTGCACGAGCTCTAGTAATTGGTCCAGTATGTATAGCAGCAGGGGCTGTGGGTGTAACAATTGTATTGATGTCCTCATCACTGTCAGCGTCTTCAGGAGCCATGTATTGCGTCTCATGATCAGAATCATCTCCACCATGTTCTTCACGTGTAATAAGAGCCAAAGTCTCCTCATCATAGTCACTAGCGGACTCATATCCACCATCCGCGGTAGCAATCATCACACGCGGAGATTTGCATTCTCTCGCATAATGACCTTCTCCCTTACAACGACGACAAATAATATCACTTGTGTGCCCTGTTGATGCCATGGAAGAAGAAGAACTCCGTGCAGGCCCAGCAGGTGCGCTCTTGGCAGATAATGGTGGTTGTGCCTGTTTTCTTGTATCACGACTGGAGGAGGCACCTAATTGAGGTGCTGGTGCAGTTGAAGTAGAAGATGCACGCGGTGTCCATGATGAAGGTCGGCCTGCAGAAAAGTTAGTTCGCCCCAATGCTTGTCGATCCTGCACTTCACGTTCAGCTTTACAAGCAAGATGGAATAAACGAGTGATATTAGTATACTCCTTATAGTCTAGAATGGTCTGAATCTCTCTATTTAATCCACCCAGAAAACGTGCAAGCATAGCTTCATTCTCCTCAACAATACCACATCTAATCATGCCAGTTTGTAATTCCTGATAATATTCTTCTACAGAATTTTTCCCTTGTCTTAAATGCTGCAATTTTTGAAGCAATTCACATTGATAATATGGTGGAACCCAACGCGTACGCATAGCAGTTTTCAAAGCAGCCCAAGTAGTTGGAATAGGATATAATCTACAATGTTCAGACCACCATACACATGCAAAACTAGTGAAAGCACAAACGGCAGCAGCAACTCGTCTCTCCTCAGGATATTGTAAACATGTAAATCGTTGTTCAGTTTCTAACTCCCAAGTAAGATATATATCAGGAACATATCTACCCTCAAATGGTGGAATATTCAATTTCAGTTTAGGAATATGGACATCATCTCGTACCTGAGGTGGTGGTGCAGGCCTACCATTACGAATATATACCTGAGGTCGACCTGCTGGTGGTGGTACAGGTGGCTGCACGTAGTGTTGATTTTGATCAACCTCATCCTCATAATCTCCCACATAATCATCCTCCTCCGCATCAGCAGCAGGAGCCACAGAAGTATCAACAGCAGCACCAACAGTTTGGCCGAACGCAAGAGGAACACGGCTTGCTCGGCGGAGGTCTGCTTCGCGACGTGGAGGTAGTCGTTGTTGTTGTTGTTGGAGAGGTGCGTT
The DNA here is from genome assembly GCF_002162155.2 of Triticum dicoccoides. Taxonomy (NCBI): domain Eukaryota; kingdom Viridiplantae; phylum Streptophyta; class Magnoliopsida; order Poales; family Poaceae; genus Triticum; species Triticum dicoccoides. Next base: position 289,962,317 of record NC_041387.1, on the reverse strand, counting down.
AGGTGCAGCGGGTGGTGGTGGTGGAAGACGCGCGAGCAATTCATTAAACTTGTTATCGAGCTTTGTTTCGAACGTCTTCTCAAAGCCAGTGATCTTCTCCATGGCCTCTTCAAAATTGTTCAGCACATCTTGCACCTGTTCAGTCATCATTTGCTGAAACTTATCATGAAGCTCCTTGTTCGATAAATTCTCCCAGTCAATCTCGTCGGCTTGTGATCCTGGCATGGTTAGCAGCAATAGAAACACACAAGAATATGATCCTACAGACTACGAACAAGTGGTGGTGGTGGGTGTCACAAATCCGTCAAGCAAATCTCAAATTCTTACCAGTTCTTACCCACCAGCAGGCGGTGATCGGCAACCGTTGTAGTCAAAAACTCTCAAAGCTTGGATAGAGCGATTACCAGGGAGAGTCAAACGCACGACGTAGATGTATGTGGAGCTGGGAAGGCTTATAATATGGTAGCAAAAAGGGTCAGCAATAATCAATTCAGAGATGCAAAGTTGAATAAACGCTCAACGACGGTACTGTGCTGGTCCTAGGCTAGACTGTACTAGAGACGCGAGCCTAGAACACTAACAAAATCACGGCGCGGCACGTAAACAAGGGAAAAGCACACTCTGAATTTTTTTTTCGCTCTTTTTTTTTTGCGCTGCTTTTTTTTTTGCGAAAAATCACTATAATTGCGAGTGTCTCAAAACTCTTCCTAGCTCAAACTGACAGGATGGGCACGAAATTTTTTCGACCAATTTTTTTTTTCGACTGCCCGGACCCAAAAACTGGAAACGGGTCAAAAAAAACTTCCTATAATGGCACCTGTCTCAAAACACTCAGAAACACCTAAAAATAGGATAGCCAGAAATCTTTTCGAAAAATGCGTTTTCGAAAAATTTTGGGCCTAAACGGAGCGTGGCTACCCGACTCTTTTTTTTTCCGAAACCTACTCCGGCAAGGAAACACAAATCGGAATCTAGATGGATCCCGAAAACAAACCTAATAAGCAAAGAACTCGGATTGGTGGTGGATATATGGTGGTGGTATATGGCAGCGGTGGTGGTAGCGGTGGTAGTATATGGATATGGATCGGTGGTGGTATATGGACACGGATTGGTGGTGGTATATGGATACGAATTCGGTGCGGTGGTGGTAGATGGCAGGGGCGATGATGATGGTGCGGCGGCGGCGTGACAACTTATGACCAGAACTCGAAACTCTACAAGACTAGACTCTAAGACCAGCAACTAGACACGACGATGCAACCGCAAATTCAACAAAGCAAAACCCTAAAAAGATTATGCAAAGGCTCAGATTGGTTCGGATATGACGAACTAACCCTAATTTTTTTTGGCTTTTTCGTGGACTGTAGGTATGAAGAACAGACTCGATCTAAACTACAAAAAACTATAAAATCTCACCGAGCAACCTGGAAATCTGATACCACTTGATAGAGGCAAAGGTGTCCCGTCTTTCGATGAGATGGTGGATTTCGCTTTGGTGGAAGTCGACTTTGACGATCCGACTACGAACGTGCGAGGACGTCGCGCCTTAGCAATCGCTAAACCAACTCCGAGAGGTTATTGACCACGCCGGAGCATGATCAACCTGACCACGAGGGTCTGTTTCCTGCGAGCAAACGAAGAACAAGCAAGAAACTAAGATTGCAATCTGGATATTGCGAATATAAGATGAAAGCTTTATTCATCAAGGTGGGGTTCTGTGACGCCTTTGTCTGGTCGTTGAACACAAACGAAGTACGCGAAGTTGCAGCTATGGCGAACTTTTAATCTAAACAAAACCCAAAGTCTAAACGATGCCCTAAGGGCTGTATATATGGAGGAAGAGGGGGGAATTTCGTGGCCCTTGGTGGAGGAGTCCGAAATCAACCCTATCTCTTGTTTCCCCACACATACGGACTCTAAAAATAGCCTATACTTATGTATTTCGAAATTACATGGGCCTGGCCCAATAATAAGGTGACGCAGCACCTAAAATAGCCTCGGGACGAAATTTATGAAGTGGCATCTTGTATATTTCGTCCAAGGCTTCATGCACCCATTATGGTGGCTTCAAAGTCCTGAAATCATCACTTGTAACTCCATTCTTGTTCCCCTTGCGCATGCCATCATCTCCCTGCTTGTTCTTGCTCCAATGTTCATCCTTCTCCAAGCTAGGCCCTTTATTTGTAAGCAAAACAAATGTATCCAATTTAGGCAGCATCATATTCTCATGAACATTAGAATCATTACCAAGAAACGAAAGTACCTGGTAATTTAGTTGGCGTGCACGAGCTCTAGTAATTGGTCCAGTATGTATAGCAGCAGGGGCTGTGGGTGTAACAATTGTATTGATGTCCTCATCATCCTCCCCTTCTTGAAATGAAGTCGTCCTCGACGGAAGTTCATCTTCCTCACCCAAATAAGGCTTCAAATCTGCAATGTCAAAAGTGGGACTAACCCCAAAATCTGCAGGCAGCTCAAGTTTATATGCATTATCATTTATTTTCTCTAACACCTTAAAGGGACCATCAGCACGTGGCATTAACTTTGATTTGCGCAAATCAGGAAATCTATCCTTACGCAAATGTAACCAAACAAGATCTCCAGGTGCAAACACAACATGTTTTCTACCCTTATCTCCAGCAAGTTTATATTTAGCATTCATACGCTCAATGTTTTCCTTAGTTAACTCATGCATTTTTAAAATCAATTCAACATGTTGTTTAGCATCAAAATTAACCTTCTCCGAAGATGGAAGAGGCAACAAATCAATAGGTGCACGAGGTAGGAAACCATACACAACTTCAAAAGGGCACATCTTAGTAGTAGAATGCAATGAACGATTATAAGCAAATTCAATATGAGGCAAGCATTCCTCCCACATTTTCTTATTATTCTTCAAAACAGCCCTAAGCATAGTAGACAACGTTCTATTGACTACTTCAGTTTGTCCATCAGTTTGGGGGTGACAAGTAGTACTAAAAAGCAGTTTAGTCCCCAACTTAGCCCATAAACATCTCCAAAAGTGGCTAAGAAATTTAGTATCATGATCTGAAACAATAGTATTTGGCACACCATGCAAGCGAATAATTTCACGAAAGAACAAATCACCAACATTAACAGCATCATCGCTTTTATGACATGGTATAAAGTGTGCCATTTTCGAGAATCTATCCACGACAACAAATATGCTATCACTCCCCTTCTTTGTTCGAGGTAAACCTAAAACAAAGTCCATAGATATATCCTCCCAAGGAACACTAGGTACAGGCAAAGGCATATATAAACCATGAGGATTGAGTCGTGACTTAGCTTTTTGACATGTAGTGCATCGAGCAATAAAACACTCAACATCCCGTCTCATCTTTGGCCAAAAGAAATGTGTAGCAAGTACGTCCTCCGTCTTCTTCACGCCAAAGTGTCCCATTAATCCTCCTCCATGCGCCTCCTGCAACAACAAAAGACGAACGGAGCTAGCTGGAATGCATAGCTTGTTAGCACGAAACACAAATCCATTGTTAACGACAAACTTGTTCCACATTCTTCCTTCTTTACAATTCTGCATTACATCTTTAAAATCAGCATCATGCACATATTGATCTTTGATGGTCTCCAAACCAAATATTTTGAAGTCAAGTTGTGAAAGCATAGTATAGCGACGAGACAATGCATCGGCAATAACATTTTCTTTTCCCTTCTTGTGTTTAATGACATAAGGGAAAGTCTCAATGAATTCAACCCATTTAGCATGTCTACGATTCAGTTTAGCTTGACTTTTAATATGTTTCAAAGATTCATGATCAGAATGTATAACAAATTCTTTGGGCCATAAATAATGTTGCCATGTTTCTAAAGTCCGAACTAGAGCATATAATTCTTTATCATAAGTAGAATAATTCAGACTAGGCCCACTCAATTTTTCAGAAAAGTATGCAACAGGTTTGCCATCTTGTAATAACACACCTCCTAATCCAATTCCACTAGCATCACATTCAAGCTCAAAAGTCTTATTAAAATCAGGAAGTTGGAGTAAAGGAGCATGTGTCAACTTATCTTTCAATACCGTGAAGGCTTCTTCCTGTGCGGTACCCCAAACAAAAGGCACATCCTTCTTTGTAAGCTCGTTGAGAGGTGCAGCAATGGTGCTGAAATCTCTCACAAAACGCCTATAGAATCCAGCGAGGCCAAGAAAACTCCTCACTTGTGTGACCGTTTTGGGCTGAGGCCAACTCTCAATAGCTTCAATCTTGGCTTTGTCAACTTCAATTCCCTGTGGAGTAACAACATAGCCAAGAAAAGATACTCGGTCGGTGCAAAAGGTGCACTTCCCAAGGTTACCAAACAAACGTGCATCACGTAGAGCAATAAAAACAGCACGTAAATGTTCCAAATGTTCTTCCAAAGATCTGCTATAAATCAGTATATCATCAAAATAGACTACCACAAATCGTCCAATGAAAGCACGTAAAACTTCGTTCATTAGTCTCATGAAAGTACTAGGCGCATTAGTTAACCCAAAAGGCATGACTAACCACTCATATAATCCAAACTTAGTTTTAAATGCTGTTTTCCATTCATCTCCCAATTTCATACGAATTTGATGGTATCCACTACGCAAATCAACTTTGGAGAATATTGTAGAGCCACTCAGTTCATCAAGCATATCATCTAGCCTAGGAATAGGATGACGATAACGAATAGTAATATTATTAATGCCTCTACAATCAACACACATACGTGATGTACCATCCTTTTTCGGCACTAGAATAATAGGAACAGCACAAGGACTAAGGGATTCACGTATATAACCTTTGTCGAGAAGCTCTTGTACTTGACGCATAATCTCCTTCGTCTCCTCTGGATTGGTACGGTATGGTGCACGGTTTGGCAGTGAAGCACCGGGAATTAAGTCAATCTGATGCTCAATCCCTCGAATAGGCGGTAATCCCGGTGGCACGTCTTGTGGAAAGACGTCAGCGAACTCCTGCAAAATGTTAGTGACAGCAGGAGGCAAATAGGAAGGCACGTCCTCGAATGAAAATAATGCCTCTTTGCACACAAAAGCATAGCAAACAGATTTGCTGAAATCTAGCTCATCAATATCAGATTTGGTGGCAAATAAACATGCACTTTTCAATTTAATTTCAGAAGCAACACTAGATGGTTTATTATTAGGCTTCATTTGTTGCTCAAATTCTTTTGCCACAATCTGATTTTCACTCTTATTCGTCTCCTGTTTTGCTTTATTAGCTCTATTAATATCATCTTTCAAAATGGAATCAGGAGTCATAGGAAGCAAAGTAATATTTTTACCCTTATGAACAAGAGTATAGTGATTGTTTCTACCATGGTGTACAGAATTTTTATCAAATTGCCATGGTCTACCAAGTAATAAGGAACATGCTTGCATAGGTACCACATCACAATCAACATAATCAGCATGTGTAGAGATACTAAAATGCACACGAACAGTACGTGTTACCTTAACCTTGCCGCTGTTGTTGAACCATTGGATGTAGTAAGGATGTGGATGTGGTCTTGTGGTGAGAGAAAGCTTCTCCACCATCTCCATGCTAGCCAAGTTGTTGCAGCTCCCTCCGTCTATGATGACGCGCACAGAACATTCCTTCACAACTCCCTTGGTATGGAACAAATTGTGCCTCTGATTTTGCTCAGCTTGTGTGACCTGCACACTCAAAACACGTTGAGCAACTAAACATTCATACCTGTCAGCGTCTTCAGGAGCCATGTACTGCGTCTCATGATCAGAATCATCTCCACCATGTTCTTCACGTGTAATAAGAGCCAAAGTCTCCTCATCATAGTCACTAGCGGACTCATATCCACCATCCGCGGTAGCAATCATCACACGCGGAGATTTGCATTCTCTCGCATAATGGCCTCCTCCCTTACAACGACGACAAATAATATCACTTGTGTGCCCTGTTGATGCCATGGAAGAAGAAGAACGCTGTGCAGGCCCCGCAGGTGCGCTCTTGGCAGATAATGGTGGTTGTGCCTGTTTTCTTGTATCACGGCTGGAGGTGGCACCGGATGGAGGTGCTGGTGCAGTTGAAGTAGAAGATGCACGTGGTGTCCATGATGAAGGTCGGCCTGCAGAAAAGTTAGTTCGCCCCAATGCTTGTCGATCCTGCACTTCACGTTCAGCTTTACAAGCAAGATGGAATAAACGAGTGATATTAGTATACTCCTTATAGTCTAGAATGGTCTGAATCTCTCTATTTAATCCACCCAGAAAACGTGCAAGCATAGCTTCATTCTCCTCAACAATACCACATCTAATCATGCCAGTTTGTAATTCCTGATAATATTCTTCTACAGAATTTTTCCCTTGTCTTAAACGCTGCAATTTTTGAAGCAATTCACGTTGATAATATGGTGGAACCCAACGCGTACGCATAGCAGTTTTCAACGCAACCCAAGTAGTTGGAATAGGATATAATCTACAACGTTCAGACCACCAGACACACGCAAAACTAGTGAAAGCACAAACAGCAGCAGCAACCCGTCTCTCCTCGGGATATTGTAAACATGTAAATCGTTGTTCAGTTTCTAACTCCCAAGTAAGATATATATCAGGAACATATCTACCCTCAAATGGTGGAATATTCAATTTCAGTTTAGGAATATGGACATCATCTCGTACCTGAGGTGGTGGTGCAGTGATAGAGGCAAAGGTGTCCCGTCTTTCGATGAGATGGTGGATTTCGCTTTGGTGGAAGTCGACTTTGACGATCCGACTACGAACGTGCGAGGACGTCGCGCCTTAGCAATCGCTAAACCAACTCCGAGAGGTTATTGACCACGCCGGAGCACGATCAACCTGACCACGAGGGTCTGTTTCCTGCAAGCAAACGAAGAACAAGCAAGAAACTAAGATTGCAATCTGGATATTGCGAATATAAGATGAAAGCTTTATTGATCAAGGTGGGGTTCTGTGACGCCTTTGTCTGGTCGTTGAACACAAACGAAGTACGCGAAGTTGCAGCTATGGCGAACTTTTAATCTAAACAAAACCCAAAGTCTAAACGATGCCCTAAGGGCTGTATATATGGAGGAAGAGGGGGGAATTTCGTGGCCCTTGGTGGAGGAGTCCGAAATCAACCCTATCTCTTGTTTCCCCACACATACGGACTCTAAAAATAGCCTATACTTATGTATTTCAAAATTACATGGGCCTGGCCCAATAATAAGGTGACGCAGCACCTAAAATAGCCTCGGGACGAAATTTATGAAGTGGCATCTTGTATATTTCGTCCAAGGCTTCATGCACCCATTATGGTGGCTTCAAAGTCCTGAAATCATCACTTGTAACTCCATTCTTGTTCCCCTTGCGCCTTATTTGTTGCTCAAATTCTTTTGCCACAATCTGATTTTCACTCTTATTCGTCTCCTGTTTTGCTTTGTTAGCTCTATTAATATCATCTTTCAAAATGGAATCAGGAGTCATAGGAAGCAAAGTAATATTTTTATCCTTATGAACAAGAGTATAGTGATTGTTTCTACCATGGTGTACAGAATTTTTATCAAATTGCCATGGTCTACCAAGTAATAAGGAACATGCTTGCATAGGTACCACATCACAATCAACATAATCAGCATATGTAGAGATACTAAAATGCACACGAACAGTACGTGTTACCTTAACCTTGCCGCTGTTATTGAACCATTGGATGTAGTAAGGATGTGGATGTGGTCTTGTGGTGAGAGAAAGCTTCTCCACCATCTCCATGCTAGCCAAGTTGTTGCAGCTCCCTCCGTCTATGATGACGCGCACAGAACGTTCCTTCACAACTCCCTTGGTATGGAACAAATTGTGCCTCTGATTTTGCTCAGCTTGTGTGACCTGCACACTCAAAACACGTTGAGCAACTAAACATTCATACCTGTCAGCGTCTTCAGGAGCCATGTATTGCGTCTCATGATCAGAATCATCTCCACCATGTTCTTCACGTGTAATAAGAGCCAAAGTCTCCTCATCATAGTCACTAGCAGACTCATATCCACCATCCGCGGTAGCAATCATCACACGCGGAGATTTGCATTCTCTCGCATAATGACCTCCTCCCTTACAACGACGACAAATAATATCACTTGTGTGCCCTGTTGATGCCAAGGAAGAAGAAGAACGCTGTGCAGGCCCCGCAGGTGCGCTCTTGGCAGATAATGGTGGTTGTTCCTGTTTTCTTGTATCACGGCTGGAGGTGGCACCGGATGGAGGTGCTGGTGCAGTTGAAGTAGAAGATGCACGTGGTGTCCATGATGAAGGTCGGCCTACAGAAAAGTTAGTTCGCCCCAATGCTTGTCGATCCTGCACTTCACGTTCAGCTTTACAAGCAAGATGGAATAAACGAGTGATATTAGTATACTCCTTATAGTCTAGAATGGTCTGAATCTCTCTATTTAATCCACCCAGAAAACGTGCAAGCATAGCTTCATTCTCCTCAACAATACCACATCTAATCATGCCAGTTTGTAATTCCTGATAATATTCTTCTACAGAATTTTTTCCTTGTCTTAAACGCTTCAATTTTTGAAGCAATTCACGTTGATAATATGGTGGAACCCAACGCGTACGCATAGCAGTTTTCAAAGCAGCCCAAGTAGTTGGAATAGGATATAATCTACAATGTTCAGACCACCATACACATGCAAAACTAGTGAAAGCACAAACGGCAGCAGCAACTCGTCTCTCCTCAGGATATTGTAAACATGTAAATCGTTGTTCAGTTTCTAACTCCCAAGTAAGATATATATCAGGAACATATCTACCCTCAAATGGTGGAATATTCAATTTCAGTTTAGGAATATGGACATCATCTCGTACCTGAGGTGGTGGTGCAGGCCTACCATTACGAATATATACCTGAGGTCGACCTGCTGGTGGTGGTACAGGTGGCTGCACGTAGTGTTGATTTTGATCAACCTCATCCTCATAATCTCCCACATAATCATCCTCCTCCGCATCAGCAGCAGGAGCCACAGAAGTATCAACAGCAGCACCAACAGTTTGGCCAAACGCAAGAGGAACACGGCTTGCTCGGCGGAGGTCTGCTTCGCGACGTGGAGGTAGTCGTTGTTGTTGCTGTTGGAGAGGTGCGTTAGCTGCAGCGGATGGTGGTGGTGGAAGACGCACGAGCAATTCATTAAACTTGTTATCGAGCTTTGTTTCGAACGTCTTCTCAAAGCCAGTGATCTTCTCCATGGCCTCTTCAAAATTGTTCAGCACATCTTGCACCTGTTCAGTCATCATTTGCTGAAACTTATCATGAAGCTCCTTGTTCGATAAATTCTCCCAGTCAATCTCGTCGGCTTGTGATCCTGGCATGGTTAGCAGCAATAGAAACACACAAGAATATGATCCTACAGACTACGAACAAGTGGTGGTGGTGGGTGTCACAAATCCGTCAAGCAAATCTCAAATTCTTACCAGTTCTTACCCAGCAGCAGGCGGTGATCGGCAACCGTTGTAGTCAAAAACTCTCAAAGCTTGGATAGAGCGATTACCAGGGAGAGTCAAATGCACGACGTAGATGTATGTGGAGCTGGGAAGGCTTATAATATGGTAGCAAAAAGGGTCAGCAATAATCAATTCAGAGATGCAAAGTTGAATAAACGCTCAACGACGGTACTGTGCTGGTCCTAGGCTAGACTGTGCTAGAGACGCGAGCCTAGAACACTAACAAAATCATGGCGCGGCACGTAAACAAGGGAAAAGCACACTCTGAATTTTTTTTTTCGCTCTTTTTATTTTGCGCTCTCTTTTTTTTTTTGCGAAAAATCACTATAATGGCGAGTGTCTCAAAACTCTTCCTAGCTCAAACTGACAGGATGGGCACGAAATTTTTTCGACCAATTTTTTTTTTTTCGGCTGCCCGGACCCAAAAACTGGAAACGGGTCAAAAAAAACTTCCTATAATGGCACCTGTCTCAAAACACTCAGAAACACCTAAAAATAGGATAGCCAGAAATTTTTTCGAAAAATGCGTTTTCGAAAAATTTTGGGCCTAAACGGAGCGTGGCTACCCGACTCTCTTTTTTTTTATTTTTTTTTATTTTTTTTCCGAAACCTACTCCGGCAAGGAAACACGAATCGGAATCTAGATGGATCCCGAAAACAAACCTAATAAGCAAAGAACTCGGATTGGTGGTGGATATATGGTGGTGGTATATGGCAGCGGTGGTGGTAGCGGTGGTAGTATATGGATATGGATCGGTGGTGGTATATGGACACAGATTGGTGGTGGTATATGGATACGGATTCGGTGCGGTGGTGGTAGATGGCAGGGGCGATGATGATTGATAGAGGCAAAGGTGTCCCGTCTTTCGATGAGATGGTGGATTTCGCTTTGGTGGAAGTCGACTTTGACGATCCGACTACGAACGTGCGAGGACGTCGCGCCTTAGCAATCGCTAAACCAACTCCGAGAGGTTATTGACCACGCCGGAGCACGATCAACCTGACCACGAGGGTCTGTTTCCTGCGAGCAAACGAAGAACAAGCAAGAAACTGAGATTGCAATCTGGATATTGCGAATATAAGATGAAAGCTTTATTGATCAAGGTGGGGTTCTGTGACGCCTTTGTCTGGTCGTTGAACACAAACGAAGTACGCGAAGTTGCAGCTATGGCGAACTTTTAATCTAAACAAAACCCAAGGAAAAAGCTACTAGATGGATCTACTTATATAGGAGCAAGGGGTGTCCCGTCTTTCGATGAGATGGTGGATTTCGCTTTGGTGGAAGTCGACTTTGACGATCCGACTACGAACGTGCGAGGACGTCGCGCCTTAGCAATCGCTAAACCAACTCCGAGAGGTTATTGACCACGCCGGAGCACGATCAACCTGACCACGAGGGTCTGTTTCCTGCGAGCAAACGAAGAACAAGCAAGAAACTGAGATTGCAATCTGGATATTGCGAATATAAGATGAAAGCTTTATTGATCAAGGTGGGGTTCTGTGACGCCTTTGTCTGGTCGTTGAACACAAACGAAGTACGCGAAGTTGCAGCTATGGCGAACTTTTAATCTAAACAAAACCCAAGGAAAAAGCTACTAGATGGATCTACTTATATAGGAGCAAGGGGTGGCGGCCAAGGAGGTGGGAGGACGTCCCAAGGCAGCCTAAAACTAACCCTAGGTCGTACAAGGCTGATGGGCCCAAGTGGAGGTGATGTAACACCTTTGGACTTGTAGTTTGACTCGGATTCTGCTGCAGCATCAGATTGTTTCGTCCACAACTCAACGCTCCGGACGAAGTTGAAGGTGATTCCAATTGGGTTGGAAAGTGCACGAAATCTAGTTTCCAACAAAAAATGAATCACCCAATTCGGAGTCCGTATGAAAAACTTGTGTGCGTTTTGAGTCAGGTATGTCTGTGCAGTCCGAATCTGAATCCAGAACGTGAGAGACTTGGACTCTATCTTCTCTTGGGCCAAAAGTGACGTGAGAGAACTTTTTGGACAGCAAATAAACATCTCTTTCTTCCTTATCTTCATATGTGGATTGTACAAATGTCCCATACACCTGCAATTAGACAAAACACAAAAGTGTGTGAAGTATTTTTGTTCTGGATAACATAAATAGATTATTGAATAGTTTGCACTAGAAATCACCTGACAAATATGCATATATGCAATATTTTTGGTCATATCCAAGGTAGTCATGTCCTCATCATCCTCCCCTTCTTGAAAATAAAGCCGTCCTCGGCGTTGCTTAATCTGAAATGTGGCTAACAAAAGAGACAAGGTGTACATGTTGTATATGTATATGTCATACATTTTTACTTTCCTTGATTTTTGCATATATGACACATGAATAGATGAGTAATTTGCATAGTTCATAAAATCTAAAGCCAAAAAATTAGCACAAGAAGTAGAAGGCATGAAAATATTGCAACTCAGTTTGCACATATAAGTGAAGCTCTTATTCATTTCAAAAGATTGACAATGTTCATCATTAAACCATCCCAACATTGGTGAATAAACCTTACTTGCATCAAATTTACATGCTACAACATGCTTAAATAAGCAAACATGCAATAAGTCATTCAACACAGAATCATCACCAAGATTAGAGGTCATATCAAAATGATTAAACATTGGTTCTTTTGCATCAATAGTTAATTCAATGGGTGCACTCAAAATTGTTGGTATTTCAGTTGTTTGATCACATGGCAAAGTCAAATTATCAACGTAGTCCTCTAAAATAGGTGGTGTAATCAAAGTAGTGGGTAGCTCATCAGATGGTGCATTCAAATTGACAAGGCATTCATCATTCTCATGTAGAGATGGAAGATCAGTACCTTTGTCATTACCTCTTATGATCAACTCAGATGATGTAGCCACTCTCGGGGGCGATGTGTCACATGGTGGAGGTGATGTAGTCCTGACAACAACGGATGTGGTTGTCATAGTATGCCTAGTAATTGAAGGAACAATCATATCAACTCTTGGAATGTGCACCCTGCACTTGTTCTCCTCGTGGCCAACACGTCGTTTTATTTCCTGTTCAGCTTTGCAAGCAAGATGAAACAAATGGTCCATAGGATAACACTCTTCATGAATTAGTATCTCTTGAATATCACGGTTTAATCCTCCCCAAAATCTATCCATAAAATCATCTTCACTTTCTTCTAAAGAGGAATGCAAGAAGGTAGTTTGTAAATCATCATAATATTTTGTTACAGTTTCACTACCTTGTTTTAAGTGTTGCAACTTCTTAATCATGTCACGAGAATAATAAGCAGGGACGAAAGTATGTCGCATGGCAAGTTTCAAACCATCCCAAGTAGTAGGTATATAATCAGGGTGTAACCGACAATATTCACTCCACCAAACCAAAGCATAACCAGTGAAAGAACCAACCGCAACCTTAACCTTTTTATGTTCATCGAAATTATGGGAAGCAAATATATTTTTTATGTCGAACTCCCATTCAATATATAAAGCAGGTTTAAAACGGCCATTAAATGGTGGTATAGATACATTAACCTGATCATGTGCATTTGGATGTTTGTGCACCTCTCGTGACGGTTGTGGTATTTGCAAAGGTGGTGGCACGTCTCGCGCGATCGACAAAGCCCATGAATTGACTCTGGATCCTGTCATGATTAGTAGAACAAGAAACAAAACCCAAAAATAATGTTCCTACAACTACTAGGATGTGGTGGTAAAACGCTCACAGTAAAGCAAATATCAATGTCTTACAAGTTCTTACCATGCAGCAGGCGGTGATCGGCAACCAGCGGTGTCAAGTAACTCCGAATATTGAGTAAAGCGATTGCCAGGGGAGCGTACGTATACACGGTGTAGAAATATGTGGAGCTGGGTTGGCTATATATGGTAGCAAAAGATTAGCAATAATCAATTCAAAGATGCAATGTTGAATAAACGCTCAACGACGGTACTGTGCTGGTCCTAGGCTAGACCGGACTAGAGACGCGAGCCTAGAACACTAATGAGGTCACGTCGTAGCACAACTAGCATCAATGAAGGATACTAAGTAGCTCTGGACAGCAAGATATAAGTGAAGATCACAACGGCAGTAAAGATAATGAGGTGAAACAACAGCCAAGCAGGATATATCAACAACTTTGTCTCCAACTTTCCTCTGAAAAAGTTTGTGCCGATTTTTTGTTTTTTTTTCTTCTCTTTTTTTTTCCTCACACTTTTTTTTTCTTTCTCTCCTTTTTTTCTCTCTGTCTTTTTTTTCTCCTTTTTTTTCTCGTTTTTTTCTCTCTTTTTTTCTCCCTCTTTCCAAAACAAACTAGATAAGATGCAGATTGGATCAAGTGAAGATGTGAACGATCTCAACTATTATTATGACAATGAAGGGTGGGTAGCACGTGGTGGAAATTGATGGATGGGTGGTGGACAGCGGAAGAGATAATGATGCAGCGGTGGCGTGACTAATGTGAACAGAACTCGAAACTCTAAACGAACTAGACACTAAGACCAGCAACTCGACACGACGATGCAACCGATAATTCAACTATGCAAGCAATGAAAAGAAAATTGCAAAGGCTCAGACTGGCTTGGACCAAGGATGAATAGATCTAACTCTTTTTTGTGGCTTTTTCTTGGACAATAGGTAAGAAAATAAATCTAATCTAGGAAAACTGGAATTTCTCACCGAGCAACCTGAAAACTGATACCACTTGATAGAGGCAAAGGTGTCCCGTCTTTCGATGAGATGGTGGATTTCGCTTTGGTGGAAGTCGACTTTGACGATCCGACTACGAACGTGCGAGGACGTCGCGCCTTAGCAATCGCTAAACCAACTCCGAGAGGTTATTGACCACGCCGGAGCACGATCAACCTGACCACGAGGGTCTGTTTCCTGCGAGCAAACGAAGAACAAGCAAGAAACTGAGATTGCAATCTGGATATTGCGAATATAAGATGAAAGCTTTATTGATCAAGGTGGGGTTCTGTGACGCCTTTGTCTGGTCGTTGAACACAAACGAAGTACGCGAAGTTGCAGCTATGGCGAACTTTTAATCTAAACAAAACCCAAGGAAAAAGCTACTAGATGGATCTACTTATATAGGAGCAAGGGGTGGCGGCCAAGGAGGTGGGAGGACGTCCCAAGGCAGCCTAAAACTAACCCTAGGTCGTACAAGGCTGATGGGCCCAAGTGGAGGTGATGTAACACCTTTGGACTTGTAGTTTGACTCGGATTCTGCTGCAGCATCAAATTGTTTCGTCCACAACTCAACGCTCCGGACGAAGTTGAAGGTGATTCCAATTGGGTTGGAAAGTGCACGAAATCTAGTTTCCAACAAAAAAAGAATCACCCAATTCGGAGTCCGTATGAAAAACTTGTGTGTGTTTTGAGTCAGGTATGTCTGTGCAGTCCGAATCTGAATCCAGAACGTGAGAGACTTGGACTCTATCTTCTCTTGGGCCAAAAGTGACGTGAGAGAACTTTTTGGACAGCAAATAAACATCTCTTTCTTCCTTATCTTCATATGTGGATTGTACAAATGTCCCATACACCTGCAATTAGACAAAACACAAAAGTGTGTGAAGTATTTTTGTTCTGGATAACATAAATAGATTATTGAATAGTTTGCACTAGAAATCACCTGACAAATATGCATATATGCAATATTTTTGGTCATATCCAAGGTAGTCATGTCCTCATCAATGATGGTGCGGCGACGGCGTGACAACTTATGACCAGAACTCGAAACTCTAAAAGACTAGACTCTAAGACCAACAACTAGACACGACGATGCAACCGCTAATTCAACAAAGCAAAACCCTAAAAAGATTATGCAAGGCTCAGATTGGTTCGGATATGATGAACTAACCCTAAATTTTTTTTGTGGCTCTTTCGTGGACTATAGGTATGAAGAGCAGACTCGATCTAAACTACTAAAAAAACTGTAAAATCTCACCGAGCAACCTGGAAATCTGATACCACTTGATAGAGGCAAAGGTGTCCTGTCTTTCGATGAGATGGTGGATTTCGCTTTGGTGGAAGTCGACTTTGACGATCCGACTACGAACGTGCGAGGACGTCGCGCCTTAGCAATCGCTAAACCAACTCCGAGAGGTTATTGACCACGCCGGAGCACGATCAACCTGACCACGAGGGTCTGTTTCCTGCGAGCAAACGAAGAACAAGCAAGAAACTAAGATTGCAATCTGGATATTGCGAATATAAGATGAAAGCTTTATTGATCAAGGTGGGGTTCTGTGACGCCTTTGTCTGGTCGTTGAACACAAACGAAGTACGCGAAGTTGCAGCTATGGCGAACTTTTAATCTAAACAAAACCCAAAGTCTAAACGATGCCCTAAGGGCTGTATATATGGAGGAAGAGGGGGGAATTTCGTGGCCCTTGGTGGAGGGGTCCGAAATCAACCCTATCTCTTGTTTCACCACACATACGGACTCTAAAAATAGCCTATACTTATGTATTTCGAAATTACATGGGCCTGGCCCAATAATAAGGTGACGCAGCACCTAAAATAGCCTCGGGAAGAAATTTATGAAGTGGCATCTTGTATATTTCGTCCAAGGCTTCATGCACCCATTATGGTGGCTTCAAAGTCCTGAAATCATCACTTGTAACTCCGTTCTTGTTCCCCTTGCGCATGCCATCATCTCCATGCTTGTTCTTGCTCCAATGTTCATCCTTCTCCAAGCTAGGCCCTTCATTTGTAAGCAAAACAAATGTATCCAATTTAGGCAGCATCATATTCTCATGAACATTAGAATCATTACCAAGAAACGAAAGTACCTGGTAATTTAGTTGGCGTGCACGAGCTCTAGTAATTGGTCCAGTATGTATAGCAGCAGGGGCTGTGGGTGTAACAATTGTATTGATGTCCTCATCAGTGCTGGTCCTAGGCTAGACTGTGCTAGAGACGCGAGCCTAGAACACCAACAAAATCACGGTGCGGCACGTAAACAAGGGAAAAGCACACTCTGGATTTTTTTTCGCTCTTTTTTTTGCGCTGCTTTTTTTGCGCTGCTTTTTTTTGCGAAAAATCACTATAATGGCGAGTGTCTCAAAACTCTACCCAGGTCAAACTGACAGGATGGGCACGAAATTTTTTCGACCAATTTTTTTTTCGACTGCCCGGACCCAAAAACTGGAAACGGGTCAAAAAAAACTTCCTATAATGGCACCTGTCTCAAAACACTCAGAAACACCCAAAAATAGGATAGCCAGAAATTTTTTCAAAAAATGCGTTTTCGAAAATTTTTGGGCCTAAACGGAGCGTGGTTTCCGGACTCTCTTTTTTTTTCCGAAACCTACTCCGGCAAGGAAACACGAATCGGAAACTAGATGGATCTCGAAAACAAACCTAATATGCAAGGAACTCGGATTGATGGTGGATATATGGTGGTGGAATATGGCAGCGGTGGTGGTAGCGGTGGTAGTATATGGATATGGATCGGTGGTGGTATATGGACACGGATTGGTGGTGGTATATGGATACGGATTCGGTGCGGTGGTGGTAGATGGCAGGGGCGATGATGATGGTGCGGCGGCGGCGTGACAACTTATGACCAGAACTCGAAACTCTAAAAGACTAGACTCTAAGACCAGCAACTAGACACGACGATGCAACCGCAAATTCAACAAAGCAAAACCCTAAAAAGATTATGCAAGG
The DNA here is from genome assembly GCF_002162155.2 of Triticum dicoccoides. Classification (NCBI taxonomy): domain Eukaryota; kingdom Viridiplantae; phylum Streptophyta; class Magnoliopsida; order Poales; family Poaceae; genus Triticum; species Triticum dicoccoides. The sequence continues at coordinate 289,945,169 of NC_041387.1, read as the reverse complement.
CTCAGATTGGTTCGGATATGATGAACTAACCCTAATTTTTTTTGTGGCTTTTTCGTGGACTATAGGTATGAAGAACAGACTCGATCTAAACTACGAAAAACTGTAAAATCTCACCGAGCAACCTGGAAATCTGATACCACTTGATAGAGGCAGAGGTGTCCCGTCTTTCGATGAGATGGTGGATTTCGCTTTGGTGGAAGTTGACTTTGACGATCCGACTACGAACGTGCGAGGACGTCGCGCCTTAGCAATCGCTAAACCAACTCCGAGAGGTTATTGACCACGCCGGAGCACGATCAACCTGACCACGAGGGTCTGTTTCCTGCGAGCAAACGAAGAACAAGCAAAAAACTAAGATTGCAATCTGGATATTGCGAATATAAGATGAAAGCTTTATTGATCAAGGTGGGGTTCTGTGACGCCTTTGTCTGGTCGTTGAACACAAACGAAGTACGCGAAGTTGCAGCTATGGCGAACTTTTAATCTAAACAAAACCCAAAGTCTAAACGATGCCCTAAGGGCTGTATATATGGAGGAAGAGGGGGGAATTTCGTGGCCCTTGGTGGAGGGGTCCGAAAACAACCCTATCTCTTGTTTCCCCACACATACGGACTCTAAAAATAGCCTATACTTATGTATTTCGAAATTACATGGGCCTGGCCCAATAATAAGGTGACGCAGCACCTAAAATAGCCTCGGGACGAAATTTATGAAGTGGCATCTTGTATATTTCGTCCAAGGCTTCATGCACCCATTATGGTGGCTTCAAAGTCCTGAAATCATCACTTGTAACTCCGTTCTTGTTTCCCTTGCGCATGCCATCATCTCCATGCTTGTTCTTGCTCCAATGTTCATCCTTCTCCAAGCTAGGCCCTTCATTTGTAAGCAAAACAAATGTATCCAATTTAGGCAGCATCATATTCTCATGAACATTAGAATCATTACCAAGAAACGAAAGTACCTGGTAATTTAGTTGGCGTGCCCGAGCTCTAGTAATTGGTCCAGTATGTATAGCAGCAGGGGCTGTGGGTGTAACAATTGTATTGATGTCCTCATCATCCTCCCCTTCTTGAAATGAAGTCGTCCTCGACGGAAGTTCATCTTCCTCACCCAAATAAGGCTTCAAATCTGCAATGTTAAAAGTGGGACTAACCCCAAAATCTGCAGGCAGCTCAAGTTTATATGCATTATCATTTATTTTCTCTAACACCTTAAAGGGACCATCAGCACGTGGCATTAGCTTTGATTTGCGCAAATCAGGAAATCTATCCTTACGCAAATGTAACCAAAACAAGATCTCCAGGTGCAAACACAACATGTTTTCTACCCTTATCTCCAGCAAGTTTATATTTAGCATTCATACGCTCAATGTTTTCCTTAGTTAACTCATGCATTTTTAAAATCAATTCAGCACGTTGTTTAGCATCAAAATTAACCTTCTCCGAAGATGGAAGAGGCAACAAATCAATAGGTGCACGAGGTAGGAAACCATACTGATAGAGGCAAAGGTGTCCCGTCTTTCGATGAGATGGTGGATTTCGCTTTGGTGGAAGTCGACTTTGACGATCCGACTACGAACGTGCGAGGACGTCGCGCCTTAGCAATCGCTAAACCAACTCCGAGAGGTTATTGACCACGCCGAGGCACGATCAACCTGACCACGAGGGTCTGTTTCCTGCGAGCAAACGAAGAACAAGCAAGAAACTAAGATTGCAATCTGGATATTGCGAATATAAGATGAAAGCTTTATTGATCAAGGTGGGGTTCTGTGACGCCTTTGTCTGGTCGTTGAACACAAACGAAGTACGCGAAGTTGCAGCTATGGCGAACTTTTAATCTAAACAAAACCCAAAGTCTAAACGATGCCCTAAGGGCTGTATATATGGAGGAAGAGGGGGGAATTTCGTGGCCCTTGGTGGAGGGGTCCGAAATCAACCCTATCTCTTGTTTCCCCACACATACGGACTCTAAAAATAGCCTATACTTATGTATTTCGAAATTACATGGGCCTGGCCCAATAATAAGGTGACGCAGCACCTAAAATAGCCTCGGGACGAAATTTAGGAAGTGGCATCTTGTATATTTCGTCCAAGGCTTCATGCACCCATATGGTGGCTTCAAAGTCCTGAAATCATCACTTGTAACTCCGTTCTTGTTCCCCTTGCGCATGCCATCATCTCCATGCTTGTTCTTGCTCCAATGTTCATCCTTCTCCAAGCTAGGCCCTTCATTTGTAAGCAAAACAAATGTATCCAATTTAGGCAGCATCATATTCTCATGAACATTAGAATCATTACCAAGAAACGAAAGTACCTGGTAATTTAGTTGGCGTGCACGAGCTCTAGTAATTGGTCCAGTATGTATAGCAGCAGGGGCTGTGGGTGTAACAATTGTATTGATGTCCTCATCATTAGTGATGCCTATGGGTTTGTCGGAAGCACCCGGAACTTTCGTGCATCTTATGCATCACGTGCTTAGACCTTACATTGGAGTCTTCGTTGTGGTTTACTTTGATGATATCCTTGTGTTTAGCAAAACCATGAAAGAGCACATTAATCATGTTAAATCTGTGTTGCAAACCCTCCGAAAGGAAAACCTCTATGCGAACTTGAAAAATGCACTTTTGGCGTTGACAAAGTGGTTTTCTTGGGTTTTGTTGTGTCTTCCAAGGGTGTCCATGTTGATGAAACTAAGATTAAGGCGATTAAAACTTGGCCCCAACCCACCAATTTGCAACAAGTGAGAAGTTTTCTTGGTCTTGCAGGATTTTACCGCCGCTTTGTGAAAAACTTTAGCACAATTGCCGCTCCTTTACATGCTTTGAGTAAGAAGAATGCTCCTTTTGTTTGGGTATCTTTGCAATCCACCGCTTTTGATGAGCTCAAGTCTTTACTTACTCATGCTCCGATTCTTGCTTTGACCAACTTTGACAAAACTTTTGAGGTTAATTGTGATGCAAGTGGTACCGGAATTGGCGGAGTTTTAATGCAAGAAAAACGAGCCATTGCTTATTTTAGTGAAAAACTCTCCGGTGCTCAACTTAATTATCCTATCTATGACAAAGAATTGTATGCTTTAGTACGTGTGCTACATGTTTGGGAACATTACCTTAGATCTCATGAACTTGTCATCCATACCGATCATGAAACGCTTAAGTACTTGCAAGGTCAAACTAAGTTGAACAAGCGTCATGCCAAATGGAGTGAATTTATTGAATCTTTTCCTTATGTGATCAAGTACATTAAGGGTAAGGAAAATGTAGTTGCGGATGCACTTTCACGCATATGCACGCTTGTCACTTAACTTGAGTTGAATGTTATTGGTTTTGAGCATATAAAAGACTATTATGAGCATGATCCTTCTTTTGGTACTCCTTATGCTAAGTGTTTGACACACACGTCTTGGGAATGATACTACATAAAGGATGATTATCTTATGAGAGCTAACAAACTTTGCATTCCTGAGTCTTCTCTTCGTTTGCTCCTTTTGCAAGAGGCTCATGGAGGCAGACTAATGGGACACTTTGGACGCGACAAGACTTTCGCCACGCTCTCCAAGAACTACTTTTGGCCCAGGATGTTTTGTGATGTCTCACGCTTCACCAACCGTTGCTCTACATGTCGCAAAGCTAAGTCAAAAGCTCAATCCCATGGTCTTTACATGCCCCTTCCTATTCCTTATCAACCTTGGGAAGACATTAGCATGGATTTTGTACTTGGTTTGCCTAGAACTCAAAATGGCAAGGATTCCGTCTTTGTTGTTGTGGACCGATTTTCTAAGATGGCACATTTCGTTCCTTGCAACAAGATAGACGATGCTTCACATATTGCCAATCTTTTTTGTAGGGAAATCTTGCGACTTCATGGAGTACCCAAGACGATTTTCTCGGACCGAGATGTCAAGTTCTTGAGTTACTTTTGGAAGACCCTATGTGCCAAGCTCAGAATCAAGATATTGTTCTCTTCGGCATACCATCCTCAAACCGACGGCCAAACGGAGGTGACAAACCGTACACTCTCCACTCTACTTCGCGTGTTGATCAAGAAGAACATCAAGGAGTGGGAGGCGTGTCTACCCATCGCCGAGTTCGCCTACAACCGGCAAGTCCCCTTTCGAGGTCATCTACGGCTTCAACCCTTTGTCCCCATTGGTCATTCTACCTCTTCCTCTACAAGAGCGAACCAACCTCGACGCAAGTGCTCATGCAAGCTACATCAAGAAGATGCACGAAGATACAAGGCACACCATCGAGCGCCAAGTACAACGACTAGCGACCAAGCTCAACATCAACAAGCAACCCATGGTATTGAACATTGGTGATCTAGTGTGGCTACATCTTTGCAAGGACCACTTCCCCAACGAACGCAAGTCCAAGCTTCTACCTCGCGTCGATGGACCATTCAAGGTTCTAGCACGCTACAACGACAATGCCTACAAGATCGACCTACCACGAGGCAAGTACAATGTGAGCGACATCTTCAACATCAAGGACCTAGCACCTTTCCATGGTGATGCTCCTTTTGATCTGAGGTC
>NC_041387.1:289929577-289940528 GCF_002162155.2 Triticum dicoccoides | reverse complement strand
TCATCCCCATGGACGTGCCTACATCTCCCCCAACACCTCTTGGACCCATGACACGAGCCCGAGCTAAGGCTATTGAAGATAAGGTGAACTCGCTCCTCTCCGAACTTCCTATCCCTACTCGCGAGACATGGCTACTACCTCATTCGAAAACTCTGTGTGTTATCAGGTGCCTGGAAGCGAGCCACGGAACAACTACATACAAGAGCCAAGACGGCGAGGACCCCAAGCATGATGGACAAGAAGAAGAGCTGCAGCAGAAGCTACAGGCATCGGACGTCCGACCCTGTCCAGACGTCCGACGAGTCCCAGGACACGGATGACCGGACCCTCCGGAGGTCCGGTACCAGGCCACCCGAACCGAATCTACGGATGTCCGAGACGCTCCGGACGACCGGACGACCAACACCCGAGCCAAATCTATGGATGACCGACAGCCTCCGGACGTCCGGCCCCTCCAGAAGCTCCAGACGTCCGACCATCTACGGACGACCGACGCGCCTACACTAGAGCCGAAACAACGGACGTCCGAGCACGCCCGGATGACCGGACCGTCCCGAGCCTCCGGATGTCCGACTCCTGAGTGACCGAACCTGCGGGCTGGAGCCCTTGTATCCCTTCGCTTTGACTTCCATTTGCACTAAGACTATAAATAGGACGCCCCCATCTCCTTTCTAGGGCAGCATAGGTTTAGCTCATATTTTGTGTGAGATCCTTGCTCATCCACTTGGCTACTTCTCCTCGGAGCTCAGGACCTCTTCGGAGAAGATCCCCCAAGCGGATTCAAGACCCCTTTCGAGGGAAGACCATCAAGACCTCCATATGGAGAAGAACTGTTCCTATGTATCCTTAGATTAGTTGATCGTGGATCTTATGTTACTCTATGTTGTCGGTGATCTAACACTCGTGTGATTGATTCTATGTCGGTTTAGTGATTCTCCCTCTCATTTTCCCCGTGTTGTCCCTTCGTGCTTCCGTGTGTTCTTCGTGATTCTCCGTAGGATCCCTCCAAACGTGCAAGATCGACCACATAGGGTTCCACCGTACATCAAGTCGTCTTCCTCCTACGACAAGCAACTTCAAGCCGTGATGAGGACATGACTATCTTGGATATGACCAAAAATATTGCATATATGCATATTTGTCAGGTGATTTATAGTGCAAACTATTCAATCTATTTATGTGATAGAGGCAAAGGTGTCCCGTCTTTCGATGAGATGGTGGATTTCGCTTTGGTGGAAGTCGACTTTGACGATCCGACTACGAACGTGCGAGGACGTCGCGCCTTAGCAATCGCTAAACCAACTCCGAGAGGTTATTGACCACGCCGGAGCACGATCAACCTGACCACGAGGGTCTGTTTCCTGCGAGCAAACGACGAACAAGCAAGAAACTGAGATTGCAATCTGGATATTGCGAATATAAGATGAAAGCTTTATTGATCAAGGTGGGGTTCTGTGACGCCTTTGTCTGGTCGTTGAACACAAACGAAGTACGCGAAGTTGCAGCTATGGCGAACTTTTAATCTAAACAAAACCCAAAGTCTAAACGATGCCCTAAGGGCTGTATATATGGAGGAAGAGGGGGGAATTTCGTGGCCCTTGGTGGAGGAGTCCGAAATCAACCCTATCTCTTGTTTCCCCACACATACGGACTCTAAAAATAGCCTATACTTATGTATTTCGAAATTACATGGGCCTGGCCCAATAATAAGGTGACGCAGCACCTAAAATAGCCTCGGGACAAAATTTATGAAGTGGCATCTTGTATATTTCGTCCAAGGCTTCATGCACCCATTATGGTGGCTTCAAAGTCCTGAAATAATCACTTGTAACTCCGTTCTTGTTCCCCTTGCGCATGCCATCATCTCCATGCTTGTTCTTGCTCCAATGTTCATCCTTCTCCAAGCTAGGCCCTTCATTTGTAAGCAAAACAAATGTATCCAATTTAGGCAGCATCATATTCTCATGAACATTAGAATCATTACCAAGAAACGAAAGTACCTGGTAATTTAGTTGGCGTGCACGAGCTCTAGTAATTGGTCCAGTATGTATAGCAGCAGGGGCTGTGGGTGTAACAATTGTATTGATGTCCTCATCATCCTCCCCTTCTTGAAATGAAGTCGTCCTCGACGGAAGTTCATCTTCCTCACCCAAATAAGGCTTCAAATCTGCAATGTTAAAAGTGGGACTAACCCCAAAATCTGCAGGCAGCTCAAGTTTATATGCATTATCATTTATTTTCTCTAACACCTTAAAGGGACCATCAACATGTGGCATTAACTTTGATTTGCGCAAATCAGGAAATCTATCCTTACGCAAATGTAACCAAACAAGATCTCCAGGTGCAAACACAACATGTTTTCTACCCTTATCTCCAGCAAGTTTATATTTAGCATTCATGCGCTCAATGTTTTCCTTAGTTAACTCATGCATTTTTAAAATCAATTCAGCACGTTGTTTAGCATCAAAATTAACCTTCTCCGAAGATGGAAGAGGCAACAAATCAATAGGTGCACGAGGTAGGAAACCATACACAACTTCAAAAGGGCACATCTTAGTAGTAGAATGCAATGAACGATTATAAGCAAATTCAATATGATGCAAGCATTCCTCCCACATTTTCTTATTATTCTTCAAAACAGCCCTAAGCATAGTAGACAACGTTCTATTGACTACTTCAGTTTGTCCATCAGTTTGGGGGTGACAAGTAGTACTAAAAAGCGGTTTAGTCCCCAACTTAGCCCATAAACATCTCCAAAAGTGGCTAATAAATTTAGTATCACGATCTGAAACAATAGTATTTGGCACACCATGCAAGCGAATAATTTCACGAAAGAACAAATCAGCAACATTAACAGCATCATCACTTTTATGACATGGTATAAAGTGTTCCATTTTCGAGAATCTATCCACGACAACAAATATGCTATCCCTCCCCTTCTTTGTTCGAGGTAAACCTAAAACAAAGTCCATAGATATATCCTCCCAAGGAACACTAGGTACAGGCAAAGGCATATATAAACCATGAGGATTGAGTCGTGACTTAGCTTTTTGACATGTAGTGCAGCGAGCAATAAAACGCTCAACATCCCGTCTCATCTTTGGCCAAAAGAAATGTGTAGCAAGTACGTCCTCCGTCTTCTTCACGCCAAAGTGTCCCATTAATCCTCCTCCATGCGCCTCCTGCAACAACAAAAGACGGACGAAGCTAGCTGGAATGCATAGCTTGTTAGCACGAAACACAAATCCATCGTTAACAACAAACTTGTTCCACATTCTTCCTTCTTTACAATTCTGCATTACATCTTTAAAATCAGCATCATGCACATATTGATCTTTGATGGTCTCCAAACCAAATATTTTGAAGTCAAGTTGTGAAAGCATAGTATAGCGACGAGACAATGCATCAGCAATAACATTTTCTTTTCCCTTCTTGTGTTTAATGACATAAGGGAAAGTCTCAATGAATTCAACCCATTTAGCATGTCTACGATTCAGTTTAGCTTGACTTTTAATATGTTTCAAAGATTCATGATCAGAATGTATAACAAATTCTTTGGGCCATAAATAATGTTGCCATGTTTCTAAAGTCCGAACAAGAGCATATAATTCTTTATCATAAGTAGAATAATTCAGACTAGGCCCACTCAATTTTTCAGAAAAGTATGCAACAGGTTTGCCATCTTGTAATAACACACCTCCTAATCCAATTCCACTAGCATCACATTCAAGCTCAAAAGTCTTATTAAAATCAGGAAATTGGAGTAAAGGTGCATGTGTCAACTTATCTTTCAATACCGTGAAGGCTTCTTCCTGTGCGGTACCCCAAACAAATGGCACATCCTTCTTTGTAAGCTCGTTGAGAGGTGCAGCAATGGTGCTGAAATCTCTCACAAAACGCCTATAGAATCCAGCGAGGCCAAGAAAACTCCTCACTTGTGTGACCGTTTTGGGCTGCGGCCAACTCTCAATAGCTTCAATCTTGGCTTTGTCAACTTCAATTCCCTGTGGAGTAACAACATAGCCAAGAAAAGATACTCGGTCGGTGCAAAAGGTGCACTTCCCAAGGTTACCAAACAAACGTGCATCACGTAGAGCAATAAAAACAGCACGTAAATGTTCCAAATGTTCTTCCAAAGATCTGCTATAAATCAGTATGTCATCAAAGTAAACTACCACAAATCGTCCAATGAAAACACGTAAAACTTCGTTCATTAATCTCATGAAAGTACTAGGTGCATTAGTTAACCCAAAAGGCATGACTAACCACTCATATAATCCAAACTTAGTTTTAAATGCTGTTTTCCATTCATCTCCCAATTTCATACGAATTTGATGGTAGCCACTACGCAAATCAACTTTGGAGAATATTGTAGAGCCACTCAATTCATCAAGCATATCATCTAGCCTAGGAATAGATGACGATAACGAATAGTAATATTATTAATGCCTCTACAATCAACACACATACGTGATGTACCATCCTTTTTCGGCACTAGAATAATAGGAACAGCACAAGGACTAAGGGATTCGCGTATATAACCTTTGTCGAGAAGCTCTTGTACTTGACGCATAATCTCCTTCGTCTCCTCTGGATTGGTACGGTATGGTTGATGAGGACATCAATACAATTGTTACACCCACAGCCCTTGCTGCTATACATACTGGACCAATTACTAGAGCTCGTGCACGCCAACTAAATTACCAGGTACTTTCGTTTCTTGGTAATGATTCTAATGTTCATGAGAATATGATGCTGCCTAAATTGGATACATTTGTTTTGCTTACAAATGAAGGGCCTAGCTTGGAGAAGGATGAACATTGGAGCAAGAACAAGCATGGAGATGATGGCATGCGCAAGAGGAACAAGAACGGAGTTACAAGTGATGATTTCAGGACTTTGAAGCCACCATAATGGGTGCATGAAGCCTTGGACGAAATATACAAGATGCCACTTCATAAATTTCGTCCCGAGGCTATTTTAGGTGCTGCGTCACCTTATTATTGGGCCAGGCCCATGTAATTTCGAAATACATAAGTATAGGCTATTTTTAGAGTCCGTATGTGTGGGGAAACAAGAGATAGGGTTGATTTCGGACTCCTCCACCAAGGGCCACGAAATTCCCCCCCTCTTCCTCCATATATACAGCCCTTAGGGCATCGTTTAGACTCTGGGTTTTGTTTAGATTAAAAGTTCGCCATAGCTGCAACTTCGCGTACTTCGTTTGTGTTCAACGACCAGACAAAGGCGTCACAGAACCCCACCTTGATCAATAAAGCTTTCATCTTATATTCGCAATATCCAGATTGCAATCTTAGTTTCTTGCTTGTTCTTCGTTTGCTCGCAGGAAACAGACCCTCGTGGTCAGGTTGATCGTGCTCCGGCGTGGTCAATAACCTCTCGGAGTTGGTTTAGCGATTGCTAAGGCGCGACGTCCTCGCACGTTCGTAGTCGGATCGTCAAAGTCGACTTCCACCAAAGCGAAATCCACCATCTCATCGAAAGACGGGACACCTTTGCCTCTATCAAGTGGTATCAGATTTCCAGGTTGCTCGGTGAGATTTTACAGTTTTTTAGTAGTTTAGATCGAGTCTGCTCTTCATACCTATAGTCCACGAAAAAGCCACAAAAAAAATTTAGGGTTAGTTTATCATATCCGAACCAATCTGAGCCTTGCATAATCTTTTTAGGGTTTTGCTTTGTTGAATTTGCGGTTGCATCGTCGTGTCTAGTTGCTGGTCTTAGAGTCTAGTCTTTTAGAGTTTCGAGTTCTGGTCATAAGTTGTCACGCCGCCGCCGCACCATCATCATCACCCCTGCCATCTACCACCACCGCACCGAATCCGTATCCATATACCACCACCAATCCGTGTCCATATACCACCACCGATCCATATCCATATACTACCACCGCTACCACCACCGCTGCCATATACCACCACCATATATCCACCACCAATCCGAGTTCTTTGCTTATTAGGTTTGTTTTCGGGATCCATCTAGATTCCCATTCGTGTTTCCTTGCCGGAGTCGGGTAGCCACGCTCCGTTTAGGCCCAAAATTTTTCGAAAACGCATTTTTCGAAAAAATTTCTGGCTATCCTATTTTTAGGTGTTTCTGAGTGTTTTGAGACAGGTGCCATTATAGGAAGTTTTTTTTGACCCGTTTCCAGTTTTTGGGTCCGGGCAGCCGAAAAAAAAAAATTGGTCGAAAAAATTTCATGCCCATCCTGTCAGTTTGAGCTAGGAAGAGTTTTGAGACACTCGCCATTATAGTGATTTTTCGCAAAAAAAAAAAACAGCGCAAAAAAAAAGAGCGAAAATAAAATAAAATTCAGAGTGTGCTTTTCCCTTCTTTACGTGCCGCGCCGTGATTTTGTTAGTGTTCTAGGCTCGCATCTCTAGCACAGTCTAGCCTAGGACCAGCACAGTACCGTCGTTGAGCGTTTATTCAACTTTGCATCTCTGAATTGATTATTGCTGACCCTTTTTGCTACCATATTATAAGCCTTCCCAGCTCCACATACATCTACGTCGTGCGTTTGACTCTCCCTGGTAATCGCTCTATCCAAGCTTTGAGAGTTTTTGACTACAACGGTTGCCGATCACCGCCTGCTGCTGGGTAAGAACTGGTAAGAATTTGAGATTTGCTTGACGGATTTGTGACACCCACCACCACCACTTGTTCGTAGTCTGTAGGATCATATTCTTGTGTGTTTCTATTGCTGCTAACCATGCCAGGATCACAAGCCGACGAGATTGACTGGGAGAATTTATCGAACAAGGAGCTTCATGACAAGTTTCAGCAAATGATGACTGAACAGGTGCAAGATGTGCTAAACAATTTTGAAGAGGCCATGGAGAAGATCACTGGCTTTGAGAAGACGTTCGAAACAAAGCTCGATAACAAGTTTAATGAATTGCTCGCGCGTCTTCCACCACCACCACCCGCTGCAGCTAACGCACCTCTCCAACAACAACAACAACAACGACTACCTCCACGTCGCGAAGCAGACCTCCGCCGAGCAAGCCGTGTTCCTCTTGCGTTTGGCCAAACTGTTGGTGCTGCTGTTGATACTTCTGTGGCTCCTGCTGCTGATGCGGAGGAGGATGATTATGTGGGAGACTATGAGGATGAGGTTGATCAAAATCAACACTACGTGCAGCCACCTGTACCACCACCAGCAGGTCGACCTCAGGTATATATTCGTAATGGTAGGCCTGCACCACCACCTCAGGTACGAGATAATGTCCATATTCCTAAACTGAAATTGAATATTCCACCATTTGAGGGTAGATATGTTCCTGATATATATCTTACTTGGGAGTTAGAAACTGAACAACGATTTACATGTTTACAATATCCTGAGGAGAGACGAGTTGCTGCTGCTGTTTGTGCTTTCACTAGTTTTGCATGTGTATGGTGGTCTGAACATTGTAGATTGTATCCTATTCCAACTACTTGGGCTGCTTTGAAAACTGCTATGCGTACGCGTTGAGTTCCACCATATTATCAACGTGAATTGCTTCAAAAATTGCAGCGTTTATGATAGAGGCAAAGGTGTCCCGTCTTTCGATGAGATGGTGGATTTCGCTTTGGTGGAAGTCGACTTTGACGATCCGACTACGAACGTGCGAGGACGTCGCGCCTTAGCAATCGCTAAACCAACTCCGAGAGGTTATTGACCACGCCGGAGCACGATCAACCTGACCACGAGGGTCTGTTTCCTGCGAGCAAACGAAGAACAAGCAAGAAACTGAGATTGCAATCTGGATATTGCGAATATAAGATGAAAGCTTTATTGATCAAGGTGGGGTTCTGTGACGCCTTTGTCTGGTCGTTGAACACAAACGAAGTACGCGAAGTTGCAGCTATGGCGAACTTTTAATCTAAACAAAACCCAAAGTCTAAACGATGCCCTAAGGGCTGTATATATGGAGGAAGAGGGGGGAATTTCGTGGCCCTTGGTGGAGGAGTCCGAAATCAACCCTATCTCTTGTTTCCCCACACATACAGACTCTAAAAAATAGCCTATACTTATGTATTTCGAAATTACATGGGCCTGGCCCAATAATAAGGTGACGCAGCACCTAAAAGAGCCTCGGGACGAAATTTATGAAGTGGCATCTTGTATATTTCGTCCAAGGCTTCATGCACCCATTATGGTGGCTTCAAAGTCCTGAAATCATCACTTGTAACTCCGTTCTTGTTTCCCTTGCGCATGCCATCATCTCCATGCTTGTTCTTGCTCCAATGTTCATCCTTCTCCAAGCTAGGCCCTTCATTTGTAAGCAAAACAAATGTATCCAATTTAGGCAGCATCATATTCTCATGAACATTAGAATCATTACCAAGAAACGAAAGTACCTGGTAATTTAGTTGGCGTGCACGAGCTCTAGTAATTGGTCCAGTATGTATAGCAGCAGGGGCTGTGGGTGTAACAATTGTATTGATGTCCTCATCATTATGTTATCCAGAACAAAAATACTTCACACACTTTTGTGTTTTGTCTAATTGCAGGTGTATGGGACATTTGTACAATCCACATATGAAGATAAGGAAGAAAGAGATGTTTATTTTCTGTCCAAAAAGTTCTCTCACGTCACTTTTGGCCCAAGAGAAGATAGAGTCCAAGTCTCTCACGTTCTGGATTCAGATTCGGACTGCACAGACATACGTGACTCAAAACGCACACAAGTTTTTCATACGGACTCCGAATTGGGTGATTCTTTTTTTGTTGGAAACTAGATTTCGTGCACTTTCCAACCCAATTGGAATCACCTTCAAATTCGTCCGGAGCGTTGAGTTGTGGACGAAACAATCTGATGCTGCAGCAGAATCCGAGTCAAACTACAAGTCCAAAGGTGTTACATCACCTCCACTTGGGCCCATTGGCCTTGTACGACCTAGATTTAGTTTTAGGCTGCCTTGGGACGTCCTCCCACCTCCTTGGCCGCCACCCCTTGCTCCTATATAAGTAGATCCATCTAGTAGCTTTTCCTTGGGTTTTGTTTAGATTAAAAGTTCGCCATAGCTGCAACTTCGCGTACTTCGTTTGTGTTCAACGACCAGACAAAGGCGTCAAAGAACCCCACCTTGATCAATAAAGCTTTCATCTTATATTCGCAATATCTAGATTGCAATCTCAGTTTCTTGCTTGTTCTTCGTTTGCTCGCAGGAAACAAACCCTCGTGGTCAGGTTGATCGTGCTCCGGCGTGGTCAATAACCTCTCGGAGTTGGTTTAGCGATTGCTAAGGCGCGACGTCCACGCACGTTCGTAGTCGGATCGTCAAAGTCGACTGCCACCAAAGCGATATCCATCATCTCATCGAAAGACGGGACACCTTTGCCTCTATCAAGTGGTATCAGTTTTTTGGGTTGCTCGGTGAGAATTTCCAGTTTTTCTTAGATTAGATTTATTTTCTTACCTATTGTCCAAGAAAAAGCCACAAAAAAACAAGTTAGATATGTTCATCCTTTATCCAAGCCAGTCTGAGCTTAGGGCTATGCTTAGGGCTATGCTCGGTGAGAAGTAGTCAATAGAACGTTGTCTACTATGCTTAGGGCTGTTTTGAAGAATAATAAGAAAATGTGGGAGGAATGCTTGCCTCATATTGAATTTGCTTATAATCGTTCATTGCATTCTACTACTAAGATGTGCCATTTTGAAGTTGTGTATGGTTTCCTACCTCATGCACCTATTGATTTGTTGCCTCTTCCATCTTCGGAGAATGTTAATTTTGATGCTAAACAACGTGCTGAATTGATTTTAAAAATGCATGAGTTAACTAAGGAAAACATTGAGCGCATGAATGCTAAATATAAACTTGCTGGAGATAAGGGTAGAAAACATGTTGTGTTTGCACCTGGAGATCTTGTTTGGTTACATTTGCGTAAGGATAGATTTCCTGATTTGCGCAAATCAAAGTTATTGCCACGTGCTGATGGTCCCTTTAAGGTGTTAGAGAAAATAAATGATAATGCATATAAACTTGAGCTGCCTGCAGATTTTGGGGTTAGTCCCACTTTTAACATTGCAGATTTGAAGCCTTATTTGGGTGAGGAAGATGAACTCCCGTCGAGGACGACTTCATTTCAAGAAGGGGAGGATGATGAGGACATCAATACAATTGTTACACCCACAGCCCCTGCTGCTATACATACTGGACCAATTACTAGAGCTCGTGCACGCCAACTAAATTACCAGGTACTTTCGTTTCTTGGTAATGATTCTAATGTTCATGAGAATATGATACTGCCTAAATTGGATACATTTGTTTTGCTTACAAATGAAGGGCCTAGCTTGGAGAAGGATGAACATTGGAGCAAGAACAAGCATGGAGATGATGGCATGCGCAAGGGGAACAAGAACGGAGTTACAAGTGATGATTTCAGGACTTTGAAGCCACCATAATGGGTGCATGAAGCCTTGGACGAAATATACATGATGCCACTTCATAAATTTCGTCCCGAGGTTATTTTAGGTGCTGCGTCACCTTATTATTTGGCCAGGCCCATGTAATTTCGAAATACATAAGTATAGGCTATTTTTAGAGTCCGTATGTGTGGGGAAACAAGAGATAGGGTTGATTTCGGACCCCTCCACCAAGGGCCACGAAATTCCCCCCTCTTCCTCCATATATACAGCCCTTAGGGCATCGTTTAGACTTTGGATTTTGTTTAGATTAAAAGTTCGCCATAGCTGCAACTTCGCGTACTTCGTTTGTGTTCAACGACCAGACAAAGGCGTCACAGAACCCCACCTTGATCAATAAAGCTTTCATCTTATATTCGCAATATCCAGATTGCAATCTTAGTTTCTTGCTTGTTCTTCGTTTGCTCGCAGGAAACAGACCCTCGTGGTCAGGTTGATCGTGCTCCGGCGTGGTCAATAACCTCTCGGAGTTGGTTTAGCGATTGCTAAGGCGCGACGTCCTCGCACGTTCGTAG
>NC_041387.1:289899389-289928577 GCF_002162155.2 Triticum dicoccoides | reverse complement strand
TATGTGTGGGGAAACAAGAGATAGGGTTGATTTCGGACCCCTCCACCAAGGGCCACGAAATTCCCCCCCTCTTCCTCCATATATACAGCCCTTAGGGCATCGTTTAGACTTTGGGTTTTGTTTAGATTAAAAGTTCGCCATAGCTGCAACTTCGCGTACTTCGTTTGTGTTCAACGACCAGACAAAGGCGTCACAGAACCCCACCTTGATCAATAAAGCTTTCATCTTATATTCGCAATATCCAGATTGCAATCTTAGTTTCTTGCTTGTTCTTCGTTTGCTCGCAGGAAACAGACCCTCGTGGTCAGGTTGATCGTGCTCCGGCGTGGTCAATAACCTCTCGGAGTTGGTTTAGCGATTGCTAAGGCGCGACGTCCTCGCACGTTCGTAGTCGGATCGTCAAAGTCGACTTCCACCAAAGCGAAATCCACCATCTCATCGAAAGACGGGACACCTTTGCCTCTATCACCCACCTCCTTGGCCGCCACCCCTTGCTCCTATATAAGTAGATCCATCTAGTAGCTTTTCCTGGGGATTTGTTTAGTTAAAAGTTAGCCAACGCAACTTCGTGTACTTCGTTTGTGTCCAACGACCAGACCAAGACCACTTTCGGATCCCCACCTTTATCAATACTTCATACATATTTGCAATATTCAGATTGCTTTTATCATATTCTTGCTCGTTCTTCGATTGCTTGCAGGAATAGACCTTCGTGGTCAGGTTGATCGTGCACCGGCGTGGTCAATAACCTCTGGAGATTGGTTTAGCGATTGCTAAGGCGCCACGTCGTGCACGTTTGTAGTCGGATCGTCAAAGTCGTCTCCACCAAATCGATAGTTACCATCTCATCGAAAGATCGGGACACCCCCGCCTCTATCAGGCTCCATGATCATCATCGTCACCGGCATGACACCATGATCTCCATCATCATGATCTCCATCATCGTGTCTCCATGAAGTTGTCTCGCCAACTTATTACTTCTACTACTATGGCTACCGGTTAGCAATAAAGTAAAGTAATTACATGGTGTTGTTCAATGACACGCAGGTCATACAATAAATTAAGACAACTCCTATGGCTCCTGCCGGTTGTCATACTCATCGACATGCAAGTCGTGATTCCTATTACAAGAACATGATCAATCTCATATATCACATATCATTCATCACATTCTTCTTGGCCATATCACGTCACATAGCATACCCTGCAAAAACAAGTTAGACGTCCTCTAATTGTTGTTTGCATGTTTTATGTGGCTGCTATGGATTTCTAGCAAGAACATTTCTTACCTACGTAAAACCACAACGTGATATGTCAATTGCTATTTACCCTTCATAAGGACCCTTTTCATCGAAACCGTTCCGACTAAAGTGGGAGAGACTGGCACCCGCTAGCCACCTTATGCACCAAGTGCATGTCAGTCGGTCGAACCTGTCTCACGTAAGTGTATGTGTAAGGTCGGTCCGGGCCGCTTCATCCCACAATACCGTCGAAACAAGATTGGACTAGTAACGGTAAGCATATTGAACAAAATCAACGTCCACAACTACTTTGTGTTCTACTCGTGCAAAGAATCTACGCAATAGACCTAGCTCATGATGCCACTGTTGGGGAACGTAGCAAAAATTCAAAATTTTCCTACGTGTCACCAAGATCTATCTATGGAGAGACTAGCAACGAGGGGAAGGAGAGTGCATCTACATATCCTTGTAGATCGCTAAGCGGAAGCGTTCAAGAGAACGGGGTTGAAGGAGTCGTACTCGTCATGATCCAAATCACCGGAGATCCCAGTGCCGAACGGACGGCACCTCCGCGTTCAACACACGTACATCCCGGTGACGTCTCCCATGCCTTGATCCAGAAAGGAGAGAGGGAGAGGTTGAGGAAGACTCCATCCAGCAGCAGCACGACGGCGTGGTGGTGGTGGAGGAGCATGGCAATCCTGCAGGGCTTCGCCAAGCACCGCGGGAGAGGAGGAGGACTTGGGAGAGGGGGAGGGCTGCGCCAGAACTTTTGTAAAGCTCACATGCGCCTCCCCACTATATATAGGGGTGGAGGGGGCTGGTTCCTTGCCCTCCAAGTCCATTGGGGCGTTGGCAAAGGTGGGAGGAAAGAAATCCCATCATTTCCTTCCCCACCGATTGTTATCCCCCCCTTTTAGGGATCTTGATCTTATCCCTTCGGGATATGATCTTATTCCTTCTAAGGGGGAATCTTGGTGCGCCTTGACCAGGGGTGTGGGGCCTTGCCCCCACTGCCCATGTTCATGTGGGTCCCCCCATGCAGGTGGGCCCCACTCCAGAACCTTCTAGAACCTTCCCGGTATAATACCGAAAATTCCCGAACATTTTCCGGTGGCCAAAATAGGACTTCCCATATATAAATCTTTACCTCCGCACCATTCTGGAACTCCTCGTGATGTCCGGGATCTCATACGGGACTCCGAACAACATTCGGAAACCACATACAAACTTCCTTTATAACCCTAGCGTCATCAAACCTTAAGTGTGTAGACCCTACGGGTTCGAGAACCATGCAGACATGACCGAGACGTTCTACGGTCAATAACCAACAGCGGGATCTGGATACCCATGTTGGCTACCACATGTTCCATGATGATCTCATTGGATGAACCACGATGTCAAGGACTCAATCGATCCCGTATACAATTCCCTTTGTCTAACGGTATTGTACTTGCCCGAGATTCGATCGTCGGTATACCGATACCTTGTTCAATCTTGTTACCGGCAAGTCTCTTTACTCGTTCCGTAACACATCATCCCGCGATCAACTCTTTGATCACATTGTGCACATTATGATGATGTCCTACCGAGTGGGCCCAGAGATACCTCTCCGTCACACGGAGTGACAAATCCCAGTCTCGATTCGTGCGAACCCAACAGACACTTTCGGAGATACCTGTAGTGCACCTTTATAGCCACCCAGTTACGTTGTGACGTTTGGTACACCCAAAGCATTCCTACGGTATCCGGGAGTTTCACAATCTCATGGTCTAATGAAAAGATACTTGACATTAGAAAAGCTTTAGCATACGAACTACACGATCTCTGTGCTAGGCTTAGGATTGGGTCTTGTCCATCACATCATTCTCCTAATGATGTGATCCCATTATCGACATCCAATGTCCATGGTCAGGAAACCGTAACCATCTATTGATCAACGAGCTAGTCAACTAGAGGCTTACTAGGGACATGGTGTTGTCTATGTACCCACACATGTATCTGAGTTTCCTGTCAATACAATTATAGCATGAATAATAAAAGATTATCATGAACAAGGAAATATAATAATAACTAATTTATTATTGCCTCTAGGGCATATTTTCAACAAAGCTCTCGCGATCAACGAAGGATATACCTTCTCCCAGGAAGACCCGATCAGACTCGGAATCCCGGTTTACAAGACATTTCGACAATGGTAAAACAAGACCAGCAAAGCCGCCCGATGCGCCGACAATCCCGATAGGAGCTGCACATATCTCGTTCTCAGGGCAACACCGGATGAGCAATCCGTACAACTAAAACCAGACCTCAAGTTTCCCTGAGGGGGCGCTGCAAAGGGCTCTAGTTTGGACCAACACTTAGACAAGCACTGGCCCGGGGGGGCTATAATAAAGATGACCCTTGGGTTAATTACTCCCAAGGGAAAAGTAGGTGGTGGTGAGGCAAATGGTAAGACCAATGTTGGGCCTTGCTGGAGGAGTTATATTCAAAGCGAACTGTCAAGGGGGTCCCATAAATCACCCAATCGCGTAAGGAACGCAAAATCCGGGAACATAACACCGGTATGACAGAAACTAGGGCGGCAAGAGTGGAACAAAACACCAGGCATAAGGCCGAGCCTTCCACCCTGTACCAAGTATATAGATGCATTAATAATATAAGAGATATTGTGATATCCCAACCAAAATCCTGTCCACCATGAAGAAATCTTCAACTTCACCTGCAACTAACAACGCTATAAGAGGGGCTGAGCAAAGCGGCAACATAGCCGAGCAATGGTTTGCTAGGAATAGTGTCAAAGGTTAGAGGTTCATGGCAATTTGGGAGGCTTGATGAGCAAAAGATAGGTAACACAGCAAAGCGATAGAACGAAGCAACTAGCATAGCAATGATAGTAGTGAGATCCAGGGTAGCGGTCATCTTGCCTGAAATCCCGCAAGGAAGAAGAACGAGTCCATGAAGAAGACGAACGGATGAAGCCGAACCAAGCATAGACGAACGAATCCTCACGATCGCAACGAAACGGGAACTATCGAGAAGAATCACACAACAAGGTAAACACACCACACATGAACAAGGCATGATGCACAAACAAGCATGATGCATGACAAAGCTACTCATGGCAAGAGATGATGCAAACAAGAGCAACACATCAAGGCAAGTTTAAATGAGGTCGAGAACAACATATAACAAATCCGGTAAGTCCTCATATGCAAATTTCGAAATTGGTCCAGATCTGAATAAACCTTATGTTCAAGTTGTTAAACAGCAAGTTAAGATGAACCAAGATGATCTACATGAGATTCTAGTCAAGTTACATATAAAGTTCATTTAGTTCGGAGCTACGGCCTAGAAGATATGAGCAACACAAGTTAAACATGGCATTGATGCAAAATGCACCCAAATATCAAGCAAACACCTCAAAACAAGGATGCAACATGATAATATGCAACTACATGCAATTCTAAGCAAGTTTCATATAGAGCACACTCAAAATGGAGCAACGGTACAACACCCACACACTATACAAGTTATAGCAACAATCTGTCCAAAACAGCAACTAAGCATATTGCAAGCATCAAAACAACATGCTACAGCAGCTCAACAAGATAACAAAAGGCATGGACCTGATGTACAGGTAAAGCATAACAAAACATGAACACTAAGCTATCTCCATAAATCACTAGAACATGCTCAAACACACATGGCAAGATTGCAAATAATAACAGTTTCAGATTTTGCAGAAATAACATCAGGTTGCAATGTTTAGAGCTATCAAACAACATGTTACAGGAACTTAACATGGCAAATAAAGGCATGGCATGAAACTACTAAACCCATAGAACAAAAGTCCCTTACTGACCATGAGCCAAAAAGGATCAGAAAATATGATGGCACCCATGTAAACATGGCAAGTTATATTACAGATTCAAACATCGCAGGAACAACGATAAGTAGGCATGTTGATGAGCTTGTACCGCTCACCACAGAGCAATACATGGCATGGCAAGGCAACCAACAGTAACAAGGCATGTTCAAGAAGCTAAGCATGGCAATAGCAAGTTCATAGGGTACATGGAACACTAGCAACAATCATGGCAACAACTGAACTTAATGTTAATAGGCTGACAGCAACATTATTTAGCAACTTTGGAGCAAAGAAACAACAATCTACAGCAAGATATAAATGCAACCAGGGGCATGGATGGATAGAGCATAACATGTAGAACAAAACACCCTTAGTGAACATCTCCAGATTATGCATAGAATGACTTGTAGCAGCAGGTTTACATAGCATCACAAAATAACAGATTCAGCCTAGCAAAACAGCAATAGCAAGTACCCTACTTAACAAGCTCGATTCACTCACCACAAGTCATTGCATGACAAGATAAGCATAGCATCAGCAAGAATACATGTTTATGAAACAAACCAAGGCAAGAACAAGTTCATAGCATGCAAGGATCAACTACAACAACCTTGGCAAAATTGAATAACATGTAAACAATCTGCCATGAAACATTTCGAAGCAAACGTAGAGCACGAAAATGACATGCTAGACTACTCCTTAATTGCAACCAGGGGCATGAATGGATAGAGAATAACCATATGTTCAAAACACCCTTACTGAAGTATCTCAAAATATGCACGGATCTCTCTGTAGCATCAAGTTTACATGGCATCAGAATAACAGCAGAACAGGGACTAAAATCAGCAATATCATGATGCCTAGTTTGCATGCTTGTGCTAGTCACCACATTGATCACAAAAATACATGGCATACACCACTGTAAATAAGACATGGCATAGTTCAAAACACATGTAGACATAAACCTCATAGGATGCACACATCAAACATGGCAAAAATGACAAATGAGCATGTTATAACAGTTTCAGCAGATTAACATCACATAGCACTCTTGCAACGAAGATTCAAGCATCAATATGAGCTAAAATGAACATGATGCAATGGAATGAAATGAATTACTCGTTGAGACGAACAATTTGACATATTACACGCACGAAACAAAGCAGTATGCATGGAGATGTAATGCGATGAACATGGCATGATTATGCAAAATATTTCGGGACTTGGCAGATTTTAGCAGAAAAAAACAGGTGGGCGTCCGGTAGCTATATCGCGCACGTGCGGGGAAAAGAGGGGTTGCTCACCCTGGGCTCGGCCCGGGACTGTGGAGGACGAGGCGGGCCGGCACTGCTGGACTGGGCCGGCCCACGTTCAGAGGCACGGCTGCGCGTGTGCCGCACGCGCACACGGTCGAGGAAGATCGCGCCGGCGGCGGCTTCCGGCGATGGTGGACGGCAGAACGACGATCTAGCAAAGGGGAGGAAGGCGAGGGAGGCCATATCCGGCCGGATCCGGACCCGGGGATCCCGTTCCCGGCGTCAGTGCGAGGTGGAGGGGTCGGGAGGTCACCGGGGCGCGGGCTTGAGGCCGGCGGCGACGAGCTCCATCGCGGCAAGGTCCCTGGGCGGAGGCGGCGGTTCCCTGCAGGGCAGAGAGGGTGAGGGAGAGAGCCAGAGAGGAAGAGGGGCGATGGGCGGCGACCTGGCGGGGAGTGGCGGAGGCGCGCCGGCGGCGGTGGAGGCTGGCGGCGGCGACGAGGACTCGGGGTCGGGGGGATCGGAGCTCCCCGGTCTAGATCGGAAGCTCAGGGCAGGGGGCAGGGCGCGGGCCTGCTCGGGGCCCGTTTCGGCCCGGCGGCGGGCCCGATCTGGGCCGGGAGGGCCACGGCGGCGGGAGTGGAGGCAGGGGCGCATGGCGCGCGTGGGTTGGAGGAGGAGGGCGGCTGCGGCGGCGCTATCCGCTCAGGCGATGCCAAGTGGTGGAGAGGGCGAGGGTCGGCGCGGAAACCGATGATGGTGGCGGCGCTGGAGGTTAGGGGGGGCTACGGGACTAGGTTAGTGTAGGTTTTAGACTAGGCTTGGTCCAAAATGGGCAGGTGGGGTGTCTATATATAGACAAAGGCTAGGGTTTGGTGGGTTTAGGGGGGGTTTCGGACCCTCGGATCGCGATCGAGCGGCTCCGGACAGAGGGGGAACTAGGTGGGCTGCAGTGGGCTGTGCTAGAAAAAGCCAAGGGCTGCGGGATAGAAGAGAGAGTGACCCGGCGGCAGTTTCGAAGACCGAAACATCCGACGAAGGTACCGGCAACGGTACCGCTAAGTTTAACGGTTGGGCTATCAAATGGACTCCGAATGCGACGAAACTTGGCAGGCAGTCTGTCTACACTATAATAAGACCGCACGACAAGTTGCAACCCATTCCGAGAGCATTTTTATGCCACTTATAAAATAATATTTTGGAGATGCCGCGGGCGCGTGCAAGAGTGTCTGGCTCAGAATGGACAACGGAGAGAACCGGCGGAACCCGAACGGATGCGAGTTTTGAAAAAACATGCAGATGATGACATGGCAAAATTCAACACGCAAGCAAATGACATGGCAACGACGAATAACTAGCGGACACCTGGCGCATCGGATCCGGGGCGTTACAAACCCGATGGTACATTGCAAATGCTAGCATCAGTTCATTGACACCCCTACCACTTGATGCACGATTAGGATGTTGAGGTTACTGTCAGTGCATCTGATATGCTATCTTTAGTTCAAGTTAAAAAGAACTTAAACATATGCGTCAGTCTAGGTAGATAGTGACAAGGTTCAACTACCACTGAGAGTTGTATGTTGTTATTTCTAAGAGTACAAGTCATGTAATTGCATCAGTTCGAACGAGTAACAAAACTGTTACCGAAAAAAAAATTGCTACACAGTAAGTTCAGTGATACATAAGCTAGCAGTACTTGTAATGTAGATGCATTGATGCACGATTAGGATGTCGAGGTTACTGTCAGTGCATCTAATATGCTATCTTCAGTTCAAGTTAAAAAAACTTAAACATATGCGTCAGTCCAGGTAGATAGTGACAAGGTTCAGCTACCACTGAGAGTTGTATGTTGTTATTTCTAAGAGTACAAGTCATGTAATTGCATCAGTTCGAACGAGTAACAAAACTGTTACCAAAAAAAATATAATTGCTACACAGTAAGTTCAGTGATACATAAGCTAGCAGTACTTGTAATGTAGATGCATTGATGCACGATTAGGATGTCGAGGTTATTGTCAGTGCATCTAATATGCTATCTTCAGTTCAAGTTAAAAAAACTTAAACATATGCGTCAGTCCAGGTAGATAGTGACAAGAGAGTGCCACAGTTACACAGTAAGTTCAATGATACATAAACTAGGAGTACTTCTAGTGTAGTTGCATAAGTTATAGAAGAAACAGTACATCAGTACATCCGTGTTTGAACATGAACGTTCATCAGTTCGACTGAAAACGAAACCAGATTAATCCCAAAACTGTTGAATGTTGTTTGCAGAAGCACGCAAGGCGGCGCATGCAGCAAGCATTTCATGAGCCAGACAGGTATGAGGCACCACCTGGTTGGGTAACACCAGAAATACCGCCTGGATATTTCAACAGTACATGCAGATTTGAAGATACACCGCAATCATCAGAAGCACGGACAGGTTCTTCTATACAGCAAACACCAATATCTGGGGATGCAAGCTTTGCCGCTGCTGGGTTGCAACAAGGCCAACAATATCACCAACAACAAATGTTTTCCTTCCCCAGCGCATGCAAAAAGCCAAGGACAGGAAGCCGTGGATGAGTTGCAAGAAGGCTTCCACCACTCGCTCCGTCAACATCAATCATCTGTGCTGCAAAAGCAGTTGCGACGGGAAGACCAGGGCAAAAAGACAGAAATTTTGACCACTCTAGCAGGTTCAAAAGTACAAGATATGAGCCATATAGACAGGAGCAACCTCACAATGAATCTGAGGGGAGACAGCCGTACAACGAGAGACGGAGATCTTCATCAATGTTGCTCCCTCCAAGAGATGCATTGCTGCATGTGCCAAGGGTGACACCACCGGCGCCCATAAACCAGGGAGAACAACAAACACCAGAGGCAGCGCAGAGCTATACACATGTAAGTATCCATATAGAAAAAAAATACAAGCACAGTCCATACCATGGTGCCGTGACCACCCCATCTAACATTTTTGTTTGGTCACTGTTGTGTGCAGCCACCTGACATTGAAGCTTATGCTCTGCCAAGGCTAGAGATGAGGTTTGAAACTTTCGAAGAAACTAAGAACTTCTACAACATATATGCAAAGCACGCTGGTTTTGCTGTCAGGGAAGGCCCCAAGTGTAAGACCAGAGCCTACCTTTATTGCACGTGCCATGGAGTTTATGAATCAAAGGTGTCTGAAGAAAATAGACAGCGTAACAAGACGACAGTCAGAACTAACTGCGGGGCTAAAATGAGGCTGAAGAAGGAAAAGGATGGAACATTTGTCATAAAAGAGATAGTCTGGGAACACAACCACAGGCTATAGCTCACCACAGAAATGCTTGTCTTCTTGCACTCCAACGAAAACTTTGACAAAACAATCTTGGAGTACGTCAAGTACCTACAGTCAAAGGCGTTGAACACGCGCAAATCATGAGCATACTGGGCGGTGATGACCCTGGTAGCTACTTCCTCGAAATGAATGCCAAAGACCTGATTAACCTGTAAGTACAAACTTGTTCTCCTCCCATAAACCGCCTCCGTCTTTTTTCATCTGTCAGTACAAACATATCACGCAACGCATGACCTGACGCCAGTTCAACATGCATTTTTCAATGAACTTTTAATTTGCAGGAAAGCAAAGAATTCAAGGATTGATGATGTGGACGATGTCCTAAAGACTGTCAACTTATTTAGGGAGATGAAAGCTATAAACAGGGAATTTTTCTGTGACATGCAACTCGATGAGTCCGACAGAGTTAAGAACATATTCTGGGCGAACGCAAGCTGCCGATGGGCGTATCAGGACTTCGGGGACTGCGTAACGTTTGACACAACATATAAAACCAACAAGTACCATATGCCACTTGGGGTGTTTGTCGGAACTAACAACCACTTACAGACTACATTCTTTGGTTTTGCCCTGATAAGAGATGAGGATGCAGATTCATTCAAGTGGTTGTTCAAGACATTTTTAAGGTGCATGAGAAGGAAGGCTCCTACATGCATCCTCACAGGTACAACCGCTAAAACCACCCCCAACCACCACCACCCTTCCAAAAAATAAAAGGAAAGTAACAAAAAAATGTTGCGTCAGTTCTATTGGTATATATGCACAACCATCTGCTGACCACTCAGAGTCTATTTTCTCATTACCAGACCAGTGCCCGGCAATGGCTTTGGCGATCGCAGATGTTTTCAAGAACACAGTACATAAGCTATGCCGCTGGCACATTATGAAGAAGTATAGGGAACACCTCGCGTACCTGTATTTCCTGCACGAGGACTTTAAGGATGAATTCACATCAATTCTCAACTGGCCCCTCATGCCAACTGAGTTTGAGGATGCCTGGAAAAGACTCATGGATAAGTACAACCTCCACGATGATGCCACAATGGTGGGCATGTGGAACGAGCGTGAGAAATGGATATCAGCCTACTTCAAAGAAATTTTCTGCGCCAAAATGACATCCACACAGCGAAGTGAGAGCATGAACTATGTGCTCAAGAAGAACTACGTAAATGAGAGACATAACCTACACCGGTTTGTCAGCCAGGTAAACTTCTACGTCAAAACCAGGAGGCAGACAAAGAACCAGGAGACAATGGGTAACCGGGTATAGCTCTATCACTTGTCGTAAGACAAAAAATTACATGCTTACTAAAGTAAAAACTTTATTAGAAGTTTTTCCCGTGAGAAAACTAACAATTTGGTCATCATTCTTGCATCTGCAGAAGGAACAAAACACGCTGACCTACTATGGGTTTAACACCCAGATGGCAAAGCTGTACACACGAGCTATGTACAGCAAGATCAGAGATAGGCTGAAACTGAGCACACTCTTCATGGCGACAGAGACGAAAGAGCCCACAAAGTACCTAGTGCACTACAACCACCCGCAAAAACTGTTTGTGTGAGCTTAGCACGCATTCCAGGTGGTTGCAGACCCCGTGGGAGAAACATATGAGTGCGAGTGCAGGCTATGGGACCACACCGGTGAGGACTACAAAAAAGATGTTACATACTGTACTACTTTTTTTGCAAAGTTTTTGTTTGAATGAAATGACAAAAAACATGCACCTCTTCCAAAAACAAATACAGGTCTTTTCTGCATGCATGTCCTGTGCATGATCCAGACAATTAAGGCTGCCAGCGTTCTAGAGAAATACATACTCAGGAGATACACCAAATGCCCGAACATCCAGCCAACATTTGACAGAAATGACTTGAGGACAGTAGCATCAAACAAGGCATCCCAATACTGCATTGAAAGCTCACTGCTGACGCTGAACATGAGGGTGCACAGAAAAAGCTTGAGAAGCCAAGAGCAAATGGCAAGGTCGCGGGTCGTCATGGACAAACTTGAACAAGAACTCGACGCCATGCATTCTGCTGAAAATGGAGGTGTCGCGGACAATGAAGCCATTGAGCAGGATATTGCTACAATGTTATCCGAGATGAACCATCTGGGATCTATTTACCCATTTGAGAACGAGGAAGAGGAGCAGCAGCAACCGGAGCTTGCCCATGTGCACAATCAAGAGCACCGACAAACTCACATGCGAGATCATGAGCTTGATGGTGCTGTAGGCGAACGACATGACAATAGCACATCCTACCAGTAGCAGTAGGAAAGGGTGATTAAACCCCCAATATTCTCAAACACAAAGGGGAGGAAGAGCAAGACGCAAGCAGCAGCCAAAAAGCCACCACGCCCCATCAAGCGCGTGGAATTTGGCCCGGACAGCAAACCCCTCGGGATAAGGGCGTGCGGTTTCTGCAACGTCGTGAGCAACCATAACTACCGCACATGCCCACTCCGCACAGATGCCACTGTCAACAAGAACAAGCTGATTGGAGCCACCCAGCTTTCTACCAGTGGAGACAACACACGTAACAGCTACACTTGCCGCAAGTGTGGCGGAACTGACGGACATAATGCCTGCACGTGCAAAGTGGGCAAGGAGGTCAGTGGAGCTGAACATAAACAGGGCAAGGTACGGAGTTCCAAGCAATCAAATGAAGACGATGAAGAAGAAGAGTTTGATGAGAATGATGGCCAATTAGACGAAGACAATGAAGATGACAGTGTCGGGGGCGAGGAAACTGAAACTGACGATGAAGCTGCCAAGGCTCAACCTGGAAAGAGCGTCGGCAAGGCACAACATTCGGGGACAGTTAGGAGAAGCTCAAGATTGAACAATACATAGTGGTTATCCTGCTGCATCAACTAAAAAATAACCTTGTAGTCTCAATTGCATCAGCACACAATGAGGAAGCATTTCACAAACACTGTCGTTACCAAAACTTATTTAGCTTTATCATTGATTTCTCGATCAGAACTAAAGTTATTTTTTAGTTTCTGATTTGTGCCCGCTGGAGCAGTGACATTATTATGTAAACCATTTGATAATCATTTTGAATGCAGTCACAAAATATGTTTGAAAAAACTTATCTGGATATATCCGACGCAAAATGCTAGTGTGAACGAGTAACTCAGGAAAAAAATATGTCAAGGAAAAATTTAAACTCTTGTAGTACATCAGTACTGATAACTCTCAGTCGTTAGTACAAGGCTGAGTACACATCAGTACTGATATAATTTCTGATTTGTGCCCGCTGAAGCAGTGACATTATTATTTAAACCATTTGATAATCCTTTTGAATGCAGTCACAAATAAATTTGAAAAAACTTATCTGGATATATCTAACGCAAAACGCTACTGTCAACCAGTAACTCAGCAAAAAAATGTCAAGGAAAAATTTAAACTCTTGTAGTACATCAGTACTGATAATTCTCAGCCGGCAGTACAAAAGGCATAGTAAAACAAACACACCAGTGAACGACTCAGAAAAAATCGTTTTGAAAAAACAAAGCTATGCCTGCTCCTGCCAGTCCCAATTCAGAAACACCATCAGTACATAAAAATAATTACCTCAAGCAAAATGTGAATATAATACATCATGTACTGGTGAAAATCTAATTTATCTGTAAAAAATACTCATAGATTATCTTGATATAAACAATCCTTTAAAAAATACGAAAATTGTTTTAAAAAAACATTAGCACCACACATAGTCTCACTGGTATTTGGTACGTTCAATTACACTTCAATCACCAGTCCGAGTATGACAGTAGAGGAGTTCAGACCTCCATCAACACCGACGCTGACACGTGCAAGTGGGATAACCAGCTGATAAGTACAACTTGACTATACGAATTGGTGCCACAGTAAAATGCCATCATCACCACCGCAGAGACGTGCAAGTGGGATTTGGCAGGTCATAAGTACAGCTTGACAAGACTAGTCAGTTCAACAGTAAAAACCATTTCACTTGGACGGTTAGTTCTTCCACGCCACCATCCGCGCCACCCACTGAGCGGTTGACACAAGGGACTGCAAACGATGACCCCACGCCACAACACCCACTACACACACGCCCCCGAATGAACCGCCTCCAACAAATCCACGTCCACGCACTGCACAAAATCCCATTCTCTTCCACCTCTCCCTCATTCCCACAAACCACCATTGCTGCTTCCATTTCCACTGCACACAAACCAAAAACTTCTCTCTCCAAAGCCCACAGTCGCCGGAGGAAGGCCATGGCAGAGGAACCGTCCACCAAGCATCATCATGCCGAGATGTCGGACAAGAGGAGCAACCTCGTCGACATTAACGTCCCCGGCGAGAAGCACGAGTACACAACAACCCTCAAAGGGGTTGAGCTCCACGGCAACGAGACGCTGGAGATCGTCTGCACCAGCGTACTAGAAAAGGCCGACGAGGTGATCTCCAGGCTCTGGATGAAGCTTGGCGGCAGGTTTCGTAGGATCGTCGGCGTTGGTGTGCACTACACCAACGAAGATGAACCTCCCCAGATGGCAGCAGTCCTGCAGTTGTGCGTCGATGAACCCTGCTTGGTGTACCACATCGCAGCGGCCACAAAATGGTGAGCAATCCTACTCATTTGCCCTGCATATGGTTTATCTGTTTTATTAGTACTGTATCCTTAAAAGTTAATCACACTTGCTTTCCCAACTAGATGTACTAGTGTGGTTTGTGAAAAGTGGATGCACTACTGCATTTTCTCAAGTAGATATACTATAAATGTATTTTTGAACCTGATGCACTGGATTACTATTTGGAAAATCTTGCGGAAGATTAAATTCTGAAGTTGATCAACTAGTGTAGTTTCTGAAGTTGATACAATAGAGTAGTCTATGTACTCGATGTATTAAAAAAGATGTTTTTGAACTTGATGTAATGAAGTATTTTCTGAATTTGATCTAATGTTATTTTCGTAAGAAAACAAACTAAGGACTTGGTGAAGCACTGGTTCTGTGGTATCCCATTTCAACCAAAAAGGACTAAACTAGTACCAATGCAGAACATACAACCTTGACTGAAACTATGTATAATCCAAGAAGAAGAATAACATGATGTACTTAATTTAATTTCAGAACTTTCGTACTAGTTTTTGAAGTACATTCATCCATTGTTTATCCTACATAAACAACTACTTCATGGATTCATCGCTTGTAAAACAAAACAAAAATGAATAATTCAAACATCAAAGTGATGCTTCAAAATGTCTCTGCCCTTGCAGGCCCAAGCGCCTGACCGAGATGCTGCAGCATGACAAGTTGTTCACATTTGCCGGTTTCAGCATTGAAAGCGACAAAGAGAAGCTGAAGTTGTCCGATATGGAGATCAACCCCAACAAGTTCATCGACATTCAGCGCAAGTGGAGAGTTCCATACACCGGAAAAGAGTACGACTCCTTGACTAATGTTGCAGCCAGCATCATCCACCCATTGGACAAAGGCATGAAGAACAAGATCAACACGCGGGAAGACTACAAACTGTGGGGGACCAGCGAGCTGCCAGACAACCTCATCGAGTACGCGGGAGTAGATGCGTACGCCGCGTACAAGTCATGGTTCATGATCGACTACATCACAGATGGTTGGGAATATGCGAAAGAGCGGGAGACTGAAAACTTCTACGACCGCCCCTATTGCCCCTTTACGGGATGAAGGTACATCAGAGCCTGCCTTCGTTTTACTTCTGCTTGTGCTTGCCTTTTATCTTGTTGTTTCAAATTAGTAGTTTGCTCTTGTTGGGTTGAACCAGTGTGATTATGTCGTGCTTGTCATGTTTGAACAAGTTTAGTTATGTCATCAAGTACAATGTTTTGCTTATCTCATTATATAAGTTTGGTTTGGTAGCTTCGTATGTTGTTAATCCATCATTTCAAAATTGAAAAGTAGCTTATAAATGGAACGTTGTCGTTGCTCTAAAGTACTAGTTATGATGCAACTAATCACACAATGTTGTTCCATGTCAGTACAACTCAGTACACTTGATCGGACGGTACATACTTACTACAATAAAAAGTACAAAGAAGCATCAGTCCGTAAGCGCTACTATGAATGCACTATCAGTACAACTTAGTCTACACGCAAGTACCATAGTTCTGAAAATGACACCAGAAGACACTTGAGAATAATCACAAAAACAAACACAAAAAAGAAGGCAAAAAACTCAAATGAAAAATATTACACTCACACAAAACTGACAAGAACTAGAAAAAAAAGTATCAGTCCAAGTTACTGGTGGAGTCAAGTACTAGATTCAAACAAACAAAAAAACAAAAAAAACTGACCGCCCAAGGTCAGGCGCAGGCCCTGACAATGCTAGATACTTGAACTCGAGCCCGTGGGCGAATCCCTAGTAATCCGCACAACGCAGGACCCGCCGACCAGGGCCCACAGGTCAAGAGAGAGGGCGAGCGCCGTGTATAAGCGCTCAGGTAAGTGTTCAGAGGAGTTCGACTGGTGAGCCTCCGTTGCGCTTATAAACAGGTCCGGAGCCCCCTCGACTAGCGAGGTGGGACTAAACCCAGAGCGCACGCGCGCGACGCACTGCACAGCCGCGCGGACGAGCTATCTGGGCCGGAAAACGGCCCAATAGCCTACATCGTCAACAAAACACCCCACCAATAAGCCCAAGTATACAAACCAGAGGGCGGGACAAAGAAATATAAACTACAAGAAAAATGTTTGTCAATTAACCTCTACAAGAAAAAAGGAAAAAATATGATACAAAAACAATGAACCTCTAAAAAAGAACAGAACTTAATAGCCTATCTGTTAAATGTACATAATTTAAAAAACCGAATTAAATATTACTTTCAAGTTCAACTACTAAAACTCAAAAAGTTCAAACATATAATGTTTGTCAATTATGCTAAATTTCTTATTTATATAAAATCTGACAAGTTCAACTACTAAAGCTCAAAAAGTTCAAACATATAATGTTTGTCAATTATGCTAAATTTCTTATTTATAGAAAAACTGACAAGTTCAACTACTAAAAATCTAAAAGTACAAAACATATAACGTTTGTCAATTATGCTAAATTTCCTATTTATATAAAATCTGACAAGTTCAACTACTAAAACTCTAAAAGTTCAAACATATAATGTTTGTCAATTATGCTAAATTTCCTATTTATATAAAATCTGACAAGTTCAACTACTAAAATTCAAAAAGTTCAAATAGAATTTATTTGTCAATTCTGCTAAATTTCTTATTTATATAAAATCTGTCCACACCACAATGAACGATCTGGTCGTAAAATAATCTCAAACCTCCACCCCCAACCTAAGTTATAAAAAAATCAGTTCAAACATACATACGACATCAGTACTAAAACAGCAGGATCAGTCAGGCCACTCGCACCACTGTGACATCAAATTTCAAACCCGTGCGCTGTATGAAATTACAATTCAGTTCACACAGTACTAAAACATAAGTGCACTAAAAATGAGAATACAAAAACTATAAAGGCCTAACTTAGGTTGGTACAAATGAAAATAAAATAAGTACAAGTTTTGAGCAACAACTCCCAGGGCACTGAAAAAATGTTTTGACATAAACTAGTGTATAAAGATTTCAATAGAAAAATAATGCTTAAACATCCACACGGAAAAACATCACAAAGCCATATGTCACCTAAACAGTGCAAAATGCCATCATCACCACCGCAGAGACGTACAAGTGGGATTTAGCAGATCGTAAGTACAGCTTGACAAGACTAATCAGTGCAGCAGTAAAAAACATTTGTCTTGGATGGTTAGTTCTTCCAGGCCACCACCCGCGCCACCCACTGGGTGGTTGCCACGACGCACTGCAAAACGGCGACCCCCACGACCACTACACCCACGTCCCCGACGAACCGCCTCCAACACACCACCGTCGACGCACTGCAAAATACCCCATTGTCTTCCATATCTGCCTCATTCACAGAACCACCATTGCCGCTTCCATCTCCACTGCACACAAACCAAAAACTTCTCTCTCCCAAGCCCACAGTCGCCGGAGGAAGGCGCTGGCGAAGGAACCGTCCGCCAAGCGTCACCATGGAGACACTTCGAACAAGAGCAGCAACCTCGTCGACGTTCATGTCCCCGGCGAGAAGCACGAGTACACCAGAACGCTCAAAGGGGTTGAGCTCCATGGCAAGGAGACGCTGGAGATCATCTGCACCAGCGAACCAGACAAGGCCGACCAGATGATGAGCAGGCTTAGGATGAAGGGCGGCGGCTTGTATCCGAGCTTCATCGGAGTTGATGTGGAGTACACCGACGAGGAAAAACCTCCACAGATGGCGGCAGTCCTGCAGTTGTGCGTCGAGGAACTCTGCTTGGTGTACCACATCGCAGCAGCCACAAAATGGTAACCCATACTACTATTCATTCATCTGTTGTACCAGTACTAGTCACTAAAAACTTAATTAAAACTTGTTTCCCAACTAGATGAACTACTATAGTCTATGAAGTGGATGCACGATTACATGTTTCTCAAGTTACATGCATTTCTGAAACTGTGAAGTGGATTGTTTCACCAGATTAGCATCTGAAAAAAAGTTTATAGCATTCTGAACTTTATGCACCAAATTAATTTCTGAACTTGATATACTAGCATAGATTCTGATCTTGATGCACTAGTATAGTTTATAGAATTGATGTATTGAAAGATCTTTGGTGAAGTGGTATAGGTCCATATCTTGATGCACATGTTTCTCAAACTAATTTTTGAACTTGATATAGAATTAATGCACAAAGATGTATCAAGCACTGGTATAGGTCTTTTATTCAACAAAAAATAAAAGTAAAACTTGAATCAAGCAGCGTATGAATCATTGACTCTAGTAAAATGATTCTCTAATTTGATGAAGCATTTGGTGAAGCAACGAAGATAGCAAAAAAGAAAAAATAACACGGTGTAGTAGAATTTAATTTCAGGACTTTGTGTACTAGTTTCTGAACTACATTCATGCATGGCTCATAATATATAAGCATCTACCTCACGTATTATCACTTGTAAAACAAAAAAAAAAGCAAAAGAATTAAATCCTCAAAAAGAAGACTAATCTTTATAAAATGTGTGTCTCCCCCCTTGCAGGCCCAAGCGCCTCAAAGACTTCCTGCAGGAGGAGAAATTGTACACATTTGTCGGTTTCAGCATTGGAGGTGACAAGCGGATGCTGGGGGAGACTGGTTTGGAAATCAACCCCAACAACTTCAACGACATGCAACGCAAGTGGAAAGATCCAAATACCAAAAAATACTACGACTCCTTGGCCGATGTTGCAGGCGGCGTCATCCACCCATTCTACGGAGGCATGAAGAAGAAGATGAACAGGGAAGACCACAAACTGTGGGGGACCAGCCCGCTGCCAGACAACCTCATCACGTACGCAGGAATAGATGCGTACGCAACGTACAAGTCATGGATGACAATCGACAACATGGTGACAGCTTGGGATATTTCAACAGAGCAGGAGGCTGACCCCTACTACCACTGCAACTTCGTGGATGAAGATGCATGAAAGTCTGCATTTGTTATGTTGAACTAGCTATACTATGCTATGTGTGTCCTTAGTATTGTAGTTTCAGATTTGTAGTTTGCTTTCGTTATGTTGAACCAGCTACCTTATGTTATGTTTGTCAGGGTTTGAACAAGTTTGCCTATGTCTATCAAGTACATCGTTTGCTTATGTCATCCAACAAGTTTGCTAGCTTCCTATTTTGTTGATCCATCATTTGAAGTTGAAGTAGGTTGAAGTTGAAACTTGATGGCTGCCACACAGCACTAGTCATGGAGAAAAAAAAATAACACATGAATATTTTCGCAAAAAAAAAGTGGCAGACTAACTAAGGACAAAAGTAAACAGTAGCCTTCGACGCTCAGTACAGCTTAGACATGAACGGTAGTACTATCACGCTAAAAAAATCAGTTTTTAGTTTCAGAAGAACACTAAAAAGACTAAGTTTCAGCCGAGGACAACATTCAGTACTAAAAAGCATCGTGCTAAAAAGTAGTTAGAAATTCACTAAGTACTACATCAGGAAAAGCAAAGAAACACCAGTACGTATTTCCTAGTCACTAGCATGCTAGGACTGAAAGTTCTGGTATAGTTGAACACACGGTACGTTCATTCTACAAAATATATAAAAAGGAACGGGAAGCTTCAGTTTGCATTCCTTAAAACAGTGACATACTAAGAATTAACAGTGGCAATACAACTTAAATCTCAGTACTACTAAGTCTATAAGGCAAGTGCTAGGATTATACCAAACATTGCCTAGAGAAGAACCACAACCTAGAAAAAAAGAAGGCCAAAAACTAAATCAAAAAGATATAAGTTCGACAAAAGAGAAAAATCACAAGAAACACAACAGAAAGACGTACTAGCATCAAACAACACAAAAAATAAATAATTAATCAAAGTAATAGCACAATTGAAATCTCAGTACAACTAAGTTTATTCGGTAAGTGCTATGATGATACCAATTAATGCCTTGAGAAAGAAATAGTTTTGAACTTAACAGGACTATCTCTTAAACATAGCTAATTTAAACCAGTACTTTAACTTTTACTATGAAGTTCAACTCCTAATGTTCAAGAAGTTCAAACAGAAATTTGGCTCCAAAATTTTAAAAGCCTTACGCTGAATGAGATTACAAGTCAGTACTAACAGAACTATATCATAAGTACAAGAAAACGAGAGTATAGAAACTATAAAGGTCCAACATAGGATGGAATCACATAAAAATAAAATAAATCTCACTTTCTCAGCAACAACTCGTAAATACACTTGAAAAAAAAGTGTTTTCAGTTCAACTACTATATAAGTCTTCAGTACAAAAAATAAAACTTAACCAAAACGAATTCCCGATGAAACATACACAAATGAAACAACTATTCAACCACACAACCATCATGGAAAAAAAGTTTGTTAAACATTGTGCCACACTTAAAACACAACACAAAATATACTAGTTATTACATAGTACTCGACAAGACATCAAACACTACAAAATAGATCCTACAATGTTTTCAAGAGATATATCACACAACTATCCAATTCACTATGCAAATGATGACCATTTCTCCTATGCATCAGGAGAGAAAGCCTGAAGCTCCTTGGGAAGCTCTGTCACCATAAGATGGTTATTCCGGTTGAACACAACTCTATACAGATCCTCAGCGTTCCAATCAACAATGCGTGGCTGCAAAACAATAAAACAAATTATAAAAAATCATGACACGTAAAAAAAGGATGCACAATAAGCCAAAAATAGAAAGTGAAAAGCTCAACAAGAAACCCACGTCATAATCTCGAATGTTCTCAACGATCTTTTCACCATCGTAGCATCCCGCATACTTCAGAGTATAATGGCCACATTCATTTTCCCCTTGAAGTGGAACCTTGACAAACGTTGGTTTCTTTGCAAACAGCTCCCAATTGGGCTGCTTGCTCGCATTGTACTGAGCATCACCATACACAGCCTTCATTACTTTGACCAATCTAGAAATCTGTAAAAAAAAACAACCCACACAATTTTAGGTCTCAGAAAAAGCAGAAACAAAGATGCAGAAATATTAATCCAGTACAGATAATAAATGTCACTCACAATCTTCTCGCAGTCTTTGTGATAGGTGTTCTTTGAAGGACGGTGGTTCTTCAGATAAGGTAAAGAGTCAAGGATGTCAACGCTACTTCGGTACCGATTCATGACATATAAGGAATAGTGGTTCACTTTCCTATCCTTTGATAAAACCATAGGCTTCAATAGAGGCATCATGATCTAAAAACAAATGACCAAAAAAGAGATGTTAAATATTGAAAATAAAAACCAGCATCACAACAAACAAATAAAAACCAAAACTCAGCTAGTAGATCTCACAAGGTCGGCACTGAGCAAGTCTTCATTAGCTTTAACATAGCTCTTGAAATCTCTCGCTGCACTCTCCACATTAAACACTTTATTTTCATCCTCGTAAAACAAACAGTCAAGCACAACCTGCAAAAAAGCCAAAATAGAAAATAGATAGCGGAAAAGGATCAACAAGCAAAAGTATTATTAAAACTCATAAAAACAATAGGCAGTCTTGTTCAACAAAAAGAAACCGATCTGATTGATTACCGTGGTGAAATATGGACTCAGCAATATCCTTTTCCCAGATGCGAAATCAGCATTTTCTCTCGGGATCTTGCTTCCAATCATCAATAAGGAAGTCCATTACATCACCCTCCATCATTTGCCCAGGTGAAAAAACTTCCCAGATGCGATTCCCAGTGAACTTAGTTACGCTTTCATCAGGCTGAGGTATCATTGAGAATGTATTCCTGCAGCACACACAAGAACAAAAAGAAGGAGAAGCAAGATAAGGCATTCATAGCAGTTCGAGTTGTATAAAAAGGAACAGTTCGGGTCATATTTATCTAGCAGTTACAAACAACAGAAGAAAAAGAAGAGGAAAAATAATGAGAGATACTCACTCGGCATACTTCTCACGCCATTCATCACTAAGCAACAGATTATACAACCTGCAAGCCTTGTCCAGGTGAGGGAATTTATGAGGGTGAAGCTGCTGCACAGGGGAGCAAAACTTTATAGGAGCTCTGGGCGCACGCTTCGTGCTTACAACATTGCCAGAATCCAAAGCAGGATCTTTCCTAGCACCACCAGCTCTACGAGCCACTATTCCAGCAAGGGGAGATAAACCTTTGGCAGCAGCGCTCCTCGTGACTCTTCCAACGCCAGTAATCTTGTTAAACACATCATCATCGCTGTCTATCAATTCCACAATGGGATTCTTGGGTGTAGTAGGGCTCTCTGCACAAGCAGCCGTAGAACCTCTTAGAGCTCCCAACCGCCCCTTCATAACACCAGATCTTGTCTTTTCGGGAGAACGCCCCTGGCTAAGATCAATAGTTATGCGCTCGAGCTCCGAGAACTGGCTACCAAAGAACCTGTAGTCATGCTCACCAAGATCTAGGCACTCACCTGGAAAAAAATAAAAAAAGGAAGACCGCACAAAGCGTAAGTACAAATACATATTTCATGATAGTACTAAATAGAGAGGTACAAGCTGCAAAAAAAATACAAAAGTCCATGCACACGTACAGGGTTCGATGCCAAACAAACCCCGGAAGTCAACATCAAACACATCGCTAGTTGCGCAGGTATACAGCAAAGTCTTCCTAATGTCCAGAATGTCTTCATGGCTGTAATCGACCATTTCAATTACACCATCCTCCCGGAAATAATAGGTCTTGCAGTTTTGTAGCATAAAGAATCCACAATCATGCCTGTAAACAAAGGAAAAAACAAAAAAATGGTACAACACAAAATCCAAAAAATACAGGAACAACATCCACCCAGCAACAAAAACAACCAGCAAAAATCATTAAAATGGATACTCATGTGTTTTCCTGCTGAGGCACCCGCACAAACTCGCAAGAGAAACCATCAATATGCACCGGTGAGAACGGTTTGACCCTGTCTACACTGGACTCCCTCCAAAGCTTCTTTATATTATCTGTCATATTCCTTAAGAATCTAACTGCATCACCCCAGGTTTCATCACGGAGTGAATCAAGACACTCGAAACGACGAAACCTCAAATTCAGAACAACCAAGCACCAATGCCCAGATTCTTCGCTAGGCTTCATGGTAGCCACAAATGATAGCGGATCAAATGTAGGGAAAAGAAGCTGGAAAAAATCACAGAGGAAAAATGAATTTACCAAATCATAATGAAACAAAAAATTCAGCCTCCAAACAATAAAATAAAAGAGGGAAATTGAAATTCAGAAGTACAAACAAAAAATCACATAATCATAAAGAAATTATATCCACCGCCCAAAATTGAGGGACAATCATATCAGTTCAATTTCCTTGCAACAATAAGTGCAGCTTTATTAAAAGAAGCACGGATCATTCATAAGTACAGGTGTAAAAGCAGGCTAATCAAGTTCATTCCCACACCTCCCTAAACTGCAAAGAAAACATGACAGTTCTAGTTAATGAGTACAAAAAGTCCAAGTTCACCTACTTGGTCGAAACCATCAGCACCTGATCTCGTGAACCAATTTAACACATTGGAATCAATATTTCCATCACGGATATTGGTCTGTTGTACAAAAAGAACAACAACAGTTAAAAAATTGGAAAAACAAGTTATCATCCTATTTACAAAAAAGCAAAATACTGACCGTCACCCATCTGGGAACTATCAACTTGTCAGTGTGTCGGTACTTCTGACGTAGAGAATATAAAACAACATCAGCACTGTCTGAGTTGAGCATGCTAGTGGGGACAAACGCTTTGGCAATAGAACCAACACTGGCATCACATTCTTTATTTTGAAACATCGGCTTGTGACTAGAAAAACACAAAAGATTACATGAATTAAAACTACTTCAACAACAACAATAATCATACGAGAGAAAGAAAAAGAGACAAAAATGGTACGGGCAAAATCCCAAACTAACCATTTCATGCGGTTCGTGCGCAACCTCGTAACAGCGAAGAAAAAAGTATCAACCTTAACAACATTATCACTTTCTGCTTGCAGAAAATGATGAAAAATAATAAGTTCAACAACTACAAGAGAACATGTCCAAAATGCCAAAATTGAGAAGTACGCCCCCATTTACAAGTGCTTACCTGGACTATCAGGGTTTGACGACGACGGTAGTTCTTGTGATGAGACCATTATGCCTCCAGTTTCAGGGTTTGACGATGGGACATCTTGAGAGGACACCAATATTGCTGCGCTTTCAGGGTCCGTAGAAAGAAAATCCTGGGACGACAAGAGCGCCTCCTGCGTCAAGGGGTCAGAAGAAATTGATAGAAGTAAATCATCATCCTCGGATTGCACCTCCTCCACGCTAGAAGCATCTTGTAATGCATCACCGTAATCAAGACCTCCAGGCGGGAAATTCTCCGGCGGCAAATCTTCACAACTAGAAACATTTTCATTCCCAGCAATACCAACACCAGGCGATTTGGAATCAAGTATGCTGGCAGCACCAGCATCCTCATCAGCAACTTTGGTACCAACATTGCGCCCACTACTCAATGGAACATCACGAGCATCATCTCCACCACTAAGGACAACCCCACGTTCAACATCAATAATCTGACGAAAATAAAAATTCAGAAAAAGTGAATAATATGAACAAAACTAACAATAAAATAAGCTACCAAGAGGTGCACAGAAAAATAAACCTTGGAAGCATTCGCAGCAACTTCATCAAACTTGCTGCTGCTAACATTCAAAGCAACATCACCAACGGGCAAACAAGGCTCATCGCCAACAATAGGACCTTGATTCAAATGTAATGAGGCAAAAAAACAATGCTATTATGAGCAACAATAAACACAAGGAATTAAAACAACAGTAACAAAAAAGGTAGCTACCCCCTTGCAGACTCTAAACGGTGTGGGATAGAAAAATGAACAAGCAAGACACATTGGTGAGCATGAAAATTCAAGAAACTATGAATAAACACAATGAAAATAAAAATAACCTTGCACTTATCAGTGGATGGATCATTAACTCCACGGTCAACAGCAGCCTCAACATTATGACTGCTCTCCTGCATGAAAAGAAAAATTAATAAACAGATGTAGATCAGGAAGTTCAACTACAATACTGACAGCAGAACAACATAGTAAAAACATACAAACAACGAGGACTGACTCACATCAACAACAGGGTGCTGCAAGCCAACATCGTTCGTACGCTGATCAGAAACATTAGCCTCAGTACCATCATCAGCCCTTCTGTCGGTGCCAGTAGCCTCATCCTGATCAATCTGCATGAAAGAAATTATTAATAAATAGATGAAGATGAGGAAATTCAACTACAACACTGACAGCAGGACAACAAAGTAAAAATTGCAAACACCGAGGACTGACTCACATCAACATCAGGACGCTCAAAGCTAACATCATCCGTTTCGTGATAAAAAACATTAGCCTCAGTACCATCACCAGCCCTGCTGTCGGTGGCAGCAGCCTCATCCTGCTCAAACTGCTTGATAACAACATTTGCACTTTCTTCATATGGCTTGCAGCGAGAGTTTTGCATAGTTCCGAAACGCTTCATGTTGTTCAATAGACGAACCGAGCTCTGAACTAGATTAGCGGCACCGTCACGCATATCACCGATTAAAATTCTCTCCATCTCAATGTAGTCAACAGCTTCCTCGGCGTTAAATTGATGACCTTCAGGAAGGATACCATTGATACAGCTCAAACGCTCAACTGTCGTTGGGACCTTTTGCAGCTCAGAACACACATTACTTAAGATATGCTCAGCGCGCTCCAACGCTGAAACAACAACATCAATACCAAAACCCTACCTCTGTGAAGCACTAGCATTACTAGGGCCAGGGGGACATAACTAGCACCCTCAACACCACGGCCATCCCTCAACTCATCGGGCAGAGATGAAAACTTTGGAACCTGAGACGACGGCATCTCCAGGACTGGCCGTTTATACACTCGAAAAAAACAACCTCCTCTTGAGTTTTCCACTACAAATAAAAGGGAAAATAGTTAATCAATCAATGCAACACATAGGGAAAAATAAATCATGATATTAACAGATTTGAAATCAACACCACTAATAAACTTTAACTATCATTGCCAATTTGTTAGTATTTACCAACAGGCCAGTTGAACAAAGTTATTCAGTTCAACAACACACGAAACAACAGTACTAAAAAAACCATACCTAAACCATACAAAATATAAACAAACAACTCTACAGTACACATGTCCACTACAGCAAAAAAATAGCTATACCTAAATTAAAAAAAGGTCTGCAAGACACAAACCAAACAAAACTCACTGGAAGCTTCCCAAACACCCAAGTCTTTGGGTCTGCATTGCCTTTTTTATCAAATCTGCATCAACTAGATTAGAAAGCTTGGCAGGATCCATGAAACATATGCGGGGGACTCGCATGTCAGGCTCCACAGCCTTGCCACGGATAAGGCAGTCAAGGTACATTAGTACAGGCCCTATGGCATAGCCTGTGATTGCCTTCCGCATGGTATCACCATTTTGGTACTTGGCAACAGCCCTTCTAAGCTCATCAACCATCAGCTGGCAATAATCCATATTAGCCATGTCCTCAAAGACAAGACCCTCTGCCTCTCTGGAAACACGTGGGGCAGAACCAGGCAACACAACCTTCATAAACACAATCATGAAGAACACTTTCAGAGCAAGGTCATCTTTGCTAGGATCCTTGACGAGCACCTTGAGCTTATTCCTCAAATCCTTTGTCTTGATATCTTTGTCCCTGCTAATGTCAAGCTCCAATCTTAACTTCATCAGAGCATTGTCATATCCGTCCTCTGACGGCCTTGGCGCAGAACGACCACCACGAGGGAAACCAAATAATTGTTGTATACCATCGCTAGTGATGCGAAGCTTCTTATTAGCCTCACCCATGTCAAGAGTCATTGTATCACAACCTATCCTCTGGTACAAAACTCCCATTAGAGGGCAGGAAATGTTAGACTTCGCCGTCCACTTGAAAATAGAACCAAAACCAGATGCATGAACCCTAGCCACATGCCGACTCTCGAGCAATTTAGCACAATCTTCAACCTCTCTCAACGAACATCGCACAGTTAAGTTCAATTTCCGTTGGTCACCTTCATCCAAGGCAACTTTTCCAGCATTGCCTCCCACCGGCTTGACCGGGCTCATAACGCTAACAGGCTGTAAATGAAAACAAAAAAGCCACACCTTAAAAATGAATATAGAAAACAAAACAAGCATATGAATGCAAGTAAAAAGAAAAAAATTGCACAAGTTCAACTATTAAAACAACATCAGTACCACCCCTCAATTGATGCAAACAATGATCAGCCTCACCTAGCTGCAATACCAGCCCAAACACAATTAAATCATTGCAAGTACAACTAGTAAGTCACATGCAGTACAAAACACATACCACTGCAAACAATGAATATAGAAAACAAAACAAGCATATGAATGTAAGTAAAAAAAGATTGCACAAGTTCAACTATTAAAGCAACATCAGTACCACCCTCAATTGATGAAAACAATGACCAGCCTCACCTGTCTAGCATACCAGCCCAAACACAAATTAAATCATTACAATTACAATTAGTAAGTCACATGCAGTAGAAAACACATACCACTGCAAACAATGAATATAGGAAACAAAACAAGCATATGAAGGCAAGTAAAACAAAGAAAAGTTTGCATAAGTTCAACTATTAAAACAACATCAGTACCACAATCAAATAGATGCAAACAATGACCAGCCTCACCTGGCCAGCATACCAGCCCAAACACAATTAAATCATTGCAAGTACAACTGGCAAGTCACATGCAGTACAAAACACATACCACTGCAAATTCATCTTCTGAATCAACTTCAATATCATCTTCTTCAGATGCAGCATCTTCAGCTTCGACACGAGCACACTTCTTCACACCTTTGTTCACCTTTGCAGGATGAACTTTACGCTTCTTATTTTCTTTCAACAAAGACCGCTCTTGAAGAGGAGACGA
This sequence comes from Triticum dicoccoides, assembly GCF_002162155.2. Classification (NCBI taxonomy): domain Eukaryota; kingdom Viridiplantae; phylum Streptophyta; class Magnoliopsida; order Poales; family Poaceae; genus Triticum; species Triticum dicoccoides. Next base: position 289,900,302 of record NC_041387.1, on the reverse strand, counting down.
AGAAGGCTTCTTATTTGTCAAACCTCGTGGACTCCGACGAACAGAGGAGCCACCAAGTTTGCTTGGACCAATTTTCACAGCAACATTATCCGCATCAGCTTTGCTATTACCAGGTTGGGAACCAGCTTTCACACGTGGGCTATGCCTCTGTGTGCCGTCAGGATTTCGATCTGACATCTTCCTTTTCAAAACAGCTTTCTTCTCCTTAACTCCATCACGATCAAACACTTGCGTCAACCGAGTTTGCATCAATTTTGTCTTCACATGCATGTCACTTCCATGAGATCCGGCATGAACAGTTGAAAAACCCGCGTCACCACCTTCGTCGCCTACACATTTAGGAGCTTGAGCAACATCAACATCACTTTCTGGCACACAGGCAGCCTTTTGACGCCGTTCCAATTCCTTTCTCTTCTGGAATACAGGGAAAATCGCCTGCATTCAATTTGTCCTGACTGGATGACGTACCCATTAAGATCTACAGTACTAAAATCTGTCGAACCAGATCTGCAAGACACATGAACAAAAATTAGGGATTTGAACTATTTCAGAAATGAAGCACGCCATACAAAAGCAAAACTCTTACCAGCAAACACAAAATCCGCCACGAAATCCAGTATCGCTGCCGCCAAACGCTCGTTCAACAGCGAAGGAACCCTAGCGAGTGTAGCCTGGGCGGTTATTCTGTCCCCCCCCCACGCACCCACACCCCTAAGATAGATAATGGGGCAAGTCATGTTACGGACTCGCCTCCGCATGTGACGCCGCGGCACGCCGCGTCGTCGCCTGCTACGGCTCGTTCCTGGCTCGGGCTCGTCGAGATGGGGAGGGGCGGTCCCGACCGTCCCCCCCGGCTCGGCCTCGCGCTAATGCGGGAGTGCGCTTGTTTGACAAGCGCAGTGCGGTTATTCTG
>NC_041387.1:289893533-289898686 GCF_002162155.2 Triticum dicoccoides | reverse complement strand
ACACCCCTAAGATAGATAATGGGGCAAAGTCCATACAAGGAAGATGTGTTAGTACAACTATGCCCCTCGGTACGGTGCGGTGCGAGGGCAAGTCATGCCCCTCAGTACTATATTCAAACAAACAAAAAAAGAAAAAGAAAAAAATTGACAGCCCAAGGACAAAAAAGTACTAGTCCAAGTTACTGGTGTAGTCAAGTACTAGATCCAAAACAAAAAAAATTGACCGCCCAAGGACAGGCGCAGGCCCTGACAATGCTAGATACTTGAACTCGAGCCCATGGGTGAATCCCTAGTAATCCGCACACCCGCGGGGCCTGCCGTCCAGGGCCCACAGGTCGAGAGAGAGAGAGAGAGAGAGCGAGCGTCGTGTATAAGCGCTCTGGTAAGTGTTCAGAGGAGTTCGACTGGTGAGCGTCGGCTGCGCTTATAAACACATAGCTCACGCGCACGCCGTGCTGCACAGCCGCGCGAGAGAAGCTATTCGGGACGAATACAACGACCCAGGCCGATGGCCCAACAAAGTACTTCGCCCCATTACAAAAATCTAGTAGATCACGCACGACAAAAAATAAAAAATGAAGATAGTTTTTAAAAAAACTCAGTTAATAAACAAAAACATTGTAAAACTACAAACACATCTTAATGGTAAGAAGTAAAAAAAATAAAAATATATAAGACTATAAATAAAAATTTCAGAAACGAATTTACAAAAAAGTTCAACTATTACAATTCATAAGGTTCAAGTACAAATAAAAAAAGTACTATGCAGCAAAGATTAATTTTTTTTATTTTATAAAATACCAAAACTATCATTATTCATATATAAAAAAGAAAAAAACATGCTCCAAAATTCTTGTAAAAAAGTAAGAAAAATATATTATACAACAAACAAATTTGATTGGTAATTGACAACCTAAAATAGATCAGTACTATAATTAACAGAATGTAAGTTCAGCAAACTCAATAACAAAAAGGGGTTCGAAAAAATTATCAGCGTATAGCGCCGTCTGCGAGTTATGAACATGAAAAATATACTAGTCAAAACAAAGGATGCCCATCAGTTCAACAATAGAAATTGTTCTAGTACTAATATAAAGAATGTACAAATAAAACAGTTATAATTGAGCAGAACAGTAGGAAAAACATTACATAACTTGTTCTAAACCATTTTGATAATACCATACAATTCACAAGAAATAAAAAATGCAGATAATTTTTAAAAAAACTCACAAGAAAAATCAGTTAATAAACAAAAATATTCTAAAAAGTTCTCACATATTAATGGTAAGAAGTAAAAAAAATAAGACTATCAATAAAAATTTCAGAAACGAATTTACAAAAAAGTTCAACTACTACAATTCATAAGGTTCAAGTACAAAAAAATAGTACTGTGCAGCGAAGATTAAATTTTTTTAATTTTATAAAATACCAAAACTATCATTATTCATCTATAAAAAAGAGAAAATGTGCTACAAAATTCATGTAAAAAAGTAAGAAAAAATATTATACAACAAACAAATTTGATTGATAATTGACAACCTAAAATAGATCAGTACTATCATTAACAGAATGTAAGTTCAGCAAACTCAATAACAAAAAGCGGTTCTAAAAAAATCATCAGCATATAGCAGCATTTGCGAGTTATGAACATGAAAAATATACCAGTCAAAAAAAAGGAGGCCCATCAGTTCAACTATAGAAATTGTTCCATAACTAATATAAAAAATGTATAAATAAAAACAGTTATACTTGAGCAGAACAATAGGAAAAACATTACATAACTAGTTCCATACCATTCTGATAATACCATACAATTCAACCATCTCACATGCAAATGTTTTAAAAGAAAAAATACTGCAACATAATCAACCACACACAAATCTCACAACCGGCGTCATTTGCCACATTTAAACCTACAACACATAAATTCTGAACGTCAGTGAGTCGTCTTCTCTCGAGAACATAACCATAACCACATCACCATTCTCAAATCCAGACTCAGCCACAAACTCCTTCCACCCAGTAGTTAGGTTGATGCAACCATCAAAGTCGATGTGGTAGGCAACATCCATCAACTGATACCCATTCTTGTCTGAAGTCTCCATCTTCAGAACACCGGAACCACTACAAGAAATATGTCAAATTATGACCACCACTATTGGTCACTGAAAGGTCACAAATTTCCATTTATGACCTTTTTGTGACCAAAAACAGAAGGTCAAAAGCTGGCCGTCGTAAACTGACTATAACGACCTTTCTTCTGGAATGGTCAAAGACGTTTACGACCAAAATATTCCTACTGTGGCGTTTTGGTCACTAGCAACCTCCCCAGGCCACGTAGGCATCCAGCGTGGCAAGCTGATGTGGCACAAGATTCAGCCCGGTCCAATTCAGTTTTCTACATGGGCCTAGCCCATTAATTCAGCCTTTCTATATTTTTTCTGTCGTTTTTTGGTCGACTTCATGGGCCTGGCCCAACATTGCAGCCTTTTTTATTATTGGGCCTTGGCCTTTTCGTTCATGTATTTTTGATTATGTATTTTTCTGGGCCATTTCTTTGCTGGGCCTCTCATGTTCTGAATTTATTTTTTTCAAAAGATGGGCCCACTAGTGAGATGGGACCCAGTTGTCAGGTTCTAATAAGTGGGTCCCTTGTCACTGTTATATTCTTCAGATCTCAATTTTCCAATACATAAATAACAATATTTAAATCAGAATAGAGAAAAAATAAAATGCTTCAAACAGAGCACCGGAAAAATATAGTTCACATCATGAATACAATCAAAAAGAGCCAAACTTGGCACATTATTACAATCAAACATGGTTCACATCAATTTTACAATAAAAAATGTTCACATCAGGTAACACAGCTATCACAGTATAGCTAGCTCCAATGCTTCTCCGAATTTGTTCATCCTGGACCTCACGACAGAACATGAATGAAGGGCATCTGCAAGTTATCAAGCAAAATGGTTAGAACAAGAAAAATGCGATATTTTTATCATTTAAGCATAAAGGGACAGGGTCAACAACATTTCGATGTTTGAAAAATGAACCAGGATTTCAATGTTTGAACAGCAAAAGATAATATGTGGTTTAAATCAACCCCTAAGAAGATACACATTGACACATTCATTTGGCAACATCTATAGAAATTGAACCTCTTAAACATGCAATGTGGAATTTCTATCTCAAAGAACTATACAGATTTATCAGGTTTAATTACCATAGAGAAGCCAAATGCTAGCAAGTGAGGATTAGTACACAAGACCTGATTCAGCAAAGTAAACAAGAAGGCCGCTACAATACAAAAATAAGCTCATCACAGAGAATAAAATGAGTGGAACTACAGTACATCCTCTAAATTGTCATGTTCACAAGATTAAAAGTAAGCTCAGCATAAGCATATGAGTTTTGTTTGGCACCACCACATTAAAAGACACTTAAAAGTACGCAAATTGGACTAGCTACTAGAAGCACAAGATCAGGTCACAAACTTAAACTGTTATACAAGAGGATGAACAATCATGTACTTATTTCCTACAGAGTAGGAAGTTGGGCATGTTATTAGTGAAACGTGGGGCATAAAGCAGAAATAGACACCATGATTGTTCTACACATAATACAGATCATCAGCACACAATATGGAGGAGGGTTTTTTCCTACTTCAATCCAATATCTGAGATGAAGAGGGAGCAGGCATGCGGATGGGACCTAGACGGCAGGGGCCGGCATGAGCCAGAGCAGCACCCGGGCCTCCTCGTGCATCCTCGGCCGGTCAATGGGGTGCTGCTTGGTGCATAGCAGGGCCAGCTAGAACACCTTCTGGACCAACCCCATGTCCGTGCACGTCACCGACACCTCCGAGTCCACCGCCTCCATCACTGCGTTGTCATCTGCTCTCGACATTATCTACACACACATAGAGACAAGGTGGTCAAATGACCATACGATGACAGTATATAGAAACCATTGCAACACATCATGCATGTTGAAAGATCGTAACATGGTTGACAAAAAACAACTTCAATCTCACTCTTATTAGTGACTTGCACAATGCAATGAAAAGGTAGATGTAATAAGATCTGAGACTTGGGAGTTTAGTGTGAATGACTTACCAACTGGTGCAAATTGCAATCGTTGTCGACGGTCTTCATCCCTTTGAGCAACTCCAGAAGGACGATACCGGAGCTGTACACATCGGATCGATGTAGCCAATTGTTCCAACATCCAAGCACATAAGTGGACGCGTGGGACTTGGCAGCTGGGACGCTTGGAAGTGGCTGCAAATGAGACGCACGCTCGCACCTGCTGCATCCAAATCCAAATTGGACAAGAACAAAAAAAATTAGGAATGGTTGCAAACTCATTCATTCTCTAGGATTCAATTTCGGGACTACTTTATGCATCCGAGAAGAGTAAATATTAGGCTCTATGCAGTTGCATAACAGAGGATACTTCAATATTACATATTCTAGATAAAACTAAACTAGAGCCTCATATCCTACTACACGACTAAAGCTCAATTACACCATCGTGTGCAATTGCAAGGCTAGTACAACACTGGAGAAATGATAAATTCCAACAATTTGAGCACTGGTGGAGAAACTGAAACTGCAGAACCATCCATTATTCTTATATACACAACTCAAACACAAATTCGTGGCGAGGTAGCCACATATTCATAGGCAACTCGAGCAATTCAATGAAGAATTCCATACGGGGAGCCGAAGAGGAGAGGCGCTTGGATTGGTACCTTGGGTAAGAGAACATGCCGAGGATGTAGCCCTTGGGCCTGGAGGCGTCCGGGGTGCTCCTCCCAGAGCGCCTGCCACCTCGGCTCAATCTCGTCGTACGGGTACGCCCGCCTCGCCCACACCTTACCCACGTCGGCGCCGGCGCAGCAACGGCAGGAGCGAGTGCGGCGCGGTAAGAGGAGCGCACGGTGCTGGTGGGCCGCGGCGACCACGGGGGGCGCGCACGGAGCTGGAGTGGCGGGTGCGGCGTGAGAGCCATCAGGGGTTGGGGACGCGCGCACCGGATCCGAACTGATGGAAGGAAGGAGCGGAGCGGAGCAAGCGTGAGAGGATGCGGTGCCGGCCATGGAGTGCAGAGAGGAGGAGGGCGGTGCGACCGAGCGCGAGGATGGATCT
>NC_041387.1:289850224-289892794 GCF_002162155.2 Triticum dicoccoides | reverse complement strand
GCGGGGCCGGGTTTGGGGTTGCGGGAGAGGAGAGGATGGATCTGGGGGACCGAGGGGAGGGGGAGTGGGTGAGTGGAGGTGGCGGCGGGCGGGGGTCGGGGGGAGGGTGGGTGGGTGGGTTAGGGTTTGTGATTCTCGGGAGAAGCTCCACCGTTGGATGGATGTGTGATGGATGGCTCAGATTGCGTCCAAATTGGTGATCCGCGTGAAAGCGGTTCCTCGTGTCTCATTGGCCGGCTATCTCGCACTTGAATTTCAAAATTTTGAACCAAAACTTGGTCAAAATGATCTCGTTTTTTTCATAAGTGTGCATCTTAGAATGGCAAACGATGCCATAGTTCGACGGCTTTCATTTTCTTTGCACAAAAAGATGATTTTCCATTTTTCGAGTGCATAAAAAGTTTTTTTTGTGAAGAAGCTACCAAATATTAGTTCCAAAATAGCACAACTCCACTTTTCAAAAATATTAGACTAGATTTTATGTAAAATTGACCAAATAGTTACATGTCAAAAGCTTTTGATCCACCTCTTATAAAAAACAAATTTCACCCCATTCAGTAGGAAGCGGGGAAAATTTTGAATGAAAATTTGTTCAAATGATTTCATATTGTGCACAAGGGTGCATATTGGAATGGAAAACAATGTTAATTTGAGGAGTTTTCACTTTCATTGCACAAAAGAGCCATTTTCCATTTTTCGAGTACCCCAAGTGAGGTTTTTTTGTGAAGGATCTACCAAATAATTCTTGCAAAATTGGACCAAATCATTTTTATAAAATAATAGGCCATATTTAATTCACAATTGACAAAATGGTTGGGTGTAAAAAGTTTGATCCACCTCTCGTGAAAAAGACAAATTTCCGCCGATTCAGCTGGAAGCGGGTCAAATTTGAACTGCAGCTGCCTCATAGTTTGCTATTTATTTTTTCCAAAAATCATTTCTAGGTACATAAGTATCTATTTAATCAGAGAAACACCAAAAAAATTCCAAGATTCAACAACTAGCTAGGAACGGTCATTCCCGCCGTTTTGGCCGCATTTTGAAACGGGCATAAAAAATTCAAAAAAAATCAAAAAATTGGGAAACCTTCGCATTGTGTCATTATATGTGGCCAAGTTCCCAGTAAAAATAACAAACTTGTAATACGGCAATTATTTTAAAAAAGTGTTCTCAAAAATGAGCTATCATCTCTCAAGATTCATGGCTTTCAAGGCAAATGATCAAACTTATGGCCACATTCGTGGCATAGTTTGTTCAAATGATCTCATATTGTGCACAAGGGTGCATATTGGAATGGCAAACAATGTTGCCTAAGGAAGTTTTCATTTTCTTTGGACGAAAAAACCATTTTTCATTTTTCGAGTGCCCGAAAGGAGGTTTTTTTGTGAAGGAACTACCAAATAATTGTTGCAAAATTGGACCAACTCATTTTTATAAAATACTAGGACATATTTAATACACAATTGACCAAATGGTTGGGTGTAAAAAGTTTTGATCCACCTCTCGTGAAAAAGACAAATTTCCGCCGATTCAGTTGGAAGCGGGTCAAATTTGAACTGCAGCTGCCTCATAGTTTGCTATTTATTTTTTCCAAAAATCATTTCTAGGTACATAAGTATCTATTTAATCCAAGAAACACCAAAAAAATTCCAAGATTCAACAACTAGCTAGGAACGGTCATTCCCGCTGTTTTGGCCGCTTTTTGAAACGGGCATAAAAAATTCAAAAAAAATCAAAAAATTGGGAAACCTTCGCATTGTGTCATTATATGTGGCCAAGTTCCCAGGAAAAATAACGAACTTATAATACGGCAATTATTTTAAAAAAGTGTTCTCAGAAATGAGCTATCATCTCTCAAGATTCATGGCTTTCAAGGCAAATGATCAAACTTATGGCCACATTCGTGGCATAGTTTGTTCAAATGATCTCATATTGTGCACAAGGGTGCATATTGGAATGGCAAACAATGTTGCCTAAGGAAGTTTTCATTTTCTTTGGACGAAAAAACCATTTTTCATTTTTCGAGTGCCCGAAAGGAGCTTTTTTTGTGAAGGAACTACCAAATAATTGTTGCAAAATTGGACCAAATCATTTTTCTAAAATACTAGGACATATTAATGCACAATTGACCAAATGGTTGGGTGTAAAAATTTTTGATCCACCTCTCGTGAAAAAGACAAATTTCCGCCGATTCAGCTGGAAGCGGGTCAAATTTGAACTGCAGCTGCCTCATAGTTTGCTATTTATTTTTTCCAAAAATCATTTCTAGTTACATAAGTACCTATTTAATCAAAAATACATGGTTTGATGGAGAGACATCGAGGTTTCGACGGTGGCCGAGGGCCCCAACTCTAGAGCGCGTAAACTCGCATGCCCGTCGCGTGGTCACCGCGTGACCGTGGCGTTGCCTTGTGTTCTGGGCAGCCTAGGCATGTCTAGTGGGTTGAGCACTCCCCAGGTAGGTGCTAGGAACAAAATTACAACTTAAGATTCTCACGAGGAGACTGATCGATGCTCAAACATGAATTAGCGGCCAAGTGTTTGATTAGCGGTACGGGAAATGTACATGGCTAATGGGCGTGAGTTTTGGCTGAGGATGATCAGTTACTAAGAAGACCGTCTTCACAAATTTCCAGCTCAAAAGGAGGAGCCTAGGTGGTACTTGCTTTGCAAACCACCACACTGGACATAAATACGAATGTTGAAGCTCGGCTCAAAATAATGAATGGATTGAGCTAGCATTTGGTGGAGGATCGTTATTTGGTCATAGGAAAGCAGTGTAGAAAATGGATACATTTGGACATGCCAAAGTGGTACTTCCTTCACAAACTGTTACTCTAAACAGAATAGGAAAATGAATATTTTTGAATTATTTTTGAACTAGGCAAGGAAGATTTTTACATATTTGATGAAGATATGACCCAAAGAATTTATGAGATTTTTTTGGGAATTTTGGGAATGATAGAAATATAGGTTGCTTCACAACCTAGGGCAAAAACTGCCACATGGACATGACACATAGGCAAAACTAATGAGATGGCGCCTAGTCATCACAACCCACCACAATCTACAAGGTTATGACCATCTATATTGGTCATTAACAACTAGAAATAAGGCAGCGGACTAGCACTGTTTGCTTTGTGACCATTTCGTGTAAGGAAATTACGACCTTTCTGACCAAAATGGTCGCAATGGTTTAGGGTTTGAAGCCCCCTGAACAGCTTTTGACCAATTGGTCTAAAATGGTCATAAATTTATGACCAATTCTTCGAGGGTCACTGACAGAAGGTCATAAGTTGACATATTTCTTGTAGTGAACTAGGAGAAACAATCCTGATCCTGGGTGACATTTTCTGCAAATGGGCATGGGAGTACAAAACAAAATGAACACCTGACATAACTGAATTTTTACACAGATATAGGAACGATTTGCATAACAAACTAAAATGGAAAAAATCTGAGCCAAAACAATAACACAAAACTAACTAGACATGTGAACTGACTAAACTGAAGAAATATACATATCAATACACCTATAGTAAAAACATCTATGCATAAACAGATCAGGGATTATACAAAAAATGGTTAAAATACTGTTAAGTAATGAACAAATACACACAGAAATCCCTACCGTTAAAATCTGACAAGACCAAAATAAAAAAATATAGACAAGCTATTCATAAGACAAAACTGCAGATCCAGTCCATGGGATTCAAACAGAAACCATCAAGAAAGTAGGAAACAAAACGAATAGAAACTCATACCCATGATTCCTTCAAGTCACCATCCGTCAGGCGACAAACATAGGGTGTACGAAACCCATGGTTGTTGTACAGCAAACAAGAAAGTTGCCCACGCCGTTGAGTCTGAGTGAGATCCAAACCAGACTCGTACACACAGCCGTCAGCTATGCGCGCCATCTTTGCCAGGCATCCGCATGAACAATCCTCCATGGAACACACAGGAACATAGAAAAAGGCGACGAAGAGAAGAGAGAGGAACCTAGATCTGATTCTGGAAGAAGGAAGAAAAGGGAGGGGGAAGACTTGGCCACACACCACACATAGATGGATAGCGTTTATAGTCAGGGACACTCGCAGATTATAAAAATAATAAATAGGCAGATGGGCAGCCAACTGGTAGGAAATAGTTATTACACAAGCCATGCAACATTTGACCGCAAATCAGTTCAACTTCAGAAAAACAAGCAGTTCAAAGGTGCACATGTCAAACATATGCAGACAAAACAACACATTCAGAGACAAAAACAAGTTGAATTCATTTAGTCATTCGAACATCTGCTCCCTCACAACAAAAATCTTAAAAACATAATATTCACTACTTCAGTCATAACAATCAAAGAAACAACGCCATTTTGCCCTCGTGGATGGATGTGGAGCCGTGGCTGCTCTCGCCCTAGCCCAACTAATGATCTGAATATGGTTCCTTCCCCTGCCCTCTGGGAAAAGAAGCTCCAATTCATTGGAGTTGCAAGTATCCATCACCTCACGCGCAAGCCGTCTGTTGAACTCTGCCTCCAGTTCCTCCTCGGCAGCACGTCGCGCCATCTACCTGCACCTGCGCCTCCTCCTCCTCTGCTCCGCTACTGCAGCCCTCACATCTATGGCGTCCCCCTCCAACTCTATGACCTCTCCCAGCTCAGGATCCATCTCCCTTTTCTTTGGTTGCAGCTCGTAGAATGATACTGACAGAGGGCTCGGGCTTTATATTCAAAGTGCAGAGCCAGCAGTGCGGCTCCGATGTCAACACATAGTAATAAAACTTTGACACGCAGCAGTCCAACTACACATACGGCATCAATTCAAAACAACACTGAAAACACGCAACTTAATTACACAGTTTGACCAGATTACAAGAAATCGCAGCTTACAGTCAGCCGCCATACACCACCTCCGCCAACGACAAAATAACATGGGAATCTGGGGTAGAAACAACTCAAAAAAAACAAAATTGACAACGCAAATCTTTTCATACAATCCTTATATCTCTCCCTGCAACACCAATTCGAAAGTAAAACAACAGAAAAAGAAGAACAGATTTCCATGGCGGGCGTGGAAAACGACCAAGGACACCAAAACTTGTAATCATAAATAACAGATGAAAATAATCTCAAAAAACTATAACATACCGATAATTCTCACATCAAAAATGACAAACACGACGTAAATTGAGGCCCGCGAACACCACAGTAAACACTGACGCCCAAAAACATGTCCGCCGCCAAAATGCCCACGCCGTCACCTCCGGTGACTACAGATCGCAAAACACATCCAGCTGAGCGCGCGCACGTGCGGAACCCCTTACATGTCTCCTCTAGCAACGAATGGCCCGCAGCATCGCGCCGGGGAACGACCGGAAGCTCCATGTTGCATCCCCTGTTTCCGTCCGTCGTGCACGCAGGAAGATTAGTTCTTGTTGAAAAACACGTCAGTCCAAACTGTGAACTACGTCAGTACAGAGAGGGTAACAGAATAATATTCTATTACGTGTAACAGAATAACCCAGATGTGTATATATATATATATATATATATATATATATATATATATATATATAATGAAGAAAAATGACGGAAAGAGTGAAGACAATGCAAAGTTGAAGAATTCGAAAAACTGAGGAATTTCAAAAATTGAGGAAAAACTCAAATTGAAGATTTTTAACTTTTGGTGGTGGCGTGACCCACCGTATAAGAAAGCTGATTTCAGACACCGCATACAATTCTCGTAGGGTTCTGAGAATCAATTTCTTCATTAATTTATTCACACTTAGAGGGTTAGTCTTCATTGATTTGAAGAAAAACGTTACTTTATGTGTTGCACATCTAAGTCATCAAGTCAGCATGAGTGTTAGGATGTGTGTCCTTTTCAGAGAACATTCGAAGATTCTAGGATATTTAGCTCACACCGCAACTTGCTAAATCTCTTCTCATCCAAGGGCTTAGTGAAGATATCGGCCAGCTGGTCTTTAGTGCTAGCGTGGTCGATGGAGATGTCGCCCTTCAACACATGATCACGAAGAAAATGATGATGAATCTGGATGAGCTTTGTCTTCGAGTGCTGAACTGGGTTATGAGCAATCTTGATAGCGCTCTCATTGCCGCAATAGAGAGGCACATTCTTCACGTTGATGCCATAGTCCTTGAGTGTTTGCTTCATCCATAGTAATTGAGCACAGCACGATCCAGCAGCAATGTACTCAGCTTCTACAGTGGAGAGTGAGACGCGGTTCTGCTTCTTCAAGGACCAACAGACCAAAGATCGTCCGAGGAAATGGCATGTGCCAGATGTTGACTTGTGGTCCACACGATCACCAGCAAAGTCAGAGTCTGAATATCCAATGAGATCAAAGGAAGAGCCCTTGGGATACCATAATCCAAGTGTTGGTGTGTGAGCTAGATATCGAAGAATATGCTTCACAGCCTTATGGTGTGATTCCTTCGGTGTAGCTTGAAATCGGGCACACATGCAAACACTAAGCATAATATCCGGCCTAGATGCACATAGGTACAATAAAGAGCCAATCATGGAACGGTATACCTTTTGATTGAAGTCTTTACCATTTTCATCAGTGCATAGATGGCCATTTGTGGGCATAGGAATTTTGACCCCTTTGCAATCTTGCATGCCGGATTTCCTCAACACATCTTTGAGGTATTTCTCCTAAGATATGAATATGCCATTGCGTTGTTGACGAATTTGAAGACCTAAAAAGAATTTCAATTCTCCCATCATAGACATTTGATATTCTTCACTCATCATATAGGCAAATTCATCACTGTAACGTTGGTCAGTACAGCCAAAAATGATATCATCAACATAAATTTGGCACACAAACAATTCACCATCATAAGATTTAGTGAAAAAGTTGGGTCGAGTGAACCGGGTTTGAAGCCTTTCTTCATGAGGAATTCCTTCAAAGTATCATACCACGCCCGAGGGGCCTGCTTGAGGCCATACAGGGCCTTATTGAGTCTGAAGACTTTGTCAGGATGCTTTGTATCTTCAAAACCTGGGGGTTGAGCAACATATACTTCTTCCTCAAGCTTACCATTGAGGAATGCACTTTTCACATCCATTTGTTGTAAGATGCTATCATGATGGTTAGCATGAGCAAGTAATATGTGAATACCCTCAAGTCTAGCAACAGGTGCAAAAGTTTCATAGAAATCAATTCCTTCAACCTGTGTGTAGCCTTGAGCTACAAGCCGTGCCTTATTCCTCACCACAAGGCCATTTTCATCTTGCTTGTTGCGGTAGATCCACTTTGTGCCAATGATATTGTGCTTGCGAGGATCTGGACGTTTGACCAGCTCCTAGACGTTGTTGATCTCGAACTGATGTAATTCTTCTTGCATAGCTTGAATCCACTCAAGCTCCAGAAATGCTTCATCTACCTTAGTGGGATCTGTGATAGAGACAAAAGCAAAGTGCCCACAAAAGTTAGACAAATGTGAAGCTTTTGAGCATGTGATAGGACCTGGTGCTTCAATTTCATCGATGATTCTCTCAATTTGCACTTCGTTTGCAACGCGAGGATGAGCGGGTTGTCGTCGAGGAATTTGATCCGCATTTTCTTCAGGACCATTTTCCTCAGCACCATTTTCTTCAGGTGCATCAGCTTGACGTTCTTCACATTCTGGAATGAATTCTTCAGCAGATTCTTCGGTAGGAATGACATCCTTAGTAGCCTTGAACTTTATAGATTCCTCAGGTGCTGGTTCATCTATCATAGAAGGTAGGTGCTCTCTTTGCGAGCCATTAGTTTCATCGAACCACACATCTATAGTTTCAACAACTTTGTGAAGAACGTTGTTGAAGACTCTGCAGGTGTGCGAGTCCTTTCCATAACCAAGCATAAAACCCTCATGTGCTTTTGGTGCTAATTTAGAATTGTGATGAGGATCTCTAATCCAACATTTAGCACCGAAGACTTTGAAATAACTCGCATTGGGCTTTTTTTCAGTGAGGAGTTCATAAGCAGTCTTCTTGAAGAATTTGTGAAGATATACTCTGTTGATGATGTGACACGCAGTATCAATTGCCTCAATCCAGAAACGACGAGGCGTCTTGTATTCATCAAGCATAGTGCATCTCAACAGGAGTTCTGTTCTTGCGCTCCAGGACGCCATTCTGCTGAGGAGTATAAGGAGCAGATAACTCATGAGTAATACCAAGTTCATCAAGATAGTCATGAAGACCAAAATTCTTGAACTCAGTCCCATTGTCACTTCTGATGTGCTTGATCTTCACACCAAAGTTGGTTGAAGCCCTCGAGGAAAATCGTTTGAAGACTTCCTGCACCTCATGTTTGTAAGTGACAATATGCACCCATGTGTAACGAGAATAATCATCAACAATAACAAAGCCATATAGAGATGCATCATTTGTAACTGCAGAATAATGATTAGGACCAAAGAGATCCATGTGAAGCAATTCAAATGGTCGAGTGGTAGTCATGATAGTCTTTGCTGGATGTTTGGCCTTGGTCATCTTTCCAGCTTCACAGGCTCCGCACAAATGATCCTTGAGGAATTTGACATTCTCAATGCCAATGACATGCTTCTTCTTCGCAAGCGTGTGCAGATTCCTCATGCCAGCATGACCAAGTCGTCGATGCCATAGCCAACCATCTAAAGCTTTTGCAAGTAGACATATGGCCGGTTGTGGTCCTGTAGAGAAATCAACAATATACAAGTCTCCTCTCCTAAAGCCTTCGAAGACTTTGGAATTGTCAGCTTCAATGATCACAACACAACGATATTTTCCAAAGACAACAACCATATCAAGATCACAAAGCATTGAGACAGACATGAGGTTGTATCCTAAGGACTCGACAAGCATGACTTTGTCCATGTGTCGATCCTTAGAGATCGCAACCTTGCCTAGACCCAATACCTGACTTTTGCCTTTCTCAGCGAAGATGATATGCTTCAGATGCGATGGTGATAAGGGAGCATCCATCAACAGATTCTTTTCACCAGTCATGTGATTTGTACATCCACTATCGAGGACCCACTCATTTGCTTTGGGTTGATCATCCTGCAGATGAATTTGTGCAACTTACGAACTCATATACTTCATCAGTGAAGAATATGACATCAATATCGTCAGATCAATTTCATCAAGCAATAGAACAGATAAAACAGTATGAGGACATGAGAAATGGAAGTTCATTTCTTCATGATTAGCCTGCGTCCTTTGAGGCAATCTTCAGGTCTCCAGCAAATTCTTCAGACGTTTTAAGCACGTCTGGAGACCTGACCCTGCATAAGAGATTAGTTCTTTTTCTTCACCACCCACATCGGAAGGGGTGGCAAAGAATTCATATAAGAGGCCAGTCCACTTCGTTTCACATAAGAGGAGTTAGGATAAGCATATGAATAAGCAGAGAAATTCTTCGAGGACTTATGGACATAATGGTTAGAAGAATAATGCTCATATTCATAGCCCTTAGCTCTTCCCTGCGAAACAAAGGGGTTAGCACGATGATGATCATATGAGGATTTTGATCCTTTTGAGGAATTTGATCCACTTGAGGAATTTGGCCCGTATGAGGACTTGGATCCATATGAAGAATTCGGTCCATATGAAGAATTTGATCTGGAGTTCATATTCTTCACAGGTGGTGTCATGAGGACATTCACTTGAAGACTTTCAAGGAAACTTTTGGGAACCCAGATTTTCTTCATACGGGAACCATTCCTGCAGTTAGTACCAACATATCTAGCAAATACTTCACCATTCTGACTTTTGAATAGTTTATAGTTGGAGTCAAATGACTCATTAGAAGAATGAGGAGATTCACATGTAAAGCCAGATAAATTGGATGTATCAACTGGAGGTCCCTTTGTAGCAACCCATGAGGTTTTGGGGTACTGCTCAGGTTTCCAATATGTTCCATCAGCATTGAGTTTCCTCTCAAAGGCAATACCCTCTTTCCTAGGGTTCCTGTTGAGGATCTGCTTTTTAAGCACATCACAAAGAGTCTGATGCCCTTTGAGGCTTTTGTACATGCCTGTCATGTACAATTCCTTTAGCCCTGCATCATCAGTGATACTAGCAATGTCCTTATATGAGGAATTAGTGATAGCAGAGACAGATGAAGAATTTGTAGCATTAGAAGCATTTGAACATTTAGGTGAAGAATTAGCAGATTCATGTTCAATGCACTTCAAACAAGGAGGAACAAATTCTTCCTGAGTAGCGCTGATTTGTTGAGCAAGTAATGAATTGCGATCCTTCTGAAGATCTTCATAATTCACTATTAGCTTCTCAAGATCTTGCTTTCATTGAAGAAATTCATAAGAAAGCTTCTCGTGATCAGATAAGAGAGTGTTATGATGGCCTTGAAGGTTGTCAAACCGAGACTGAACTCTCTGAAGATTTTCAGTCAGGGTTTTAGTGCGATCCATTTCCTCTCCCAACATATCATCACTTGTGTCTAGCATGTTTTGAACCTTTTCAACAGCCTTTTGTTGTTTCACAGCAATCTTAGCAAGTTTAGAGTAGCTAGGCTTGAGGTTTTCATCAGATTCATCCTCACTAGATTCAGAGGAGGCGTATTTAGTTACCTTGGCACCCTTTGCCATGAAGCAATAGGTGGGAGTGTAGTCATCATTGCCTTCATCAGCCTTATTGGTGATGCCATTTTCTTCAGAGTTGAAGATAGACTTGCTAACAAATGCAGTAGCGAGAGCCAGACTCGCCACACTAGACTCGGACTCCTCAGATGCCTCCTCATCCTCATGTTCCCCAGGTTCAGCCTCAGAGTCCATTTCCTTGCCAATGAATGCCCGAGCCTTCTTGGAGCTGCTTTTCTTGTGAGATGAGATTTTGAGGATTTTGATGATGAAGACTTTGAGGATTTCTTCTTCTTCTTTGCATCATCAGAACTGTAATCCTTGTACTTCTTCTTCTTTGATTCCTTATCCCACTGAGGACAATCTTGGATGTAGTGACCAGGTTTCTGGCATTTGTGCTATAGCCTCTTCTTGTAGTCACTGGATGAGGAATCATTACTCCTTGAGGATTTTCCAAAGCGACCATGTCTTGAGAACTTCTGAAATTTCTTCACGAGCAGTGCTAGTTCCTGGCTCAGTTCATCAGGATCACCAAGGCTGCTACCAGAGTCTTCATCTTCAGACTCAGATACTGCCTTGGCCTTCAAAGCACGTGATCTGCCATAGCTCGAACCATAGAGATCTCTCTTCTCAACAAGCTGGAACTCATGAGTGTTTAGCCTCTCGAGGATATCAGCGGGATCAAGTGACTTGTAATCAGCACGTTCTTGTATCATCAGTGCCAGAGTATCAAATGAAGAATCAAGCGATCTCAGCAATTTCTTCACCACCTCATGGTCGGTGATGTCAGTGGCACCAAGTGCTTGAAGCTCATTTGAGATGTCAGTGAGGTGATCGAAGGTTTGCTGAACATTTTCATTGTCGAGTCTTTTGAAGTGGTTGAAGAGATTGCGAAGAATGTCAACACGAGAGTCATGTTGAGTTGAGACTCCTTCATTCACTTTGGACAGCCTATCCCAGATAAGCTTAGCAGTTTCCAAAGCACTCACTCTTCCATACTGCCCTTTGCTCAAATGGCCATATATGATGTTCTTCGCTTGAGAACCGAGTTGCTTGAATCTCTTCACATCAGTAGCGTTCAGACTCTAAAAATGAGGTGACACATACGGACTCTAAAAACAGCCTATAATCAAGTATTTCAAAATTACATGGACCTCGCCCAATAATAAGGTGACGCAGCACCTAGAATAGCTTGTGGACGAAAATTATGAAGTAGCATCTTGTATATTTCGTGCAAGGCTTCATGCACTCATTATGGTGGCTTGAACATCCTGAAATCATCACTTGTAACTCCGTTCTTGTTCCCCTTGCACATGCCATGATCTCCATGCTTGTTCTTGCTCCAATGTTCATCCTTCTCCAAGCTAGTCCCTTCATTTGTAAGCAAAACAAATGTATCCAATTTAGGCAGCATCATATTCTCATGAACATTAGAATCATTACCAAGAAATGGAAGTACCTGGTAATTTAATTGGCGTGCGCGAGCTCTAGTAATTGGTCCAGTATGTATAGCAGCAGGGGTTGTTGGTGTAACAATGGTATTGATGTCCTCATCATCCTCCCCTTCTTGCAATGAAGTCGTCCTCGACGGAAATTCATCTTCCTCTCCCAAACAAGGCTTCAAATCTACAATGTTAAAAGTGGGACTAACCCCAAAATCTGCAGGCAGCTCAAGTTTATATGCATTATCATTTATTTTCTCTAACACCTTAAAAGGTCCAGCGGCACGTGGCATTAGCTTTGATTTGCGCAAATCAGGAAATCTATCCTTACGCAAATGTAACCAAACAAGATCTCCAGGTGCAAACACAACATGTTTTCTACCCTTATCTCCAGCAATTTTATATTTAGCATTCATACGCTCAATGTTTTCCTTCGTTAACTCATGCATTTTTTAAATAATTCAACATGTTGTTTAGCATCAAAATTAACCTTCTCCGAAGATGGAAGAGGCAACAAATGAAAGTGCGTTATATCGACTAGAGGGGGGTGAATAGGCGATTTTTATGAATTCTTCACTGAGGAATTTGCTGGTGAGGAAATTCCTTAGCGAAGAACTACTTGCAGCGGATAAGTACTCAAAAGTAAACGTAACAGAACACAAGCATAGTCATCATGATGATATGAAGACAAGCACAGAGTACAGAAAGCGTAAACACAGGATAACACAGGATGAAGACGGACAGACTGATGAAATTGAACTGAGGAGATTGAGAAAGTCTTCAGTCAATGTCTTCAAACAAGTATGAATAGACACACAACAACTGAAATGAGGAAATGAAAGAGTTGAGGAAATAGAACCAGTAAGCTTGGTGAAGACAATGATTTGGTAGACCAGTTCCAACTGTTGTCTTAGTTGTACGTCTGGTTGGAGCGGCTAGGTATTTAAACTTGAGGAGACACAGTCCCGGACACACAGTCCAGGACACACAGTCCTCACCGTATTCTCCTTGAGCTAAGGTCACACAGACCTCGCCCAATCACTCGTGGTAAGTCTTCAGGTGACTTCCAAACCTTCACAGACTCGGTCACTCGGCAATCCACAATTCCTCTTGGATGCTCTAGACCATGACGCCTAACTGTCTGGAAGAAGCATGGTCTTCAAAGGTAACAAGCATCGGATCCACGCAGGATCAATCTCTTCAGTGATGCTCAATCACTTTGGGTTTGTAGGTGTGTTGGGTTTGGGTTTTCCTCACTCGATGATTTTCGCTCAAAGTCCTCAAAGGATGGGATGCTCTCAAAGGACAAGTGTCAGTTTCTCTCAGAGCAGCCAACCAGCTAGTGGTTGTAGGGGGGCGGCTATTTATAGCCTAGGGAGCAGCCCGACATGATAAGACATAAATGCCCTTCAATGATATGACCGTTAGGTGGGTAGATATTTTTGGACAGCTGGCGCATAGCACAGCAATGGTCAGAAATTTGACTCTCAAATTCCTTAGGGCTATCATGTTCCTCACAGTGTAGGCAATCCGCACTGGCGAATTCCTAACTCCTCAGTCAGAACAAATTCCTCAGTGACCAGAAGAACTTCGTCTCTGTCACTGAAGAAATTGACAGAACTGTACGAGATTTCCAATGGCTTCACTCGAAGGGATTGGTAGGTGTAGGATTTTGAGTTGAGCATCACATGGAAATTTTTCCTTAGTATTTCCTCGACCCCCATTAACAGTATGGTGTTTCCTATGACTCAAGAAAGAGAAAATGAAACTACGAAAACAAAAGTCTTCACGCTTCATGTTCCTCGAATGAATTCCAAGTCTTCAAGGTCACACCAATTTCTTCACTTTCAAAGTCTTCAGAAAGTCTTCAGAAATCCAAAGTCTTCAGTCGAAGAACTTCATTTTTAGGGGTCGACTTTCTCTATAAATATCAAACTCCTCATAGACTTATAGACCTGTGTACACTCACAAACGCATCAGACCCTTAACCTATAAGTCCTCAATACACCAAAATCACTAAGGGGCACTAGATGCACTTACAACCTCCCCCTTTTTGGTGATTGATGACAATATAGGTTAAGTTTTCAACGGGGATAAACATATGAAGTGTAAGTACTGATATTGAGGAATTTGATTGCAAGATATAGAAGAACTCCCCCTTAAGATGTGCATAGTGAGGAATTTGCTTTTGAAGCAATGCACACTTGAAGAGTATAATCACGGAGATCTCCCCCTATATCTTGTAATTCATACACGCATTTGACATATAACATGAAGAATTTGAAATGCATGATGAAATATGGTGACTGATGTAATTCAGCATGCGTGCATTGATATTAATGAGGAATAAGCATGCAGAAGATCTCCGCAAAAGTGTCAGGTCACCATAGAGTTTAAGTTTACAACTCAATCTAGCAAAGTCATAGAAAGAACGAGAGTTGTAACTTAGTAAAAAAATGCCCATATAGGATAGACCCGCTTGAAGACTAACTCAAATTTCTCCCCCTTTGTCATCGAATGACCAAAAGGGTTGAAAATGAGGACTAACGCCCCTGAAGAATATCATGATGATGGAGGAGCGCCAACGTTGTTGGGGACTTGAGTCGTTGTAGGGCCTGCTGCAGTGTCGTCCAAGTCTTCATTTTCATCTGTGTCTCGTGATGAAGAAAATGAACTGGCTACCAAGGAAGGAACCTTGACCTTCTTGTATTTCTTCGGTGGAGGAGCAGACCAGTCAAAATCTTCCTTGAAACCCATTTGCTTCAGATCTTATTCACCATATAGATGTGACAGAATAGCGCGATCAAAGACTTCATGGAGGTAGTAATGGTTTTTCTTCACTGAATTATGTGTAGCAGTCATGTTGTGAAGAATAGAACCAAACTGACGCTTAACCCATTTGTGGTTTCGATCCACCTTCTGGTGAAGACTAAGAAGCAGTTCACGGTCAGTCATCACACGAGGAGCAGTGGCTTGAGGATTTGGCTTGGATGCATTGGCAGCAGAATCATGAGTGGCAGAGTCATCATTGGAGGAATAAGATGCAGCTTTGCGGAACTGACCATCCAATGGACGAATGCCTTCATCAATAACTGTCGGTGTCTTCAGAAATCCAAAGTCTTCAATCGAAGAACTTCATTTTTAGGGGTCGACTTTCTCTGTAAATATCAAAATCCTCATAGACTTATAGACCTGTGTACACTCACAAACGCATCAGACCCTTAACCTATAAGTCTTTAATACACCAAAACCACTAAGGGGCACTAGATGCACTTACAACAAATCAATAGGTGCACGAGGTAGGAAACCATACACAATTTCAAAAGGGCACATTTTAGTAGTAGAATGCAATGAACGATTATTAGCAAATTCAATATGAGGCAAGCATTCTTCCCACATTTTCCTATTATTCTTCAAAACAGCCCTAAGCATAGTACACAATGTTCTATTAACTACTTCAGTTTGTTCATCAGTTTGGGGGTGACAAGTAGTACTAAAAAGCAGTTTAGTCCCCAACTTAGCCCATAAACATCTCCAAAAGTGGCTAAGAAATTTAGTATCACGATCTAAAACAATAGTATTTGGCACACCATGCAAGCGAATAATTTCACAAAAGAACAAATCAGCAACATTAACAGCATCATCACTTCTGTGACATGGTATAAAGTGCGCCATTTTCGAGAATCTATCCACGACAACAAATATGCTATCCCTCCCCTTCTTTGTTTGAGGTAAACCTAAAACAAAGTCCATAGATATATCCTCCCAAGGAACACTAGGTACAGGCAAAGGCATATATAAACCATGAGGATTGAGTCATGACTTAGTTTTTTGACATGTAGTGCAGCGAGCAACAAAACACTCAACATCCCATCTCATCTTTGGCCAAAAGAAATGTGTAGGAATTATATCCTCCGTCTTCTTCACGCCAAAGTGTCCCATTAATCCTCCTCCATGTGCCTCCTGCAACAACAAAAGACGAACGAAGCTAGCTGGAATGCATAGCTTGTTAGCACGAAACACAAATCCATCGTTAACGATAAACTTGTTCCATATTCTCCCTTCTTTACAATTCTGCAATACATCTTTAAATTCAGCATCATGCACATGTTGATCTTTGATGGTCTCCAAACCAAATATTTTAAAGTCCAGTTGTGAAAGTATAGTATAAAGACGAGAAAATGCATTAGCAATAACATTTTCTTTACCCTTCTTGTGTTTAATGACATAAGGGAAAGTCTCAATGAATTCAACCCATTTAGCATGTCTACGGTTCAGTTTTGCTTGACTTTTAATGTGTTTCAAAGATTCATGATCAGAATGTATAACAAATTTTTTGGGCCATAAATAATGTTGCCATGTTTCTAAAGTCCGAAACAAGAGCATATAATTCTTTATCATAAGTAGAATAGTTCAGACTAGGCCCACTTAATTTTTCAAAAAAGTATGCAACTTGTTTGCCATCTTGTAATAACACACCTCCTAATCCAATTCCACTAGCATCACATTCAAGCTCAAAAGTCTTATTAAAATCAGGAAGTTGAAGTAAAGGAGCATGTGTCAACTTATCTTTCAATACCGTGAAGGCTTCTTCCTGTGCGGTACCCCAAACAAAAGGCACATCCTTCTTTGTAAGCTCATTGAGAGGTGCAACCATGGTGCTAAAATCTCTCACAAAATGCCTATAGAAACCAGCGAGTCCAAGAAAACTCTGTCAGCGTTCTGGGAACGGGGGTCCCCAGACTTGCCTGTCTGCGGCCTGCGGCGTGGCTCAAGGGGCGGCCCAGCATGGCCCATCTTCATCAGCACGGGCTAAAGACCCTCGCGAGGGACCAAGCCTCACGGGGCGGACGACAGGAAGCTTCCTCAGGCACGGCCTCGTCAGGCTGGCTCGTGAGGAGGCGGAGAGATCAAGGCGGGGTACCTCACGAGGTGCCCATGACACAAGCCATGACGACCAAGGGCGCCAGGCGGGCGCCAGGCCGCGCAGTGTCCTCCCTTTCCTCTTTGGTGCAAAGGGAGCAAGCGCAGGCGAGAGCATCAAGCAAAGGCATCCATTTCGGTGCAACAAGACCAAGACCAGCAGCACGGCGGGATGGAGGTCATCGTGGAGCCCAAGCCAGCGTCACTACCAGAGCCTTTGGCAGGCAAGGACCAACTTTAGTCAGGATAAGTGTACTGGATGTTCCCCTTCAAAAAATGGCCAGTTGTTGGCGCCCTTCCCGCTCAATATTTGGGAGGAGGCCCAGGGCCTTTGCCTATAAATAGGACTAGCCACCACAAGATAGAGGCATGGGATCCTCACCAGGAAACCAGTAGAAGGAGCGACTGAACTCCCCTTAGCGGTTCATCACACCAGCCTAGAACAGACCCTCGCGAGGCTGTTCTCCCTTGTATTGTTCATCATCAGCCCAAGAGGCAATCCACCACACCACACACTGGAGTAGGGTATTACACCACAATGGTGGCCTGAACCAGTATAAACTCTGTGTCTCTCATGTTGTTCCTTTGATTGCTTAGATCCTGGCGAGGCGGTGAGGCGCAGGCAGTAGAAGGCTAGATCTCCGCGCGCACCCCAGAGTCCGAACCTAAAGGGTCTGCCAGAACCCAAAATCCGACAAACTCCTCACTTGTGTGACTGTTTTAGGTTGCGGCCAACTCTCAATAGCTTCAATCTTGGCTTTATGAACTTCAATTCCCTGTGGACTAATAACATAGCCAAGCAAAGATACTCGGTCGGTGCAAAAGGTGCACTTCCCAGGGTTACCAAACAAACGTGCATCACGTAAAGCAATAAAAACAGCACGTAAATATTCCAAATGTTCCTCCAAAGATCTGCTATAAATCAGTATATCGTCAAAATAGACTACCACGAATCGTCCAATGAAAGCATGTAAAACTTCGTTCATTAATCTCATGAAAGTAGTAGGTGCATTAGTTAAGCCAAAAGGCATGACTAACCACTCATATAATCCAAACTTAGTTTTAAATGTTGTTTTCCATTCATCCCCCAATTTCATACGAATTTGATGGTATCCACTACGCAAATCAACTTTGGAAAATATTGTAGAGCCTCTCAATTCATCAAGCATATCATCTAGCCTAGGAATAGGATGACGATAACGGATAGTAATATTATTAATGCCTCTACAATCAACACACATACACGACGTACCATCCTTTTTTGGCACTAGTATAATAGGAACAACACAAGGACTAAGAGATTCGCGTATATAACCTTTGTCGAGCAACTTCTGTACTTGACGCATAATCTCCTTCGTCTCCTCTGGATTGGTACGGTATGGTGCACGGTTGGGTAGTGATGCACCGGGAATTAAGTCAATTTGATGCTCAATCCCTTGAATGGGTGGTAATCCCGGTGGCACGTCTTATGGAAAGACGTCAGCGAACTCCTGCAAAATGTTAGTGACAGCAGGAGGCAAAGAGGAAGGCACGTCCTCGAAAGAAAATAAGGCCTCTTAGCATAGCAAACAGATTTGCTGAAATCTAGATCATCACTATCAGATTTGGTGGCAAGTAAACATGCACTTTTCAATTTAATGTCAGAAGCAACACTAGATGTTTTATTATTAGGCTTCATTTGTTGCTCAAATTCTTTTGCCACAATCTGATTTTCACTCTTATTTTTCTCCTGTTTTGCTTTATTAGCTCTATTAATATCATCTTTCAGAATAGAATCGGGACTCATAGGTAGCAAAGTAATATTTTTATCCTTATGAACAAGAGTGATGCGGAGCATCCCACGTTCATCCCCATGTACACTCCGACTACTCCCCAAGCCCCAAGAGGACATATGAAGAGACCTCGAACATACACCATTGGGCACAGGGTGAATTCACTCCTCTTCGAACCGTCACTTTCCGCATGTGAGACATGGCTACTACCTCATGCATGGACCTTGCATATACTCAGGTACAACCAAGATGACCATGGAGAATCCAAGGACCAAGGCCAAGCATGGAACAGGAGAAGGAAGAAGAACGGACAAGACAAGACTTGCCCGGATCATCCGGACCCTCAGCCGGACGATCCGAACCAAGCCCGGATGATCTTGACCCCCACCCGGACGAGGGTAATGTTCCCGAAGACACCCGAAGCCTGCTCGACAAAGCCGGATCATCCGGACGGCCGCCTGGATCATCCGAACCAACACCCGGATCATCCGGACCCCGCCTGCATGCGTGACTTGGCCGAGGCCCGTGTACCCCTTCACCCCTCACTTACCCCTTCGTGGCTTACACTATATATAGACCCCCTCATCCTCCTAGATAGGGTTAGCATTGGTTTAGATCATTTGGGATAGAGCTTTGCTCATCCATATAGATCTCCTCCTCGTGAGAGACAGCGGCCTCTTCGGAGAAGATCCACCTGGATTCAAGACACCTTTACGGGAAGATCCCTCGTGGATTCAAGACCTCCTCTCGGAGATGAACTACCGCCACTTGTATCGTCCTTTGTTGGATTTGGACCGTGTATCTCTTTGTTTTTCTTGGATCTAGCACATGCGTGACTTTGTTCTTGTTGGTTGAGTGATTTATTGTGTTTTTCTCTCGTTCCCCTCCTCGTGTTCTCCGAGTTGCTCGTAGGGATCCGCTCCAAATGTGAAAGATCGGCCTCTAGGGTTCCGCCCCACATCATCTTGGTATCATTAGCCACGTTGATCACGTTTTTGGAGCCCCTACCCCGTATTTTCTAGCTTGATTTTGTAGTTTTTGTCCTAAATCCGAAAAACCCCACCAAATATAGCCCCAATTTTTTTTGTGATTTGTTAGTTTTGATGATGTTTTGTTGATTTTGATCCGTGGATTTGCTTGGTTTCAAGTGGATCTAGCTTTCCCCCAAGTTTCCCCACCTTCCATCCACGAAATCTTCACAATTTTGCCTCTGAAATCACCATTTTCCGCCCAAAAATTCGTCCCCGAGAGGAAATCCCGAGAAGTTTGACCTGCCCGGATCATCCGGACCTTCTCCCGGATCATCCGGACACATCCCGGATCAGCTGGGCCCTCTCCCGGACGTCCGGATAACCCACGCACCCGAATACCCGAACCGGAGCGGACAAACCCGGATCATCCGGAAGTACTCCCGGCTCATCCGGACCAAGCCCGGATCATCTGGACCTCCTCCCGGATGTCCGACTAACCCTGACACTGACTGAGCTGAAATCTTGTTTCGGCCATAACTAATTCATCCGGAGTCCGTTTTTGACGTTCTTTAGCTCGTTTTGAAGCTATTGACATCCCCAATCCCACAAAAATATCACCAACATCATTTGACTCCATCAAATGTTTGGAACTTTGGCATCTTTGCCTAGGGCCACCACCATATCATCCGCATTACCACCACAGACTTCCACAACCTAACCCATTTTGTTCCCCATAGCATTAGTGGTTGCTTGAGTAGTGATTCGAGTCTCCTAAGGTATTTAGGCTACTTAGGGACGGTTGCTTCTTCATCAACCACCACCACCACTTTCGCATAACCTTGCCCACCATACACTTCCGACAACCAAACTTAACCCAATTTTGTTTGAGCTTGTTTGAGTTGTGGCTTGTGTCTCCTAAGGTGTTTCGGCTACTTAGGGACGACAACTTCAACTCTGACACATGTATAGCCCATCATTTCACTTCCGCATTGCCAAGTGCAAACCACCACCGCCTTTCCGCTACCACTATTTGATATTTGCCTTTGGAGATTTTGAGCTTGCAGTTTTTCCGTTTCCTAGGGTGTTTCGGCTAACTAGGAACGGGTCGACATCGGCAACACCGCCTCTCATCATCACCAAGGACGGTAACCTCGACGACACCATTGTATATTCCCCTTGCCATTGCATTGATAACCCCTAGCCCATTTTGCGTTACTTGCCTATCGAGACTAGCCATTGAGTATTGCCGGCAACATTACTTGTGCACATTAGTTGTCCGTACCTTCCATTTCATACATACCATATCACATTGGTATCATCATATCATCTCTTGTGTTACAAGATTGTTCCCGCATATACACAATTGCTATCTTGGTTTCTGCATTGTGCAAAAGTGGCCATACAAAAAAAGAAATAAAGCTTTTAAGAAAAGAAAGAGAGCAAAGAAGCTTGTAAGCAAGTTCCATAGCATCATACCACATTGCATATAAGATTGTCATATCCGATCATCTTGGATCATCTTGAGAGAAACACCGGGAACCATACATACATAGCATACTTGGGATAGAAAGTTGCTACATTTTGTATATCATAGGTTGTGCATAAGTGTCGTATCCGCCTATAGAGCAATCGTGCTAGCGTCTCTTTTGAGTTGTGCAACACGAGTGTTTTCCGTGGATTCCACATTTTGTGCTCATTCCTTGGTTGCACGACCCCATTTATCTATCCGTATGTGTGTGTGTGTTTCCGTGTGCCACATATTGCTATTGGTCTACTTGTTTCACTTGCGAATTTGTGAATCTCTTTCAACATTATTGACTCTTGCTAACATTTTGCATCTAATTTTTTGTGCCACTATCCTCACCGAGCTCCACCATAAGCCTTACTTGTGTAGGTGTGAGAACCGACAAGAATTGGTACCAATTGTGCTATTTCCTTGTTACACATTTGAGTGATCATTGATCCATCTTCAACATCGGTCAAGGTACATTTGGTCTAGTTCTTCTCTTTCTCCCACTCATATTTTGCTCGAGTCTTGTGATGGATAGGCAAGGCATTTCCTCTCCGGTCTTCGACAACCACGACGGCGTGAACAACTACATCACCAAAGCATCCATCTTCGATCTACAACGACAAATGCAAGGCGCACAATCAAGATTGCGAGAGCGCATTGAGAACATCTCCATCGACATTTTTCACTCCGAAGCAAGGAAAAGGTACTACATCGACAAGAAGCTTTCCACACATAAATAGGATCAAGATGCAAGGATGGAGGAGATTCGGGCCTTGATCAAGT
Source organism: Triticum dicoccoides (assembly GCF_002162155.2). Classification (NCBI taxonomy): domain Eukaryota; kingdom Viridiplantae; phylum Streptophyta; class Magnoliopsida; order Poales; family Poaceae; genus Triticum; species Triticum dicoccoides. The sequence goes on along the minus strand of NC_041387.1, from coordinate 289,870,790 downwards.
CTTCTTCCCCTTCATCATCTTCAAGGCGGCGATGTTCAAGCCACAAGTCTTCGGAGCGCGAAAACGATGCAAGCGCAATTCGTCCACATCCACATCTTCGTGATGACCACCATCACGTTCGTGATCCACATCGTTATGAAGGGAAAATCACCTCCAAGCAACATGTGCACAACGACGAACGCAATCTACTACGAGCTCAAGCACGACAACAACATCATCATCATGAAGATGCTCCACAAGCGCAAATGCACAAGTCCCAACAAGACCTACTTCATGCCAAGTCCAAGCTTCATGAGCAAAAGATAAGACCGCGAGACGAGCACCACCAAGACGGAGTTACGGCTACACCAACCACTTCGGCATCTTCGCCAAGTGTTATGAAGGCATATTCGCCTTTGGACGTACGGCATCTTCGCCTACTTCCCATGAGTACGCCTACAACGACGTCATCAAGTCCAAGGCGACCACCTACAAGCGAGGGCGACACTTCCATCTTCGGAAGCCCCTCAAGGAAGATGGCCAAGCATGGGAAACTCCCTTCGGTCATGGAGACGAGCTACGAGGTGCACATCATATGGGCCTCCCACACCATGACGGTGACAAGAAGGTCGAGCAAGGGCCATCCCTTCGACCACGGCGATAGGAGTTGAGCATGGGGACATTTGCACCAAAATCTCTTCGACACCCACATATGTCGAGATTCCCCATTTGTCATGTGAGGAGAGGCACCATCCCATGAGTGAGATAAGTGACTCCACCATATGTGACATTGAGAGCATTTCCAGGGAGAGGATGAGTGTGACCACCACTAGCCCCAGACATGAGAGCATGCCACACATCCTATGTGAGGTTGAGCGCCATTTGAGTGACTCCACCAACCATATGAGTGAGAGCATCCTTTAGGGAGGGAGTGAGCCACAACACTTAGAGAGTGAGGTAGTTGACACGGCATGTGAGGCCACTATGATTTCTAACGACTTAACCTCTACTCCTAGTGTGTTTTCTTCTTTGGTGCTAGGTCTCCTACATGACGACATGCCTACCCTCGGCGAGTCCAACCCTCCAATGGGAAAGCCCATGGCCATGGTAGACAATGATGCACCCCCCACATGGTTCCATCAAGATGAAGATGACAATGAGTGGATCTTCGACACCTCACCCACAACACATGAGCGATGCTCCAAAGGTAACATAGGTGATGGTGCTTCTCTTGTCCCACTAGTGGACTCTCTTGACATCGATTGCTCCCATGATGTAGACCCGCCTATTCCCATGCTTCATGCTAATGAGACTTCTTCATGCATTGACTTACCTATTTATGATGAATATGATGATGAGCATGTTGAGTTGCCTAGTTGTGATGCTATGCTCCATAGGATATCATGTGAAAATTCTTTTGGTTACATCATGTTTGACAACCCATTGAACTTGTCATATGCTATGAGTGAGATCTCCCATATTGCATCATTAAAATCTCAACATAGTAACTATGCATGCCCCATTAAAATAAATCCTATTTGCACTTATGGCATAGATGGCGAGATGATGGTCATTGGCTTTTGTTTTTCATGTGATGATATTGCCATGCTTCCTTTACATGATTTGTGCAATTCATCTACTATGTCATGCCATGATCACATAGAACCAAATATGCTTTGTTTTGGATGTTGTCAATATTCTCCATGTGATGTTCCTACTAATGCTCATGAGGAGACCCCCATAGTTTCCTCATACATATTCAGAGATCTTGATGCATTTCATACTTTGCATGATTCCCATGATTGCATGCACCATATGCATTTCATGAATAACAATGCTCCAGATATTTCTCATGATTCATTACATCCTTTGAGTCTCCATTATGACATACATAACAACAAGCCTCTCATGATGGATGACATGTTTCTATATCACGCGTCTCATTTATTTGAGTATTGGATATTTTGTGCTCACCGGCACATGCATGTGCGCATCATGATGGATGATGTGTACATCTACCACGCACACACAATTTTTCCTTTGCCTTTGCTTTGTGTAGGTACTTATGAACACTCGTCTACGTCACAATCCCATGAGTTGACGAAACGAGCTCTTGAGAGCAACGACGGCTTGGGATCCCGTGTACTATCCTTACCACCATTCCCTTCGCGCAAGGACTACGCGCATCTCTTCTACTTGGCTCTCACACGGCTATGGGCTATTTACCACTTGTCACCTTATGCCCATACTATCATGTTCACTTTGCATGTTATGCCTCTTTACATGATTTTGCCATGCAATTGTGACCCTTGCTTGCATCTACCCATGATTCACCATTATGCTACTTCTATGTGTATTTGCATGCTTGGTGGAGATCCTTGTTGCTATTGCCATGTTTACCATGTGCTTGATACTATTGTTGATTGTTGTGTTGGGAGAGTCATGATGCCCCATTGTTGTTTACATATGGCCTCTCGCCAATACATTGATGATATTTTTCTCATATCTTGCTTTCATGCTTGTGATATGTCATGTCCATTATTCATGCCCACTATTTGCACACATGACATGCTTGTCATGATCCCCTCTAGTATGTAGCATCTTCGCACTACTAGCTTGCTTGACTTGATCGCTATGATTGATTGCTATGTTGCATCACCCATGTTCCACTCTTACTCGCTTTCTTGGGTTGATGACATATATGTTCATGCCTCTCACTTGATTTGTCTTGAGCATTGTCTATTGTCTCCATTAGTTGCATCTCTCATATCACCTTGTATCGAATGCCAACTTGCTATACTTATTGATCTTGGAGACTTGGACACTTTACTTGTGATGCATGCTTGTTTGATTGAGCCTCTTGTATTTTGTTGTTCTTGCATCATATGACTCCATACTATGAAATGCTCCCTTGTCCTTTCTTATGATGAGCATGATGCATACACTTGTTGGGTATCTTACCACACGAATGATAGGTTTTGCACTTCCGCTAACCTCATTTTGTTTTTCGAGTGTTTGTCATGTTATTTCATTTTGGAGGATTCACAAGGCGATGCCATTATGCGACAACTTGGTCACGGAAAGGCATACACGATGTGCAACACCAACATTTACGAGAATCTCCTAAAGGTGAACTCTTTCCCTATGAGCCATCCTCAATTACACATATTGGATGGGTCATTCTTTCATTGTTGTCTCCTTCTTCTTGTCTACATGATACATCTATTGGAGGGAGGACCGGCATTGAAGATTGGCTCTATGGACCTTCACATTGAGGAGTGCTCACACTTATTGGATGCACCTTCGAAACTTCACTCATGCCACGACATAGAGCATTGGTACACCAACACCTCCATATTTGTTGATTGTGCTCACACATGTCATGCTCGATGGACATTTCATACTCACCACAAGTTTGCGCCGTATGCATGGATTGACTCACATTATGCTTGCCTTGTTGCATCTATTTCCATGTCATCCATGATATATGAGCTTGTGCATTTCCTTAGCAAATTTGTTGTGATCTACATTGATGGCATATTCATACATCATGATAATATTGCCCACCATCAATTGCATGATACCATACACATATTGAGCATCCATTGCCATATTCATGCTATTGATGAACCGTCTCTCTATGACATCATTTTGCACAATGGTAGAATTTGTCGCTTTGTGCACCATGCTAATTACCCCATGAATGCTTTGCATATCAATCTATATCATCTTGATAAGCTTCATGCGCTTTGTCACGAACCATCTTGCCGCACGGACTCATATTTACTTCATGGACACTTTTTGTGCGCTAACCATTGTATTTCCAAGTGTACTTTGTGTTTGCTCATTTTGCATGTACTACATACCGGAGGCACCTTGGAGTACTTGGATTGCGCAATGCCTTCATCTACGTCCAACTACAAGTCCGTCCACGACAACCGTTTCCATGGTGATGAGGATCACGATCCGAGGTCGGATCTTTCCCAAGGGGGGGGGAGATGATGCGGAGCTTCCCATGTTCATCCCCATGTACACTCCGACTACTCTCCAAGCCCCAAGAGGACATATGAAGAGACCTCGAACATATGCCATTTGACACAAGGTGAATTCACTCCTCTTCGAACCGTCGCTTTCCGCATGTGAGACATGGCTACTACCTCATGCATGGACCTTGCATATACTCAGGTACAACCAAGATGACCATGGAGAATCCAAGGACTAAGGCCAAGCATGGAAGAGGAGAAGGAAGAAGAACGGACAAGACAAGACTTGCCCGGATCATCCGGACCCTCAGCCGAACGATCCCGACCCCCACCCGGACGATCCGGGTAATGTGCCTGAAGACACCCGAAGCCTGCTTGACGAAGCCGGATCATCCGGACGGCCGCCCGGATCATCCGGACCAATACCCAGATCATTCAGGCCACCATCCGGATCATCCGGACCCCGCCCGCGTGTGTGACTTGGGCCGAGGCCCATGTACCCCTTCGCCCCTCACTTACCCCTTCGTGGCTTACACTATATATAGACCCCCTCCTCCTCTTAGATAGGGTTAGCATTGTTTTAGCTCATTTGAGATAGAGTTTTTCTCATCCACACAGATCTCCTCCTCATGAGAGACCGCGGCCTCTTCGGAGAAGATCCACCTGGATTCAAGACCCCTTTACGGGAAGATCCCTCGTGGATTCAAGACCTCCTCTCGGAGATGAACTACCGCCACTTGTATCGTCCTTTGTTGGATTTGGACCGTGTATCTCTTTGTGTTTCTTGGATGTAGCACATGTGTGACTTTGTTCTTGTTGGTTGAGTGATTTCTCGTGTTTTTCTCTCGTTCCCCTCCTCGTGTTCTTCGTGTTCCTCGTAGGGATCCGCTCCGAACGTGAAAGATCGGCCTCTAGGGTTCCGCCCCACATCAAAGAGTATATTGATTGTTTCTACCATGGTGTACAAATTTTTTATCAAATTGCCATGGTCTACCAAGTAATAAGGAACATGCTTGCATAGGTACCACATCACAATCAACATAATCAGCATATGTAGAGATACTAAAATGCACACAAATAGTACGTGTTACCTTAACCTTGCCGTTGTTGTTGAACCATTGGATGTAGTAAGGATGTGGATGTGGTCTTGTGGTGAGAGATAGCTTCTCCACCATCTCTATGCTAGCCAAGTTGTTGCAGCTCCCTCCATCTATGATGACGCGAACCAAACGTTCCTTCACAACTCCCTTTGTATGGAACAAATTATGCCTATGATTTTGCTCAACTTGTGTGACCTGCACACTCAAAACACGTTGAGCAACTAAACATTCATACCTGTCAGCATCTTCAGGAGCCATGTATTGTGTCTCATGATCAGAATCATGTCCACCGTGTTCTTCACTTGTAATAAGAGCCAAAGTCTCCTCATCATAGTCACTAGCGGACTCATACCCACCATCCTCAGTAACAATCATCACATGCTTAGATGGGCATTTTCTCGCATAATGACCTCCACCCTTGCAACGACGACAAATAATACCATGTGTTTGCCTTATGATGCCATGGATGAAGAAGAGCTCTGTGCGGAACCGGAAGGTGTACTCCTGGCAGATGGTGGTGATGGTGCATGTTTTCTTGTATCTCGGTTGGAATTGGCGGTTGAAGTCAGTGGTGAAGAAGTAGGACGTGTGGGAGTAGAGGATGCACGCGATGTCCATGATGAAGGTCGACCTGCAGAAAAGTTAGTTCGTGCCAATGCCTGTCGATGTTGCACTTCACGTTCAGCTTTACAAGCAAGATGGAATAAACGAGTGATATTAGTGTACTCCTTATACTCTAGAATGGTCTGAATCTCTCTATTTAATCCACCCATAAAACGTGCAAGCATAGCTTCATTCTCCTCAATAATACCATATCTAATCATGCCAGTTTGTAATTCCTGATAATATTCTTCTACAGAATTTTTTCCTTGTCTTAAACGCTGCAATTTTTGAAGCAATTCACGTTGATAATATGTGGAACCCAACGAGTATGCATAGCAGTTTTCAAAGCAGCCTAAGTAGCTGGAATAGGACATAATCTACAATGTTCAGACCACCATACACATGCAAAACTAGTGAAAGCACAAACAGTAGCAGCAACCCATCTCTCCTCGGGATATTGTACACATGTAAAACGTTGTTCAGTTTCTAACTCCCAAGTAAGATATATATCAGGAACATATCTACCCTCAGATGGTGGAATATTCAATTTCAGTTTAGGAATATGGTCCTGATCTCGTACCTGAGGTGGTGGTGCGGGCCTACCGTTGCGAATATATACCTGAGGTAGACTTGCTGGTGGTGGTGCTGGTGGCTACACTTAGTTCTGATTTTGATCAACCTCATCCTCATAATCGCTCACATAATCATCCTCCTCCTCGGCACCAGCAACAGTAGTAGCAGGAGCCAACAAAGCATCAACAGTAGGTATATCAGCACCAGAAGTTTGGCCATCCTCAAGAGGAACACGCTTCGCTCGCCAAACTGAATCGGAAGGGGCCGTTGTTGTTGTCGTTGCAGAGGTGCGATAGGTGGAATAGGTGGTGGTTGGGGAAGATGCTTGAGCAATTCATTAAACTTGTTATCCAGCTTTGTCTCGAATGACTTCTCCATGGCATCTATCTTGTCCATAGCCTCTTCAAATTTGTTTAGCACATCTCCCACCTGGCCACTCATCATTTGCTCAAATTTATCATGCAACTCCTTGTTCATCATGTTCTCCCAGTCAATCTCGTCGGCTTGTGGTCCTGCCATGGTTAGCAGCAAAAGAAACACACAAGAATATGATCCTACATACTACTAGAAAGTGGCGGGGTGTCACAAATCCGTCAAGCGAATCTCAAATTCTTACTAGTTCTTACCCGGCAACAGGTGGTGATCGGCAACCGTTGTAGTCAAAACTCTCAAAGGATGGATAGAGCGATGGCCAGGGAAAGTCAAGCGCACGACGTAGATATATGTGGAGCTGGGAAGGCTTATGATATGGTAGCAAAAAGGGTAAGCAATAATCAATTCAGAGATGCAAAGTTGAGTAAACACTCAACGACGGTACTGTGCTGGTCCTAGGCTAGACCGTGCTAGAGATGCGAGCCTAGAACACTAACAAAATCACGGCGCGGCACATAATCAAGGGAGGAGCATACTCTGATTTTTTTCCTTTTTTCACTTTTTTTTGCACTTTTTTTCCTCTTTTTTTAGCTTCGCAACATTTTATTTTCAAAAAAGTCTACAAATGGTCTAAAAACTGCCTAGCCAAAATTTTCCAGACTGTTTTTTTAACTGGAGCTATTTTTTTTACTGCGGGTGGCACGTAAGTTGGGGAGTTCGACTTGGTCACGACTCGGAGTATGCCGCGATCTGGAAATCAAAAACAAAGGAACAAATACTGGACTCGGACTAGGACTGGTGGCGGAGATGAATCTGGTGGAACTCGGACTGGTGATGATGGTATATGATGGGCGGTGGAGCATGGACTGGTGGCGAATCTGTGGTGGAGGTGGATCCGGTTTATCGTGATGGCGGGGAATATGTGGTACTCCCTCCGTCCCATAATGTAAGATGTTTTTTCACACTAGTGTAGTGTCAAAAAGTGTCTTACATTATGGGATGGAGGGAGTATATGGCAGCGGTGATGATGATGGTTGTCTATGGCAGCGGTGATGACGATGGTGGTATATGGCAGCGGTGACGATGATGGTGGTATATAGCAGTGGTGATGACAATGGTGGTATATGGCAGCGGTGATGACGATGGTGCGGCGGCGACGTGACAACTTGTGAACAGAACTCAAAACTCTAAACGACTAGACACTAAGACCAGCAACTCGACACGATGATGCAACCGCAAATTCAACAAAGCAAAAACTCTAAAAAGATTATGCAAAGGCTCAGATTGGTTCGGATAGGATGAACTAACCCTAATTTTTCTTGGTTTTTTCGTGGACTATAGGTATGAAGAATAGACTTGATCTAAACTATAAAAAATTATAAAATCTCACCGAGCAACCTGGAAATCTGATACCACTTGATAGAGGCAAAAGTGTCCCGTCTTTCTATGAGATGGTGGCTATCATTTTCTGTGGGAGTCGACCTTGACGATCTGACTACGAACGTGCGAGACGTCGCGCCTTAACAATCGCTAAACCAACTTCCGAGCGGTTATTGACCACGCTGGAGCACGATCAACCTGACCACGAGGGTCTGTTTTCCTGCGAGCAAACGAAGAACAAGCAAGAAACTGAGATTGCAATCTGAATATTGCGAACATAAGAGGAAAACTTATTAATGAAGGTGGGGTTCTGAGACGCCTTTGTCAGGTCGTTGAACACAAACGAAGTACACAAAGTTGCAGCTATGACGAACTTTTAATCTAAACAAAACCCAAAGTCTAAACGACGCCCTAAGAGCTGTATATATGGAGGAAGAGGGGGGAATATCGTGGCCCTTGAGGGAGGGGTCCGAAACCAACCCTAACTCTTGTTTCCCCACACATACGGACTCTAAAAACAACCTATAATCAAGTATTTTGAAATTACATGGGCCTGGCCCAATAATAAGGTGACGCATCACTTAGTATAGCCTGTGGACGAAAATTATGAAGTAGCATCTTGTATATTTTGTCCAAGGCTTCATACACTCATTATGGTGGCTTCAACGTTCTGAAATCATCACTTGTAACTCCGTTCTTGTTCCCCTTGCGCATGCCATCATCTCCATGTTTGTTCTTGCTCCAATGTTCATCCTTCTCCAAGCTAGGCCCTTCATTTGTAAGCAAAACAAATGTATCCAATTTAGGCAGCATCATATTCTCATGAACACTAAAATCATTACCAAGAAACGAAAGTACCTGTAATTTAATTGACGTGTGCGAGCTCTAGTAATTGGTCCAGTATATAGGAGCAAGGGATGTAGGTGTAACAATGTATTGATGTCCTCATCATTTCGTCTTAAAAAATATCTTAATTTTGTACTAACTTTAGTGTAAAATTATACTAAACGTGAGACACTTATTTTGGGATGGGAAGGGGGCAAATTATTGGAGTTGTTTAGCCCCGCTCGCACCCTTGTCTCCGCCGCTGATTGTATGAGTGAATATAAATGAATATTATAGAAGTATATGACATGGTAGTTCATGTAGCCATGCCCTTACAGTCGTAGCACAAATGGAGAAGTACCGGGTGCGATGACTAACCAGGACCGCTAACCCAAACCCCCCTCGAGCCCTTTTGTTTTTTGAGAAAAACCCCAACCCTAATACCGATTCGAACCGACCCCCATCTCCGATCCGATCCTATGCTTCCCATGGTCGACGACCCCTCCGCCGCCGGCGCCGCTGCGTCCTCCTCCTTCCCTGACGCCGACGCCTATGGCAACGGGGACTCTGAAGATATCGACTTCCCAGTCGATCCAATCCCCAACCCTCCCTTCTCCTCTGCTCCCGTCGCCGCCCCCGCCTCCGCCACGGCCACGGTCGGGGAGCGGCGGCCCCTGTTCCAGCGGCTATGGACGGAGGAGGATGAGATCGTGATCCTACGCGCGTTCGCCGAGTTCACGGCGCAGCGGGGCACGGCGTTCGCGTCCCACCAGTACGACACGGAACCCTTCTACGAGGAGATGCGCCGCCGCCTCCAGCTCGATTTCTCCAAGAGCCAGCTCGCCGAGAAGCTTCGCCGCCTTAAGCGCAAGTACCGCAACTGCGTCGAGCGCCTCCGTTGCTCCGGCAACACATTCTCCTTCCGCTCCCCTCACGAGCAGGCCGTCTTCGAGATCGCTCGCAACATCTGGCGCCCCTCCTCCGACAAGCACGGCCGCGACCCCAACGCCGCTGACTCTGAAGACGACGCCACAATCACCGCCACGAATGCCGCAGCCAACGGAGACGCCAAGTCCCCGTCCTCCTCAAAGGCGCATCGCCGCGGCCGCCGCAGGCGCACGGCTGACTTGGCTGCCGATGCGTCCGAGGCGCCCCAGCCGTACACGTCGGGGCCCATGCCTGTCAAGACAGAGGACTCGCTGCCGGCATTCTTTCCTCATGTCTCCATGGACGGTGCTGAGCCTGTTGTGGCGCCAGTGGTGAACACGGAGAGCAGCGTCCTGACGCCTCTGTTCAAGGAAATGGTCCGTGCCATGCTAGGCATCGGCGGCTGCCCGTCACCGCTGGGCCTGGGAGCGAAGGTGCCGGAGCAACCGTCTGCAATTCTCGGGATACCTATGGAGGGGGAGAAGTGGAGGCAGCAGAGGATTCTGGAGCTGGAGGTGTACCTGCGGCGGATCGACCTGCTGCAGGACGAGGTGAAGTCGGCACTGGAGGAGCTAAAATCCACGCCGCCATCCTGATTGTGGCCGCTATTCAGCTTCGCCATTCCTTGGTTCAATTGTCATTAGTCCCAGGTACCGTCCATAAAAAAAATGTTTTAAACCTGTTTGAGATGCAGGAATTTCGTAGGAATTGCCCTTGTCCAGGAGATATATATCAAATTTTCAGCGTTCGCGACGCTGCCTTTGCTAGCAGTTGTGTTAGGCTCGAGCATTAGAGTTAATTTACGTGGTTCAGGTTGTCAATTTATGTGGTTCTGACTGTCGGTCAGCTGTTTTTCTCGTGTTACTGTTATATATATATATATATATATATATATATATATATATATATATATATATAAAATCTTGAATAAGCATAGAGTTTTCCAAATCACAAGTGTAGACGTCCCAGCATGAAACCACCGTGTGTGCTACTGCTGATGCAAAGTTGCAAATCGCCAGCAATATCCTCATAAGCTGAGGAGCATTTTCTGTTTGGTGTGCTGTGCGAATCAGCGCAATAATGAAAAGCAGTAAGCAGAACTCCCAGGAAGGCAAAATATATACTCCAATCTGAGGTGTATTATTATATTGCGTATAATGATAAGCTGAGGAGCACATACCGAGACAAATGTTACGTCACGTAGCATAAAAGGAGAGGGTAAAAAAGACTAGATTCATCCAAGTTTGCTAACAAATATCACCACCTTGGTTCTGAATTATAAGATGTTTTGAATATTTTAATATAGACTACATACAAACTGCATTAAATTGCTAACCAATATCACATCCAATTCAAATTAGAAGACGTTTTTCCGAGAGTACGCCAATGCCGTACCATATTTTTATATAAGAAGAAGAAAGTATAATTACAAGATGTGTGTCACTAGTGCGAACACTCAGCGCACATGATTACACCCACACCAACACCACCCAAGAGAAGACCTAGACTAATTCCTCACAAAACGTTGTAGTCCTCCAACACCGCCTACCGCTTGGCCCCATTCTGCTACCTCAAGTAGTGTACAAGTGACGAGCTTCGATGGTGTTCTTTGTTGATCCAACCTATTGAAAACCCTCGGGTTCCTCTGCTTCCACAATGCCCAAAGGACTGCAATGACCATGGTGTCAAAACCTTTCCTGTCGTCCCTTGAAAGCTCCTTCTCGCTCTTAGCCACCACTCCAAGGTGGTCTCGGTAAACAACGAGTGGGGGGTGTTGATATGAAGGGTGTCCCATGTGGTGTACCACACCTCCCGCACGTACGGGCACTGCAGGAGGATGTGATCAACGTTATCCTCATCCTACAGGCAGGTGTAACATGTTGAGCTCTCATCCTGTAGGCCATGCCGTGTTCTTCTATTGGACATCCAGATCCTGTATTGCATTACCAGCTAGACAAAGATTTTACACTTGGGAGGGGCCCAGCTCCGCCAGACACACTTTGCCATGGGTGACTTGGGCCACCCATTGCATAGGCTGCTACATACTGATTTAGCAGAATATTGTCCCGAGGTCGAGCACATCCAAGCGAAAACATCCTGCCCGGCCTCATTTCTGTTCACTGTTGCCACCGCATGACAAAGGTGCATGCATTGCAATTGGGCCATGAACGAGATCTCTATTTGGCAATCCTCCTTCCATATCTCATTGGTAAGTGCTTGCTGCACCGTTCTAGTGTTGATCACCCTCGCGTGGACCGTAGCAAGTAGGAGTGGTGCTATATCGGCCATAGCATATCCATGGATCCATCGATCCCTCCAGAACAACACCTTGTCACCAATGCCAACTATGATGTGAATAAGGCTGTCGAACACCTCACGTGCTATCCCGTCTTCAATCATAGGTAGTCCCTGCCAAGGCATCGCCGGCTTCGTGCGCTTTAGCCATTCCTATCTGACCCTTAGCGCTAGGGATTGGTACTGCAAGTTCTTGACGCCAAGCCCTCCATAGCACTTAGGTCGGCATATTTTGTCCCACGCGACGAGGCATTGGCCACCATTCACCTTATCCTTGCCTGCCGAGAAGAACGACCTCATCCACTTGTTGATTTCCTCAAACACCCAGGCGGGGGCGTCAACAATCATTAGGTGATGCACCGCCCTGGCGGAGATGATTGATTGCACAAGAATCAGCCGTCCGGGGCGCTAGACCAGTCCCCTTTGTCATGCAGGAGCAAAGTACCTTACTTTATCCAGCATGGTTTGGCATTCCGCACGTGTCAAGCTCTTGATCGCACATTGTAGGCCTAGGTAACGACAAAGGAACTCCTCCAAGTCACACCGAAACAGCATAGCCACCCTCTGCCTGTCCTCCAAGTCACCTCTAATCACAATAGCGGATGACTTGTGATAGTTCACCTTTAGCCCGGATGCTTCACCGAATGCTTTCAAAGCCTCCTTCATGAAATTTAGGTCCATGATTGTAGGTTTGATGAACAGGGCCACGTTGTCAGCGTAAATTGAGATTCTTTGCATGGTCGTGATACCTTGAAAAGAGCTCAGCACGCCATTCTCCATAGCTCTCTGTATAAGCCTCGTCAGAACATCCATTGCGATGACAAAGAGCAAATGATGCAGAGCATCCCTCGCTCATCCCCATGGACGTACCTACATCTCCCTCGACACCACTTGGACCCATGACAAGAGCTCGAGCAAAGGCTATCAAAGATAAGGTGAACTCGCTCCTCTCCGAACTCCCTCTCCCTACTCACGAGACATGGCTACTACCTCATACGGAGACTCTATGTGTGATCAGGTGCTTGGACGGGAGTCACGGGACAGCTACATTTGATGACCAAGATGGCGAGGACACCAAGCGTGAAGATCAAGAAGAAGAGATGCTTTGGAAGCTACAGGCCTCGGACGACCGGCCTGGCCCGGACGTCCGACCCCTGGAGGACGCTACAGCCAAGGAAAGAGAAGCCATCCAGAGCTACAGGCGCCGGACGATCGGCCCAGCCCGGACGACCGGCCACTCCCTGGCTTCGGACGACTGTGCACCTGCCAACAGAACCAAAATCACGGAAATCCTAGGAAGTCCGGACGTCCGTGCCAGCGACCAGAAAACAAAATCTACAGACATCCGAGGAACCCCGGACGTCCGGGACCCCGTGAGCCTCCGGACGACCGGCGCCCCACGAACGTCCGGACCCTGGTTGCGTCCAGCTGCGGGCTGATGCCCTTGTACCCCTTCACTTCGCCCCTCATTTGCACTATGACTATAAATAGACCTCTCGCACCTCCTAGTTAGGGTAGCATTGGTTTAGCTCATTAGAGATAGAGCATTGCTCATCCGCACGGATCTACTCCTTGTGAGGGACCGCACCTCTTCGGAGAAGATCCACCCGGATTCAAGACCTTCATCCGGAGAAGACAATCAAGACCTCCTCACGGAGAAGAACGATTACCCTTGTATCGTCCTTTCTTGACTTTGGATCTCGTGTTACTTTATGCCTCGATGATCTAGCACATATGTGATCATATTCGTGTTGGTTGAGTGTTTTCTCTTGCGTTTCCTCGTGTTTTCCCTCGCCCCCCTCCGCGTGTTCTTCGTGTTCCTCGTAGGGATCCTCTCCAAATGTGAAAGATCGGCCCCTAGGGTTCCGCCCTACATCATCTTGGTATCGTGAGCCATGTTGATCACGTTTTTGGAGCCCCTACCCTGTGTTTTCTAGCTTGATTTTATTGTTTTCTTCCTAAATCCGAAAATCCCCACCAAAAATAGCCCCATTTTTTTGTGATTTGTTGGCGAGTTGAAATTTTGTTGGATTTGGTCCATGGATTTGTGTTGCCACGTGTGGATCTAGCTTTTCCCACCCTCCCCACCCTTTTCCATCCACAAATCCGCTCGAATTAGACATGACCACTTCCTTCCACCCCGAAATCGTGCAGTTCATCCCGTGCCCGTTTTTCGCCCAGGACCCGGACGACCGGACCCAGCCGGAAGTTGGAGACCGGACGACCGTGACCACCCAGACGTCCGAGTAACTATGACGAAACTGAGTTTCATCAGTTCGGCCACCACCACTTCCACATTTTCCACCACATCTTCCAAACCCCCATACCACCACAGCTACCCACATACACCAACATCATTCACCAATACCTCCTATGACGATTTTGACTCGTTTTGGTCTATGAGATTTTGGGTTGTGGTTCCCGTGTCCTATTGTGTTTCGGCTATATAGGTACGGTTCAACATCATCATTACCACCACTCATCTTCGCAAAGGACTCATCATCGCCAAGGACGGTAACCTCGACGACATCTTTGTCATACCTTGCAATTGCATTGATAACCACATGGCCTTACATTTGCGTAGCTTACCAATCGGGACTAGCCTTTGAGTATTGCTGACAATGTGACTTGTGCACATTAGTGATCATACTCCATAGCATCCATACCGTACCATAGTGGTACATATCTTGGCATCATCTTTTGTGTCACAAAGTTGTCATCGCATACACAATTGCTATCTTGGTTCGCGAAGTTTTGCATGAGAAAAGAGCTCAAAAGTGAAAGAGCCAACCAAGCTTTTAAGCAAAGAGGAAAGATAAGCAAAGAGCTTATAAGCAAGAACCATAGCATCATACTACATTAAGATTGTCATATCCGATCATCTTGGATCATATCACCGAAACACCATACATATAGCATACTTGGGATAGAGATCGTTGCATGTGTTGCCTAGTAGGTTGTGCACAAGTTACGTATCTGCCTATTGTGCAATCGTGCTAGCGTCTCTCGTGTATTGTGCAACAATAGCATTTTCGTGGATTCCACATTTTGGCTCATTTTTGGTTTGCACATCCCACTTATCTATTTGCGTGTGTGTCTTAGTGTACCTTTACTTGCTTGATCTACTTGTTGCATTTGCAAATTTGTGCATCTTTTCCAACATTATTGAAGCTCACTTACAATTGCATCAAATTTTGTGCCACCATCCTAACCAAGCTCCACCATAAGCTTTTATTTGTGTAGGTGTGAGAACCGACAAGAATTGGTACCAATTGTGCTATTTCATTATCCGCATTTGAGTGGTCTTGATTCATCGTCAACATCGGTCAAGGTACATTTGGTATAAGTTCTTCTCCTTCTACCACTCACATTTTTGCTTGGAATGATGGATAGGCCAAGTACTTCTACCAACCCACTCTTCATCGAGCAAGACGACGACATGTCATCATTCGTCACCAAGAGCCACCTCTTTGGTGCACAACGAGCGTTGCATCAAGAGAAACAAGCAATGATCGACTGCATCGACAACCTCGCCACCGACTTGCGACTCTCCGAGCAATGTACAAGGGACTACTTCGACAACAAGCTCGACGCTCACAAGCAAGAGAACGATGCAAGAATGGACGAGATCCGCGCCTTGTTGGTGAACCGTCCTCCTTCAACTTCTTCATACTCAAGACGAAGCCGCTCAAGTCGACACTCCGACGATACCTTCTCCGACTCAAGTACACCGACTTCGAACACTCTTCGACGAGCCGCGCGTCAAGACCGTCATGCATCTCGCAATCCTCTACATGACAAGCATTCACAAGAGCAAGTCGACGAGCAAGTACTTCGTCCTCAACCACACCAAGTTGCTTTTGCACAAGCTCAAGAACGACAATGTCAACGGCGCCAAGAGGAAGAACGAGCGCGTCTACATCAAGAAGAACAAGACGCCGAGGCTCAACGTCTTCAACAACAACAACGTGAAGCACAAGCTCTTGAGGTGCAACGTGCCCTTTCAAGAATCAAGTTGAGCCATCGCCAACCGCAATCGAGATCGACGCAACCAAGAGGAATCACTTCGAGAAGAAATCCAAGAGCGGAACTACCAACCGCGCGTGCAACGTCAAGTTCCTCAAGCTCCTCCACAAGCTCGACAAGCTCCTCCACAACCTCAAGTTCAACAAGAGCAAGTTGATCATGGACTTCCTCCATGCCAAGAGCAACATGAGGATGATTTTCCTCCACGTCAAGGGCGTCATCATCACCCTCGACCACATCACAATGAAGAGCAATGCTACGGCAAGCTAAAATTCACAATGCCCAAGTTCAATGGAAGCAATGATCCCGAAGAGTACCTCTCATGGGCACTAAAGGTTGACAAAATCTTTCGTTTGCACAACTATGAGGAAGAGAAGAAGATCGCTATGGCATCACTTGAGTTCCAAGACTATGTGCTCATATGGTGGGAACAAGTCCTTGAGCGCCGAGAAGCAAGAGGTGAACCACCAATCACCACTTGGGCTCAAATGAAAGATGTCATGCGAGCACATTTTGTGCCCACCTACTATAACCGCGATCTCTTCAAGAAGCTCTAACTCCTCAAGCAAGGAACAAAGAGTGTTGAAGAATACTACAAGGAAATGGAGATAACCATGATTCGAGCCAATGTCACGGAAGATGATGAGCAAACTATGGCACGCTTCTTGAATGGCCTCAATCATCCCATCAAGAAGATTGCCGACTTCCAACCCTACTCCAACCTCATTGAGCTCGTGCATCAAGCTACCAAGGCGGAACGTCAAGTGCAAGATGACTTCAAGTACGCCAAGTACTCATCCAAGACCTACGGCTTCTCCAACAACCAAGCTTCAACGACTCCTCCAACTTCTACCTCAACCAAGCCATCTACAAGCAACGACGACAAGTCAAGTTACAACAAAGCTTCAACATGCTCAAGTCATCTTCCTTCTACTACAAGCAACTTCAAGCCGCGCGCTTCATCATCTACTTCGACCGATGAGACCGTCAAGACAAGCTCCTTCAAGTGTTTCACTTACGGCGGCCGAGGCCACAAGTCCTTCCAATGCACAAACAAGCGCACCATGATCCTCAACGATGATGGAACCTATGACTCCATGAGTGAAGAGGAGATGGAAGCCCTTGAGCAAGTGGCCATGCACCGACGCGTGAACGAAGATGAAGATGATCAAGTCTTTTGTGATGAGGATTCGAGCCCCACTCTCGTTGTCTCCAAAGTCTTGACTCTTCGACATCAACAAGTAGAAGACCAAAGATGCCACATCTTCCACACAAAGGCCGGCATCAATGGAAGTTCCGTCAAGATCATCATCGATGGAGGTAGTTGCCACAACTTGGCAAGTGAAGAACTATGCTCCAAGCTTCAACTGGTCAAGATGAAGCACCCGCACCCCTACAAAGTCCAATGGCTAAGTGACTCCGGCACTATACGAGTTGAGCATACGGTCCAAGTCTCCTTCAAAATTGGTGCATATGAGGACACTTTGGAGTGTGATGTCATCCCGATGTCCGTTTGCCACCTCCTTCTTGGTCGACCATGGCAATTTGACCATGGCGTCATCCACAATGGGCCTACCAATCACTATAGCTTCAAGATGAAAGGGAAGGAATATGTGCTACGACTTATGTCTCCTAGTCAAGTGATAGCCGACAAGCAAGCCACCCATCGTGGAGAGGAGAGTGAGAAAGTGATCGACCCAAAAGAGAGTGAGAGCCACAAGCCAAAACCGAGTGCCTCCATGATGAGCGACAAGAAAAACTTAATCCTATTTGCCACCAAAAGTGAGATGAGAGAAGTGTGTGAGAACCCATCAAGTGTTATGCACTTTGTCCTTGTGTGCAAGGATGGAGAACCAAAAACTAACACCTCTCAGGATCTATCTTTAGTGTTATCTTCTCTTTTGCAGGAATTCCAAGATGTTTTCCCCGATGAGCTACCTCCGGGTCTACCTCCACTACGAGGCATTGAGCACCGAATCGACCTCATCCCTGGAGCACCTCTTCCAAACAAAGCTCCATACCGCGTCAACCCCGAAGAAACTAAGGAGATCCAACGGCAAGTACAACAACTAATCGACAACTGTCATGTACGTGAAAGCTTAAGCCCTTGTGTCGTTCCCGTTATACTTGTGCCCAAGCAAGACGGTAGTTTTTGCATGTGCTCGGATTGTAGACCTATCAATGCTATCACCGTTCGCTATACGCATCCCATTCCTCGCTTAGATGATATGCTTGATGAACTTAGCGGTGCCACAATTTTCTCAAAAATTGATCTTAAAAGTGGCTATTATCAAATCCGCATACAAGAAGGTGATGAATGGAAAACTGCTTTCAAAACCAAATTTGGCTTGTACGAGTGGTTGGTTATGCCTATGGGTTTATCGGAAGCTCCCGGAACTTTCATGCGTCTTATGCATTTTGTGCTTTGACCTTATATTGGAGTGTTTGTTGTGGTTTTCTTTGATGACATTCTTGTTTTTAGCAAATCCATGAAAGAGCATCTAAAGCATGTTAGGGATGTTTTGTAAACGCTTCGCATGGAACGTCTTTATGCCAACATGAAAAAGTGCACGTTTGGTGTTGACAAGCTCGTTTTCTTGGGTTTCATTGTCTCTTCCAAGGGTGTTCATGTTGATGAATCTAAAATTGCAACAATTAAAACTTGGCCCCAACCCACCAATTTGCAACAAGTGCGTAGCTTTCTTGGCCTTGCAGGTTTTTATCGTTGCTTTGTGGAAGACTTTAGCACTATTGCCGCTCCTTTGCATGCCTTGAGTAAGAAGAATGCTCCTTTTGTTTGGGGATCTTTGCAATCCACCGCTTTTGGTGAGCTCAAGTCTTTGCTTACTCATGCTCCGATTCTCGCTTTGCCCAACTTTGACAAAACTTTTGAGGTTCATTGTGATGCAAGTGGTACCGGAATTGCCAGAGTTTTGATGCGAAAAAAATGAGCCATTGCATATTTTAGTGAAAAACTCTCCGGTGCTCAACTTAACTATCCCATATATGACAAAGAATTGTATGCTTTAGTGCGTGTGCTACATGTTTGGGAACATTATCTTAGACCTCATGAGTTTGTCATACATACCGATCATGAAACGCTTAAGTACTTAAAAGGCCAAACTAAGTTGAACAAGGGTCATGCCAAGTGGAGTGAATTTATTGAATCTTTCCCCTATGTGATCAAGTACATTAAGGGTAAGGAAAATGTAGTTGCGGATGCACTTTCACACATATGCACACTTGTCACTAAACTCGAGTTGAATGTTATTGGCTTTGAGCACATAAAAGACTTGTATGCGAATGATCCTTCCTTTGCTAATCCTTATGCTAAATGTTTGACGCATACATCTTGGGAACAATATTACATAAATGATGATTATCTTATGAGAGCTAACAAACTTTGCATTCCGGAGTCTTCTCTTCGTTTGCTCCTTTTGCAAGAGGCTCATGGAGGCGGACTCATGGGACACTTTGGACGCGACAAGACATTCGCCACGCTCTCCAAGAACTACTTTTGGCCCAAGATGTTCCGCGACGTCTCACGCTTCACCAATCGATGCTCTACATGTCGCAAAGCTAAGTCTAGAGCTCAATCCCATGGTCTTTACATGCCTCTTCCTATTCCTTATCAACCTTGGGAAGACATTAGCATGGATTTTGTACTTGGGTTTCCTAGAACTCAAAATGGCAAGGATTTCGTGTTTGTTGTTGTGGACGATTTTCTAAGATGGCACATTTCATTCCTTGCAACAAGATAGACGATGCTTCACATGTTGCCAATCTCTTTGGTAGGGAAATATGGTGACTACATGGAGTACCAAAGACAATCGTCTCCGACCGCGACGTCAAGTTCTTCAGTTACTTTTGGAAGACGCTATGCGCCAAGCTCAGAATCAAGCTCTTATTCTCATCCGCATACCATCCTCAAACCGACGGCCAAACGGAGGTGACAAACCATACGCTCTCCACTCTACTTCGCGTGTTGATCAAGAAGAACATCAAGGAGTGGGAGGAGTGTCTACCCATCGCCGAGTACGCCTACAACCGTGCAAGACATTCGACTACCGTCAAGTCCCCCTTCGAGGTCGTCTACGGCTTCAACCCATTGTCCCCATTGGACATTCTACCTCTTCCTCTACAAGAGCGCACAAACCTCGACGCGAGTGCGCGCACAAGCTGCATCAAGAAGATGCACGAGCATACAAGGCACACCATCGAGCGCCAAGTACAACGACTAGCGTCCAAGCTCAACGTCAACAAGCAACCCATGATCTTCAACATTGGCGATCTCGTGTGGCTACACCTTCGCAAGGACCGCTTCCCCAATGAACGCAAGTCCAAACTCCTACCTCGAGCCGATGGACCCTTCAAGGTGCTAGCACACTACAACAACAACGCCTACAAGACCGACCTCCCACGAGGCAAGTACAACGTGAGCGACATCTTCAACGTCAAGGACCTGTCGCCATACCATAGTGATGACACTTTCGATCCGAGGTC
>NC_041387.1:289845068-289849766 GCF_002162155.2 Triticum dicoccoides | reverse complement strand
ATCCCTCGCTTATCCCCATGGACATACCTACATCTCTCTCGACACCACTTGGACCCATGACAAGAGCTCGAGCAAAGGCTATCGAAGATAAGGTGGACTCGCTCCTCTCTGAACTCCCTCTCCCTACTCACGGGACATGGCTACTACCTCATACGGAGACTCTATGTGTGATCAGGCGCTTGGACGGGAGTCACGGGACAACTACATTCGATGACCAAGATGGCGAGGACACCAAGCGTGAAGATTAAGAAGAAGAGCTGCTTTGGAAGCTACAGGCCCCGGACGGCCGGCCTGGCCCGAACGTCCGATCCCTGGAGGATGCTATAGCCAAGGAAAGAGAAGCCAGCCAGAGCTACAGGCCCCGGACGACCGGCCCAGCCCGGACGACCGACCACTGCCTGGCTCCGGATGACCGAGCCCTTCCGGACGACCGTGCACCTGCCAACAGAACCAAAATCATAGAAATCCGAGGAAGTCCGGATGTCCATGCCAACGACCATAGAACGAAATCTACGGACATCCGAGGAACCCCGGACGTCCGGGACCCCGCGAGCCTTCGAGCGACCGGCGCCCCACGGACGTCCGGACCCTGGCTACATTCAGCTGCGGGCTGATGCCCTTGTACCCCTTCACTTCGCCCCTCATTTGCACTATGACTATAAATAGACCTCTACCACCTCCTAGCTAGGGTAGCATTAGTTTAGCTCATTATAGATAGAGCATTGCTCATCCGCACGGATCTACTCCTCGTGAGGGACCGCACCTCTTCGGAGAAGATCCACCCGGATTCAAGACCTCCATCTGGAGAAGACAATTAAGACCTCCTCACGGAGAAGAACGGTTACCCTTGTATCGTCCTTTGTTGACTTTGGATCTCATGTTACTTTGTGCCTCGATGATCTAGCACATGTGTGATCATATTCGTGTTGGTTCAGTATTTTCTCTTGCGTTTCCCCATGTGTTCCCTCGCCCCCCTCCGCGCGTTCTTCGTGTTCCTCGTAGGGATCCTAACCAAACGTGAAAGATCGGCCCCTAGGGTTCCGCCCTACATCAGTAAAGGTGATATTGGATCACCCTGACGCAGCCCGCACACATACCTAAAACACTTGCCAGCCATACCGTTAACTATCACCTTGGTGGTTGTAGTTTGCAATAGAATTGCCACCCAAGTCATCCAACGCGTGCCAAACCACTTGGTTTCCATGACCTCGAAGAGAAAAGGCCATGACAATGAGTCAAACGCCTGTGAAATGTTAAGTTTCGGGAAAACACTGGGCAGCTTGCGTGCGTGAATCTTCCTAGCCACTTGTCGCACGAGGAGGAAGTTATCGTGTAAATGTCGACCCTTAATGAAGGCTGGTTGATTGGCTTCAACGATCAAGTGCATCATCTTCCAAAGCCGGTTAGCAAGAACCTTGGCAAACAACTTGGTCATGCTATGCGTAAGGCTAATCGGCCGATAATCACCAATCTCCTCCGCGTCCGGTTTCTTAGGAATGAGGATAATGTGCGCTTTGTTCTACTTTCCTGAAACCCCTTCCATCCCCTACGTAGAGCTTCATCATAACGACCATCACATCTTGCTTGATGACCGGCCAAGCTCTTTGATAAAAAGCCATAATGTATCCATAAGGTCCTGGTGCTCGATCCGGGGGTAGATCCTTAATGACAGCCCACACTTCCTCCTCGGTTATCATATCCTCCAAATCCCAAAGATCATGCTACTGCCCCCCTAGAAACTGCAGATCAAGGGAATGTTCCCTTGCATTCTCCTGCCTAATTAGTCTCTCATAGACCTAGAAGAATGCCTCCCTTTTTTGCTCCTGGTTCGAGATGATAACCCCATCTCTTTTGATGTGTGTAATGAAGTTCTTCGCCCGACGCCCATTAGCAAAAGCCTGAAAAAGTTTCCTGTTAGCATCACCCTCCTTTAGCCACTTCATTCTCGATCTTGGTCGATCAATGGTGCGCTCCAGCGCAGCCAATCCCAGCAGAGCTTGCTTTAGACTTCGTCGAAGCCACAGTTCCTCTCTCTCCAGCACCCGACCTTCTTGTGCAATGTCAAATCTGTGTACCATCGAGTTTGCCACCCTCATCAGCAACTTGCGTTTCCCACCTTTCTTTGCTCCCAAGCCTGCAGGTAGCTCACTGTGTTCCTAAACAGAGCGTCCAACCGTTTGTACGGGTCAACAATCTTACCGTCACATGTCCAGGCCTCTCTGACAGCCTCCTCGAAGCCTTCTAGTTTTGTCCAAAACATCTCAAACCGGAAGCGCCGTTTAGGGAAAAAGCTAGCACTGGTGGTGAGCAGCAGCGGCACGTGATCCGAGACACCCGTGGATAGTGCCTAAAGGAGGTACTCTGTATTATCTAGCTCCCAATCCACCGTCATGAAAACCCTGTCAATCTTAGTCAAGGTGGATGTGTCCCTCTCATTAGACCACGTGTATCTCCATCCGCGCATGTACATTTCCTTTAGCTCATGATCATCCACAAAATCACGAAACTTTCCCATCATCCTTCTGTTAATATTTGCGTTGCTTTTATCCGTGGCCCTTATGACCGTGTTAAGGTCACCAAGAAGCATCCAAGGCCCCGGGCACCCTGCTCGCCAGTCCCGGGGCTCCTACAAGAATTGCGTCTTCAACTCGTCCCCCTGTGGCCCATACACAACTGTGATCATAGTGGTTCCCCCATCCTGACATGCACCCTTCCCGTAAGGAAGTTATCATTGAGGAGGATGTTATCCACCTTTAGCACCGAGTTGTTCCAAGCTAAAAGAATACCACCACATGTGTCCACCGCCGGCACATACGCAAAGCCATCAAATGATGGCCCCAAACATTGCATTACAGCATATTGATCCATTACATGCTTTTTAGTTTCTTGGAAACATACCAAGTTCACCTTCACCGTTTCCACAAACTCCTAGACGTCCTTCCTTTTGGCTGGGTTGTTTAGGTCCCTCAAATTCCAGCACAACACCCGTGGTGTATATCCATCGCAAAGATGTATACACCAGCCGCCAAACGAGCTACCTAATGTGAACACACCATCACC
The DNA here is from genome assembly GCF_002162155.2 of Triticum dicoccoides. Classification (NCBI taxonomy): domain Eukaryota; kingdom Viridiplantae; phylum Streptophyta; class Magnoliopsida; order Poales; family Poaceae; genus Triticum; species Triticum dicoccoides. The sequence continues at coordinate 289,846,706 of NC_041387.1, read as the reverse complement.
GTGTTGATGTCCTCCATGTCTTGCGCTGCCGGCAAGGTCTTGCCAAACAACCCCGTAATGATCCGGATGTGCTACTCATGCAGTGGAGAGTCGAACAAGGCCTGCAGCTCGTGTACCATCCCATCATCCACCACCAGGTCTTCCGGAACCATCCCGAGTGCGTGTAGCAACACATTTTCTGCCGGGTTGTCCTTCGTGCGGCTAGCAGTCACTGTCTTCTTTGCTACCCGTGTTGTGCGCTTAGGGGTCAAGGGTGTCACCTCCAGCCTTAGCTTAGCCGCTTGCACTTCCTTTAGTAATGGGGGCGCCAGCTTTCTGATAATGTTTGAGCAAAAACCCTTCAGCTTGTTGTATGCCACGGCCTCCTACGCAGCCATGCCCACTGTTTCTTCGTGCCATTGTGCAGTACCTAAGCCCCCAGCTCCAAATCTTCAGACGCCTGTGACCTGTTTACGTGCGCACTCCCGTGCATGGGGCCGTCCCATCCCGCATGGGCAAGCATGCAGCGCTCATTGGTGGAGCCTCCGGTGGAGACGCTCGGTCCCACTTCTGTTGTCCACTTCCGCCGCTTTTGCCTCTCCTCCCACTGATCTTGCCACATCTTTGTCCATATCCCCCAACATCGAAACCGGAGCCATCCTCTCGGCGGCGCGATTGGCAGGCTCGCCTTCCACGGTAAGTGATTATATGACCGTGGGCTCCACCATCTCCCCAACCGAGCCCGTGCTCACACCCAACTGCCCTGGAACCTTGGGATCCCCCACCTCGGCCCCACTCGTCCCGCCGTTGGGAATCTCTAACCTGGCAGCTGGCCGCACAGGCTCCAGAGCCGCAGAAATGCTATCGTATCTGATCCCTCCAATGGCCGGCCCACCACTTTTTCCGTGGCTGCCCCCTCCGGCCAGAGCGACCGTGCTGTCTCCACTTGCACATCGGTCCTCTCCTGACTGGTGGTAGGCACAATGATTCATGCTAGCTGGATCCTATCCGCACCAGCAATCCCGCCAGCTCCCTCCACTCCTTTTGAAATTTGATCCTGCATAGGCGACTCAATTGCTACTGCGTCATTTTGCACCGCTGTTGGTCTGGTCAGACGGTCAAAAGCAGAAGGTCTGATGGATATCCTGTCATGAACAAAGCCGAACTTGCCTGGTGGACCCCCCGATGACGTCGGTTGCATGTGGGGTAACTTCCAGTCCTGCCCATCGGCGGCTATCGTCGCAGCTGCCACCGCCCATCCGACGCCACCGCCATTGCCATTGCTGCCACCAGCGCCAGCGCTCCCTCGCTCATCCCGCACTCCGAATCGCCACCGTCTGCGTGCTGTTAGAAGATGTTTTAGATATTTTAATATAGACTACATATACATCTTATAATTTGGGTATTAGAACAACCGAGTGGGGCGAAAGCTCCAAAGCGAATTCAGAGCTAGCTCTAGCCCTCTGGCTTCTCGACAACATCTTAGGCCAGTTCTTTTTGCTGGCTTCTGGAATAAGATGCTCCCTACCCAGCTTACTCTGAAAGCTCAATCAAAAAATATTTTCTTAAAAGCCTACTTCTTAGGTCTTAATTAGTAGGTTTCTAGAAAGCTAAGTTTGGTTGGGCTTATAGAATAAGCTGGGTAGAGGCGGCTTAATC
>NC_041387.1:289803044-289844552 GCF_002162155.2 Triticum dicoccoides | reverse complement strand
ATAGCGGTTTGGTCAATGCGCCGACATTTTTTTTGCCCTGGGGGCGATGCAGCTCCCAGCCGCGCCCCCAGGTTTTGGCCCCAAGATGCACATAAATTCAAACTTGTCTTTTCCCGTTGCCAAAAAAAGCCACAAGTTCGGCGATCAACGGCGATCTGCCACAAAGTTTGGCGATCAAACATAAACGATTTGTCAGTGCACAAAAGGAAGGACGCGTAGACAAAGGTATGCATCAAACGACGGGCTCCTCCAGCGTGGGACTGGCCGGCGTCGGCGTTAGCGGGGCTTCTGTGCTTGGGCAGTTCGGCGTCGGCGTGGCTTCTATGCTCGGGCTATTCGGCGTCGGCGTGGCTTCTGTGCTCGGGCTGTTTGGTGTCACCGTGGCTTCTGTGCTGGACGTCAGCATGGCTTCACCAGTCGGGCTGGGCGTCGGTGATGGGGTCGGTGTGGGCGTAGGCGCGGTGGTCAAAGGCATCTGGTTCAAGATGAGGTTATGCTCCGCAAAGTACCACGCCTTGACCTGCTCGTCCATCGTCGACATGTCCGCCCCATCAAGAACGCCAGGTCGGTGTTCCTCGGTGACGTTGGTCTGGAGTAGGTCGAGCTTGACGATGCTGTTCATCATCAACACCGACCATCGCGCCTCGGATTTCTCCTGCCTCTTAGCGGCATGGTTCTTGGCGTCGGCGATGCACTGCTCGATTGCAGTCACCCAGCAGCCAGTGCAGCGTCCTTTGCTGTCTTGGCTCTTTTGTTGTCGTCAGGGCGCCCATCTGCCGCCCCCGGGGCGGGCGTGTCCGGCTTGTACGTCTCCTTGGCCTTGGCAAGGGTGCGCCAGACATCCGTCCACCTCTCGCACTTCTCGATCCGGGTGAACACGTGAAGGAATTTGAACTGTTGGTCGCTGCTGTACTGGCGGTACATGGTGAACATACGAACCATTTGCGCAGCCGAAGAACAATTGTCAGCGATGTACACGACGAAATGAAGCGAGAGCTGGCGATGTACATACCTGACCCTCGACATTGGCGTCGCTTTCTGGGCGAGTCGCGATCTCCTCGTTGAGCCCATGCCATTTGTTGCAGGCCGTCTGGATGATCGCCCAATGGTTCGACATGGCCTTTGCGCCACGCTGCATGTGGATGGTGGCGAAGTAGGGGTTAACCAGCTTGTGCTCATGGAACACCGACTTGATGCGCGTCCAGTACGTGTCGGCGTTCTGGTTCGCGTCGGTGACCGGGTCGATGCTGATGGTCTTCCATGCTTCGGCGAGGCACTCATCTTCTTTGGACGTCCACTTGACGCACGGCTCGCCCGTCCTGGCCCCCTGCTTCTTCTTTTTCCCTTTCCTTGCTTTCATTGAGCTCATCGTCCATGTCGCCGGTGGTTTCCATTGTGATGTAGGTTGGAAACCCTAGGGCCGATCTTTCATGATTGGAGCAGATCCTACGAAGAACACAAGGGGAAAACACGAGAGAAATCACTCAAACCAACAAGATTCGATTACACATGTGCTAGATCATCGAAACACAAATAGATACATGATCCACGATCAACAAAGGACGATACAAGTAGCAAGTTCTTCTCCGTGAGGAGGTCTTGAGGGGTCTTCCCGTGAGGGGTCTTGAATCCACTTGGGGGATCTTCTCCGTAGAGGTCGTGAACTCCAATGGAGAAAGGTATCAAGTGTATGAGCAAAGCTCTATCTCTCAAATGAGCTAATCCTTTGCTAACCCTAGAAAGAGGGAGGAGGAGGAGTATATATAGTCTTGGGGCCGAAGGGGTACATGGGCCTCGGGCCCATACACTATGCGCAGACTGGGAAGGCCGGATGTCCGGGCCTTCACAAAGTGCCGGATGTCTAGGCTGGCGCTGGATGTTTGGGCGGCCGGGGCAGATCTGGGTACTCTCTGGATAGGTGGGGTCCGGATGTCGCTAGAGGCCGGATGTCCGGCGGCTCGGGACGGGCCGGATGTCCGGGCCCTCGACCGGATGTCCAGGCTGACTTGACCGATTCGATTGCTCTTTGGATAGGAGGGGCCGGATGTCTGGTCCTGGCCGGATGACCGGGGCTAGGTCGGATGTCTGGGCCCTGTAGCCTTGGCTGGAGGGCGTCGACTAAGGTTGAAAGCTCCAGGGGCCGAATGTCTGGATCATGTGGGCTTCTCCGGTTCATTTCGTCGTTCCTCTTTGTCCATGAACTTGGGGACTTGTCCGTCTTCACGTGCATCTTTGAGAGGGCCTTCTTGGTACCTGATCATGCACAATATTCCGGACTTAGGTAGTAGCAATGTCTTGAGTGGATCATATGGAATATCACTAAGGAGAGATGTCACCTCCGACTCGAGAGCTCTAGCTTGTGCTCATGTCATCGGTCCTTTTGGTACTTGATGAGACGATGGTAGGTCGACCAAAGGATGCTCCGCATTGAAGGAAATATGCCCTAGAGGCAATAATAAAGTTATTATTTATTTCCTCATATCATGATAAATGTTTATTATTCATGCTAGAATTGTATTAACCGGAAACATGATACATGTGTGAATACATAGACAAACTTAATGTCACTAGTATGCCTCTACTTGACTAGCTCATTAATCAAAGATGGTTATGTTTCCTAACCATAGGCATGTGTTGTCATTTGATTAACGGGATCACATCATTAGGAGAATGATGTGATTGACCTGACCCATTCCGTTAGCTTAGCACTTGATCGTTTAGTATGTTGCTATTGCTTTCTTCATGACTTATACAAAGTTCGTACAATTATGAGATTATGCAACTCCCGTTTATTGGAGGAACACTTTGTGTGCTACCAAACGTCACAACGCAACTGGGTGATTAGAAAGGAGCTCTACAGGTGTCTCCAGTGGTACATGTTGAGTTGGCGTATTTCGAGATTAGGTTTTGTCACTCCGATTGTTGGAGAGGTATCTCAGGGCCCTCTCGGTAATGCACATCACTATAAGCCTTGCAAGCAATGTGGCCAATGATTTGGTTACGGAATGATGCATTACGTAACGAGTAAAGAGACTTGCCGGTAACAAGATTGAACTAGGTATTGGATACCGACGATCGAATCTCGGGCAAGTAACATACCGATGACAAAGGGAACAACGTATGTTCTTATGCGGTTTGACCGATAAAGATCTTCGTAGAATATGTAGGAGCCAATATGAGCATCCAGGTTCCGCTATTGGTTATTGACCGGGAAAAGTTCTAGGTCATGTCTACATAGTTCTCGAACCCGTAGGGTCCGCACGCTCAACGTTACGGTGACAGTTTTATTATGAGTTTATAAGTTTTGATGTACCGAAGCTTGTTCGTAGTCCCGGATGTGATCACGGACATGACGAGGAGTCTCGAAATGGTTGAGACATAAAGATTGATATATTGGACGACTATATTCGGACACCAGAAGTGTTCCGGGTGATTTCGGAGTGCCGGAGGGTTACCGGAACCCCCCCGGGAACTAATGGGCCTTGTTGGGCCCTAGTGGAGAGAGGGGCCAGCCTGGGAAAGAGGCGTGCCCCCTCCCCTTGAGTCCGAATAGGACAAGGAAGGGGGGGGGCACCCCCTTGCCTTTCCCCCTCTCCCACTCCTTCCTTCTCTCTCCTTCTTGGACTAGGAAAGGGAGGGGCAAACCTACTTGGAGTAGGTTTCCCCCTCCTAGGGCGCGCCACCCCCCTTGGCCGCCCCCTCCTCCTCCCCCCCTTTATATACGGAGGAGGGGGGCACCTCTAGACACACAAGTTGATCTTCATGATCGTTCCTTAGCCGTCTGCGGTGCCCCCCTCCACCATATTCCACCTCGGTCATATCTTTGCGGTGCTTAGGCGAAGCCCTGCGTCGGTAGAAAATCATCATCGTCACCACACCATCGTGCTGACGGAACTCATCCCCGACACCCTGCTGGATCGGAGTCCTGGGATCGTCATCGAGCTGAACGTGTGCTGAACTCGGAGGTGCTGTACGTTCGGTACAAGATCGGTCGGATCGTGAAGACGTACGACTACGTCAACCGCGTTGTTCTAACGCTTCCGCTTATGGTCTACGAGGGTACGTGGACGACACTCTCCCCTCTCGTTGCTATGCATCACCATGATCCTTGCGTGTGCGTAGGAAAATTTTGAAATTACTAAGTTCCCCAACAGTGGCATCCGAGCCAGGTTTTATGCGTAGATGTCATATGCATGAGTAGAACACAAGTGAGTTGTGGGTGATACAAGTCATACTGCTTACCAGCATGTCATACTTTGGTTCAGCGGTATTGTGAGATGAAGCGGCCCGGACCGACATTACGCGTACGCTTACGCGAGACTGGTTTCACCGTTATGAGCACTCGTGCTTAAAGGTGACTGGCGGGTGTTTGTCTCTCTCACTTTAGTTGAACCGAGTGTGGCTATGCCCGGTCCTTGCGAAGGTTAAAACGACACTAACTTGACGAACTATCGTTGTGGTTTTGATGCGTAGGTAAGAATGGTTCTTGCTCAGCCCATAGCAGCCACGTAAAATTTGCAACAACAAAGTAGAGAATGTCTAACTTGTTTTTGTAGGGCATGTTGTGATGTGATATGGTCAAGACGTGATGCTATATTTTATTGTATGAGATGATCATGTTTTGTAACCAAAGTTATCGGCAACTGGCAGGAGCCATATGGTTGTCGCCTTATTGTATGAAATGCAAACGCCCTGTAATTGCTTTACTTTATCACTAAGCGGTAGTGATAGTCATAGAAGCAATAGATGGCATAACGACAATGATGCTACGATGGAGATCAAGGTGTCGCGCCGGTGATGATGGTGATCACGACGGTGCTTCGGAGATGGAGATCACAAGCACAAGATGATGATGGCCATATCATATCACTTATATTGATTGCATGTGATGTTTATCCTTTATGCATCTTATCTTGCTTTGATTGACGGTAGCATTTTACGATGATCTCTCACTAAATTATCAAGAAGTGTTCTCCCTGAGTATGCACCGTTGTGAAAGTTCTTCCTGCTGAGACACCACGTGATGATCGGGTGTGATATGCTCTACGTTCAAATACAACAGGTGCAAAACAGTTGCACACGCGGAATACTCAGGTTTAACTTGACGACCCTAGCATATACAGATATGGCCTCGGAACACGGAGACCGAAAGGTCAAACGTGAATCATATAGTAGATATGATCAACATAGTGATGTTCACCATTGAAACTACTCCATCTCACGTGATGATCGGACATGGTTTAGTTGATTTGGATCACGTGATCACTTAGATGACTAGAGAGATGTCTGTCTAAGTGGGAGTTCTTAAGTAATATGATTAATTGAACTTAAATTTATCATGAACTTAGTGCCTGATAGTATTTTGCTTGTCTAGTTCTAGATAGATGGCGCGTGCTGTTGTTCCGTTGAATTTTAATGCGTTCCTTAAGAAAGCTAAGTTGAAAGATGATGGTAGCAATTACACGGACTGGGTCCGTAACCTGAGGATTATCCTCATTGCTGCATAGAAGAATTACGTCCTGGAAGCACCGCTAGGTGCCAGGTGATAGAGGCGAGGGTGTCCCGATCTTTCGATGAGATGATAACTATTGATTTGGTGGAGACGACTTTGACGATCCGACTACAAACGTGCACGACGTTGCGCCTTAGCAATCGCTAAACCAATCTCCTAAGGTTACTGACGATGCCGGAAGCACGGTCAGCCTGACCAGCAATCTGAATATTGCAAATATATATGAGGTATTGATAATGGTGGGGATCTGTAAGCGGTCTTGGTCTGGTCGTTGGACACAAACGAAGTACACGAAGTTGCAATGGCTAACTTTTAACTAAACAAATCCCCAGGAAAAGCTACTAGATGGATCTACTTATATAGGAGCAAGGGGTGGAGGCCAAGGAGGTGGGAGGACGTCCCAAGGCAGCTTAAAACTAAATCTAGGTCGTACAAGGCCAATGGGCCCAAGTGGAGGTGATGTAACACCTTTGGACTTGTAGTTTGACTCGGATTCTGCTGCAGCATCAGATTGTTTCGTCCACAACTCAACGCTCCGGACGAATTTGAAGGTGATTCCAATTGGGTTGGAAAGTGCACGAAATCTAGTTTCCAACAAAAAAAGAATCACCCAATTCGGCGTCCGTATGAAAAACTTGTGTGCGTTTTGAGTCAGGTATGTCTGTGCAGTCCGAATCTGAATCCAGAACGTGAGAGACTTGGACTCTATCTTCTCTTGGGCCAAAAGTGACGTGAGAGAACTTTTTGAACAGCAAATAAACATCTCTTTCTTCCTTATCTTCATATGTGGATTGTACAAATGTCCCATACACCTACAATTAGACAAAACACAAAAGTGTGTGAAGTATTTTTGTTCTGGATAACATAAATAGATTATTGAATAGTTTGCACTAGAAATCACCTGACAAATATGCATATATGCAATATTTTTGGTCATATCCAAGGTAGTCATGTCCTCATCATCCTCCCCTTCTTGAAAATAAAGCCGTCCTCGGCGTTGCTTAATCTGAAATGTGGCTAACAAAAGAGACAAGGTGTACATGTTGTATATGTATATGTCATCCATTTTTACTTCCCTTGATTTTTGCATATATAACACATGAATAGATGAGTAACTTGCATAGTTCATAAAATCTAAAGCCAAAAAATTAGCACAAGAAGTAGAAGGCATGAAAATATTGCAACTCAGTTTGCACATATAAGTGAAGCTCTTATTCATTTCAAAAGATTGACAATGTTCATCATTAAACCATCCCAACATTGGTGAATAAACCTTACTTGCATCAAATTTACATGCTACAACATGCTTAAATAAGCAAACATACAATAAGTCATTTAACACAGAATCATCACCAAGATTAGAGGTCATATCAAAATGATTAAACATTGGTTCTTTTGCATCAATAGTTAATTCAATGGGTGCACTCAAAATTGTTGGTATTTCAGTTGTTTGATCACATGGCAAAGTCAAATTATCAACGTAGTCCTCTAAAATAGGTGGTGTGATCAAAGTAGTGGGTAGCTCATCAGATGGTGCATTCAAATTGACAAGGCATTCATCATTCTTATGTAGAGATGGAAGATCAGTACCTTTGTCATTACCTCTTATGATCAACTCAGATGATGTAGCCACTCTCGGGGGCGATGTGTCACATGGTGGAGGTGATGTAGTCCTGACAACAACGGATGTGGTTGTCATAGTATGCCTAGTAGTTGAAGGAACAATCATATCAACTCTTGGAATGTGCACCGTGCGCTTGTTCTCCTCGTGGCCAACACGTCGTTTTATTTCCTGTTCAGCTTTGCAAGCAAGATGAAACAAATGGTCCATAGGATAACACTCTTCATGAATTAGTATCTCTTGAATATCACAGTTTAATCCTCCCCAAAATCTATCCATAAAATCATCTTCACTTTCTTCTAAAGAGGAATGCAACAAGGTAGTTTGTAAATCATCATAATATTTTGTTACAGTTTCACTACCTTGTTTTAAGTGTTGCAACTTCTTAATCATGTCACGAGTATAATAAGGAGGGACGAAAGTATGTCGCATGGCAAGTTTCAAATCATCCCAAGTAGTAGGTATATAATCAGGGTGTAACCGACAATATTCACTCCACCAAACCAAAGCATAACCAGTGAAAGAACCAACCGCAACCTTAACCTTTTTATGTTCATTGAAATTATGGGAAGCAAATATATTTTTTATGTCGAACTCCCATTCAATATATAAAGCAGGTTTAAAACGGCCATTAAATGGTGGTATAGATACATTAACCTGATCATGTGCATTTGGATGTTTGTGCACCTCTCGTGACGGTTGTGGTATTTGCAAAGGTGGTGGCACGTCTCCCGCGATCGACAAAGCCCATGAATTGACTCTGGATCCTGTCATGATTAGTAGAACAAGAAACAAAACCCAAAAATAATGTTCCTATAACTACTAGGATGTGGTGGTAAAACACTCACAGTAAAGCAAATATCAATGTCTTACAAGTTCTTACCATGCAGCAGGCGGTGATCGGCAACCAGCGGTGTCAAGTAACTCCGAATATTGAGTAAAGCGATTGCCAGGGGAGCGTACGTATACACGGTGTAGAAATGTGTGGAGCTGGGTTGGCTATATATGGTAGCAAAAGATTAGCAATAATCAATTCAAAGATGCAATGTTGAATAAACGCTCAACGACGGTACTGTGCTGATCCTAGGCTAGACCGGACTAGAGACGCGAGCCTAGAACACTAATGAGGTCACGGCATAGCACAACTAGCATCAATGAAGGATACTAAGTAGCTCTTGACAGCAAGATATAAGTGAAGATCACAACGGCAGTGAAGATAATGATGAAAAACAACTGCCAAGCAGGATATACAACAACTCTCTCTCCAACTTTCCTCGTGAAAAGTTTGAGCCGATTTTTTTGTTTTTTTTTCTTCTCTCTTTTTTTTCCTCACACTTTTTTTTGTTTCTCTCCTTTTTTTTTCTCTGACTTTTTTTTTCTTTTTTTTTCTCGTTTTTTTCTCTCTTTTTTTCTCCCTCTTTCCAAAACAAACTAGATAAGATGCAGATTGGATCAAGTGAAGATGTGAACGATCTCAACTATTATTATGACAATGAATGGTGGGTAGCATGTGGTGGAAATTGATGGATGGGTGGTGGACAGCGGAAGAGATAATGATGCAGCGGTGGCGTGACTAATGTGAACAGAACTCGAAACTCTAAACGAACTAGACACTAAGACCAGCAACTCGACACGACGATGCAACCGATAATTCAACTATGCAAGCAATGAAAAGAAAATTGCAAAGGCTCAGACTGGCTTGGACCAAGGATGAATAGATCTAACTCCTTTTTGTGGCTTTTTCTTGGACAATAGGTAAGAAAATAAATCTAATCTAGGAAAACTAAAAATTCTCACCGAGCAACCTGAAAACTGATACCACTCGATAGAGGCGGGGTGTCCCGATCTTTCGATGAGATGATAACTATTGATTTGGTGGAGATGACTTTGACGATCCGACTACAAACGTGCAACGACGTTGTGCCTTAGCAATCGCTAAACCAACTCCGAGAGGTTATTGACCACGCCGGAGCACGATCAACCTGACCACGAAGATCTATTCCTGCAAGCAATCGAAGAACAAGCAAGAATATGATAAAAGCAATCTGAATATCGCGAATATGTATGAAGTATTGATAATGGTGGGGATCCGAAAAGTGGTCTTGGTCTGGTCGTTGGACACAAACGAAGCACACGAAGTTGCAATGGCTAACTTTTAACTAAACAAATCCCAAGGAAAAGCTACTAGATGGATCTACTTATATAGGAGCAAGGGGTGGCGGCCAAGGAGGTGGGAGGACGTCCCAAGGCAGCCTAAAACTAAATCTAGGTCGTACAAGGCCAATGGGCCCAAGTGGAGGTGATGTAACACCTTTGGACTTGTAGTTTGACTCGGATTCTGCTGCAGCATCAGATTGTTTCGTCCACAACTCAACGCTCCGGACGAATTTGAAGGTGATTCCAATTGGGTTGGAAAGTGCACGAAATCTAGTTTCCAACAAAAAAAATAATCACCCAATTCGGAGTCCGTATGAAAAACTTGTGTGCGTTTTGAGTCAGGTGTGTCTGTGCAGTCCGAATCTGAATCCAGAACGTGAGAGACTTGGACTCTATCTTCTCTTGGGCCAAAAGTGACGTGAGAGGACTTTTTGGACAGCAAATAAACATCTCTTTCTTCCTTATCTTCATATGTGGATTGTACAAATGTCCCATACACCTGCAATTAGACAAAACACAAAAGTGTGTGAAGTATTTTTGTTCTGGATAACATAAATAGATTATTGAATAGTTTGCACTAGAAATCACCTGACAAATATGCATATATGCAATATTTTTGGTCATATCCAAGGTAGTCATGTCCTCATCATCCTCCCCTTCTTGAAAATAAAGCCGTCCTCGGCGTTGCTTAATCTGAAATGTGGCTAACAAAAGAGACAAGGTGTACATGTTGTATATGTATATGTCATCCATTTTTACTTCCCTTGATTTTTTGCATATATGACACATGAATAGATGAGTAACTTGCATAGTTCATAAAATCTAAAGCCAAAAAATTAGCACAAGAAGTAGAAGGCATGAAAATATTGTAACTCAGTTTGCACATATAAGTGAAGCTCTTATTCATTTCAAAAGATTGACAATGTTCATCATTAAACCATCCCAACATTGGTGAATAAACCTTACTTGCATCAAATTTACATGCTACAACATGCTTAAATAAGCAAACATGCAATAAGTCATTTAACACAGAATCATCACCAAGATTAGAGGTCATATCAAAATGATTAAACATTGGTTCTTTTGCATCAATAGTTAATTCAATGGGTGCACTCAAAATTGTTGGTATTTCAGTTGTTTGATCACATGGCAAAGTCAAATTATCAACGTAGTCCTCTAAAATAGGTGGTGTGATCAAAGTAGTGGGTAGCTCATCAGATGGTGCATTCAAATTGACAAGGCATTCATCATTCTTATGTAGAGATGGAAGATCAGTACCTTTGTCATTACCTCTTATGATCAACTCAGATGATGCAGCCACTCTCGGGGGCGATGTGTCACATGGTGGAGGTGATGTAGTCCTGACAACAACGGATGTGGTTGTCATAGTATGCCTAGTAGTTGAAGGAACAATCATATCAACTCTTGGAATGTGCACCGTGCGCTTGTTCTCCTCGTGGCCAACACGTCGTTTTATTTCCTGTTCAGCTTTGCAAGCAAGATGAAACAAATGGACCATAGGATAACACTCTTCATGAATTAGTATCTCTTGAATATCACGGTTTAATCCTCCCAAAAATCTATCCATAAAATCATCTTCACTTTCTTCTAAAGAGGAATGCAACAAGGTAGTTTGTAAATCATCATAATATTTTGTTACAGTTTCACTACCTTGTTTTAAGTGTTGCAACTTCTTAATCATGTCACGAGTATAATAAGCAGGGACGAAAGTATGTCGCATGGCAAGTTTCAAATCATCCCAAGTAGTAGGTATATAATCAGGGTGTAACCGACAATATTCACTCCACCAAACACAAGCATAACCAGTGAAAGAACCAACCGCAACCTTAACCTTTTTATGTTCATTGAAATTATGGGAAGCAAATATATTTTTATGTCGAACTCCCATTCAATATATAAAGCAGGTTTAAAACGGCCATTAAATGGTGGTATAGATACATTAACCTGATCATGTGCATTTGGATGTTTGTGCACCTCTCGTGACGGTTGTGGTATTTGCAAAGGTGGTGGCACGTCTCCCGCGATCGACAAAGCCCATGAATTGACTCTGGATCCTGTCATGATTAGTAGAACAAGAAACAAAACCCAAAAATAATGTTCCTATAACTACTAGGATGTGGTGGTAAAACACTCACAGTAAAGCAAATATCAATGTCTTACAAGTTCTTACCATGCAGCAGGCGGTGATCGGCAACCAGCGGTGTCAAGTAACTCCGAATATTGAGTAAAGCGATTGCCAGGGGAGCGTACGTATACACGGTGTAGAAATGTGTGGAGCTGGGTTGGCTATATATGGTAGCAAAAGATTAGCAATAATCAATTCAAAGATGCAATGTTGAATAAATGCTCAACGACGGTACTGTGCTGGTCCTAGGCTAGACCGGTGATAGAGGCAAAGGTGTCCCGTCTTTCGATGAGATGGTGGATTTCGCTTTGGTGGAAGTCGACTTTGACGATCCGACTACGAACGTGTGAGGACGTCGCGCCTTAGCAATCGCTAAACCAACTCCGAGAGGTTATTGACCACGCCGGAGCACGATCAACCTGACCACGAGGGTCTGTTTCCTGCGAGCAAACGAAGAACAAGCAAGAAACTAAGATTGCAATCTGAATATTGCGAATATAAGATGAAAGCTTTATTGATCAAGGTGGGGTTCTGTGACGCCTTTGTCTGGTCGTTGAACACAAACGAAGTACGCGAAGTTGCAGCTATGGCGAACTTTTAATCTAAACAAAACCCAAAGTCTAAACGATGCCCTAAGGGCTGTATATATGGAGGAAGAGGGGGGGAATTTCGTGGCCCTTGGTGGAGGGGTCCGAAATCAACCCTATCTCTTGTTTCCCCACACATACGGACTCTAAAAATAGCCTATACTTATGTATTTCGAAATTACATGGGCCTGGCCCAATAATAAGGTGACGCAGCACCTAAAATAGCCTCGGGACGAAATTTATGAAGTGGCGTCTTGTATATTTCGTCCAAGGCTTCATGCACCCATTATGGTGGCTTCAAAGTCCTGAAATTATCACTTGTAACTCCGTTCTTGTTTCCCTTGCGCATGCCATCATCTCCATGCTTGTTCTTGCTCCAATGTTCATCCTTCTCCAAGCTAGGCCCTTCATTTGTAAGCAAAACAAATGTATCCAATTTAGGCAGCATCATATTCTCATGAACATTAGAATCATTACCAAGAAACGAAAGTACCTGGTAATTTAGTTGGCGTGCACGAGCTCTAGTAATTGGTCCAGTATGTATAGCAGCAGGGGCTGTGGGTGTAACAATTGTATTGATGTCCTCATCATCCTCCCCTTCTTGAAATGAAGTCGTCCTCGACGGAAGTTCATCTTCCTCACCCAAATAAGGCTTCAAATCTGCAATGTTAAAAGTGGGACTAACCCCAAAATCTGCAGGCAGCTCAAGTTTATATGCATTATCATTTATTTTCTCTAACACCTTAAAGGGACCATCAGCACGTGGCATTAACTTTGATTTGCGCAAATCAGGAAATCTATCCTTACGCAAATGTAACCAAACAAGATCTCCAGGTGCAAACACAACATGTTTTCTACCCTTATCTCCACAAGTTTATATTTAGCATTCATACGTCAATGTTTTCCTTAGTTAACTCATGCATTTTTAAAATCAATTCAGCACGTTGTTTAGCATCAAAATTAACCTTCTCCGAAGATGGAAGAGGCAACAAATCAATAGGTGCACGAGGTAGGAAACCATACACAACTTCAAAAGGGCACATCTTAGTAGTAGAATGCAATGAACGATTATAAGCAAATTCAATATGAGGCAAGCATTCCTCCCACATTTTCTTATTATTCTTCAAAACAGCCCTAAGCATAGTAGACAACGTTCTATTGACTACTTCAGTTTGTCCATCAGTTTGGGGGTGACAAGTAGTACTAAAAAACAGTTTAGTCCCCAACTTAGCCCATAAACATCTCCAAAAGTGGCTAAGAAATTTAGTATCACGATCTGAAACAATAGAATTTGGCACACCATGCAAGCGAATAATTTCACGAAAGAACAAATCAGCAACATTAACAACATCATCGCTTTTATGACATGGTATAAAGTGTGCCATTTTCGAGAATCTATCCACGACAACAAATATGCTATCCCTCCCCTTCTCTGTTCGAGGTAAACCTAAAACAAAGTCCATAGATATATCCTCCCAAGGAACACTAGGTACAAGCAAAGGCATATATAAACCATGAGGATTGAGTCGTGACTTAGCTTTTTGACATGTAGTGCAGCGAGCAATAAAACGCTCAACATCCCGTATCATCTTTGGCCAAAAGAAATGTGCAGCAAGTACGTCCTCCGTCTTCTTCACGCCAAAGTGTCCCATTAATCCTCCTCCATGCGCCTCCTGCAACAACAAAAGACGAACGGAGCTAGCTGGAATGCATAGCTTGTTAGCACGAAACACAAATCCATCGTTAACAACAAACTTGTTCCACATTCTTCCTTCTTTACAATTCTGCATTACATCTTTAAAATCAGCATCATGCACATATTGATCTTTGATGGTCTCCAAACCAAATATTTTGAAGTCAAGTTGTGAAAGCATAGTATAGCGACGATACAATGCATCAGCAATAACATTTTCTTTTCCCTTCTTGTGTTTAATGACATAAGGGAAAGTCTCAATGAATTCAACCCATTTAGCATGTCTACGATTCAGTTTAGCTTGACTTTTAATATGTTTCAAAGATTCATGATCAGAATGTATAACAAATTCTTTGGGCCATAAATAATGTTGCCATGTTTCTAAAGTCCGAACAAGAGCATATAATTCTTTATCATAAGTAGAATAATTCAGACTAGGCCCACTCAATTTTTCAGAAAAGTATGCAACAGGTTTGCCATCTTGTAATAACACACCTCCTAATCCAATTCCACTAGCATCACATTCAAGCTCAAAAGTCTTATTAAAATCAGGAAGTTGGAGTAAAGGAGCATGTGTCAACTTATCTTTCAATACCGTGAAGGCTTCTTCCTGTGCCGTACCCCAAACAAAAGGCACATCCTTCTTTGTAAGCTCGTTGAGAGGTGCAGCAATGGTGCTGAAATCTCTCACAAAACGCCTATAGAATCCAGCGAGGCCAAGAAAACTCCTCACTTGTGTGACCGTTTTGGGCTGCGGCCAACTCTCAATAGCTTCAATCTTGGCTTTGTCAACTTCAATTCCCTGTGGAGTAACAACATAGCCAAGAAAAGATACTCGGTCGGTGCAAAAGGTGCACTTCCCAAGGTTACCAAACAAACGTGCATCACGTAGAGCAATAAAAACAGCACGTAAATGTTCCAAATGTTCTTCCAAAGATCTGCTATAAATCAGTATATCATCAAAATAGACTACCACAAATCGTCCAATGAAAGCACGTAAAACTTCGTTCATTAGTCTCATGAAAGTACTAGGCGCATTAGTTAACCCAAAAGGCATGACTAGCCACTCATATAATCCAAACTTAGTTTTAAATGCTGTTCTCCATTCATCTCCCAATTTCATACGAATTTGATGGTAGCCACTACGCAAATCAACTTTGGAGAATATTGTAGAGCCACTCAATTCATCAAGCATATCATCTAGCCTAGGAATAGGATGACGATAACGAATAGTAATATTATTAATGCCCCTACAATCAACACACATACGTGATGTACCATCCTTTTTCGGCACTAGAATAATAGGAACAGCACAAGGACTAAGGGATTCGCGTATATAACCTTTGTCGAGAAGCTCTTGTACTTGACGCATAATCTCCTTCGTCTCCTCTGGATTGGTACGGTATGGTGCACGGTTTGGCAGTGAAGCACCGGGAATTAAGTCAATCTGATGCTCAATCCCTCGAATAGGCGGTAATCCCGGTGGCACGTCTTGTGGAAAGACGTCAGCGAACTCCTGCAAAATGTTAGTGACAGCAGGAGGCAAAGAGGAAGGCACGTCCTCGAATGAAAATAATGCCTCTTTGCACACAAAAGCATAGCAAACAGATTTGCTGAAATCTAGCTCATCAATATCAGATTTGGTGGCAAATAAACATGCACTTTTCAATTTAATTCCAGAAGCAACACTAGATGGTTTATTATTAGGCTTCATTTGTTGCTCAAATTCTTTTGCCACAATCTGATTTTCACTCTTATTCTTCTCCTGTTGTGCTTTATTAGCTCTATTAATATCATCTTTCAAAATGGAATCAGGAGTCATAGGAAGCAAAGTAATATTTTTATCCTTATGAACAAGAGTATAGTGATTGTTTCTACCATGGTGTACAGAATTTTTATCAAATTGCCATGGTCTACCAAGTAATAAGGAACATGCTTGCATAGGTACCACATCACAATCAACATAATCAGCATATGTAGAGATACGAAAATGCACACGAACAGTACGTGTTACCTTAACCTTGCCGCTGTTGTTGAACCATTGGATGTAGTAAGGATGTGGATGTGGTCTTGTGGTGAGAGAAAGCTTCTCCACCATCTCCATGCTAGCCAAGTTGTTGCAGCTCCCTCCGTCTATGATGACGCGCACAGAACGTTCCTTCACAACTCCCTTGGTATGGAACAAATTGTGCCTCTGATTTTGCTCAGCTTGTGTGACCTGCACACTCAAAACACGTTGAGCAACTAAACATTCATACCTGTCAGCGTCTTCAGGAGCCATGTATTGCGTCTCATGATCAGAATCATCTCCACCATGTTCTTCACGTGTAATAAGAGCCAAAGTCTCCTCATCATAGTCACTAGCAGACTCATATCCTCCATCCGCGGTAGCAATCATCACACGCGGAGATTTGCATTCTCTCGCATAATGACCTCCTCCCTTACAACGACGACAAATAATATCACTTGTGTGCCCTGTTGATGCCATGGAAGAAGAAGAACGTTGTGCAGGCCCCGCAGGTGCGCTCTTGGCAGATAATGGTGGTTGTTCCTGTTTTCTTGTATCACGGCTGGAGGTGGCACCGGATGGAGGTGCTGGTGCAGTTGAAGTAGAAGATGCACGTGGTGTCCATGATGAAGGTCGGCCTGCAGAAAAGTTAGTTCGCCCCAATGCTTGTCGATCCTGCACTTCACGTTCAGCTTTACAAGCAAGATGGAATAAACGAGTGATATTAGTATACTCCTTATAGTCTAGAATGGTCTGAATCTCTCTATTTAATCCACCCAGAAAACGTGCAAGCATAGCCTCATTCTCCTCAACAATACCACATCTAATCATGCCAGTTTGTAATTCCTGATAATATTCTTCTACAGAATTTTTCCCTTGTCTTAAACGCTGCAATTTTTGAAGCAATTCACGTTGATAATATGGTGGAACCCAACGCGTACGCATAGCAGTTTTCAAAGCAGCCCAAGTAGTTGGAATAGGATATAATCTACAATGTTCAGACCACCATACACATGCAAAACTAGTGAAAGCACAAACAGCAGCAGCAACTCGTCTCTCCTCAGGATATTGTAAACATGTAAATCGTTGTTCAGTTTCTAACTCCCAAGTAAGATATATATCAGGAACATATCTACCTTCAAATGGTGGAATATTCAATTTCAGTTTAGGAATATGGACATCATCTCGTACCTGAGGTGGTGGTGCAGGCCTACCATTACGAATATATACCTGAGGTCGACCTGCTGGTGGTGGTACAGGTGGCTGCACGTAGTGTTGATTTTGATCAACCTCATCCTCATAATCTCCCACATAATCATCCTCCTCCGCATCAGCAGCAGGAGCCACAGAAGTATCAACAGCAGCACCAACAGTTTGGCCAAACGCAAGAGGAACACGGCTTGCTCGGTGGAGGTCTGCTTCGCGACGTGGAGGTAGTCGTTGTTGTTGTTGTTGGAGAGGTGCGTTAGGTGCAGCGGGTGGTGGTGGTGGAAGACGCGCGAGCAATTCATTAAACTTGTTATCGAGCTTTGTTTCGAACGTCTTCTCAAAGCCAGTGATCTTCTCCGTGGCCTCTTCAAAATTGTTCAGCACATCTTGCACCTGTTCAGTCAGCATTTGCTGAAACTTATCATGAAGCTCCTTGTTCGATAAATTCTCCCAGTCAATCTCGTCGGCTTGTGATCCTGGCATGGTTAGCAGCAATAGAAACACACAAGAATATGATCCTACAGACTACGAACAAGTGGTGGTGGTGGGTGTCACAAATCCGTCAAGCAAATCTCAAATTCTTACCAGTTCTTACCCAGCAGCAGGCGGTGATCGGCAACCGTTGTAGTCAAAAACTCTCAAAGCTTGGATAGAGCGATTACCAGGGAGAGTCAAACGCACGACGTAGATGTATGTGGAGCTGGGAAGGCTTATAATATGGTAGCAAAAAGGGTCAGCAATAATCAATTCAGAGATGCAAAGTTGAATAAACGCTCAACGACGGTACTGTGCTGGTCCTAGGCTAGACTGTGCTAGAGACGCGAGCCTAGAACACCAACAAAATCACGGCGCGGCACGTAAACAAGGGAAAAGCACACTCTGAATTTTTTTTCCGCTCTTTTTTCT
The DNA here is from genome assembly GCF_002162155.2 of Triticum dicoccoides. Classification (NCBI taxonomy): domain Eukaryota; kingdom Viridiplantae; phylum Streptophyta; class Magnoliopsida; order Poales; family Poaceae; genus Triticum; species Triticum dicoccoides. The sequence continues at coordinate 289,826,713 of NC_041387.1, read as the reverse complement.
TTTTTTTTTGCGCTCTTTTTTTTGCGCAGCTTTTTTTTTTTGCGAAAAATCACTATAATGGCGAGTGTCTCAAAACTCTTCCTAGCTCAAACTGACAGGATGGGCACGAAATTTTTTCGACCAATTTTTTTTTTCGACTGCCCGGACCCAAAAACTGGAAACGGGTCAAAAAAACTTCCTATAATGGCACCTGTCTCAAAACACTCAGAAACACCTAAAAATAGGATAGCCAGAATTTTTTTCGAAAAATGCGTTTTCGAAATTTTTTTCTTTTTTTTTTCCGAAACCTACTCCGGCAAGGAAACACGAATCGGAATCTAGATGGATCCCGAAAACAAACCTAATAAGCAAAGAACTCGGATTGGTGGTGGATATATGGTGGTGGTATATGGCAGCGGTGGTGGTAGCGGTGGTAGTATATGGATATGGATCGGTGGTGGTATATGGACACGGATTGGTGGTGGTAGATGGATACGGATTCGGTGCGGTGGTGGTAGATGGCAGGGGCGATGATGATGGTGCGGCGGCGGCGTGACAACTTATGACCAGAACTCGAAACTCTAAAAGACTAGACTCTAAGACCAGCAACTAGACACGACGATGCAACCGGAAATTCAACAAAGCAAAACCCTAAAAAGATTATGCAAGGCTCAGATTGGTTCGGATATGATGAACTAACCCTAATTTTTTTTGTGGCTTTTTCGTGGACTATAGGTATGAAGAACAGACTCGATCTAAACTACTAAAAAACTGTAAAATCTCACCGAGCAACCTGGAAATCTGATACCACTTGATAGAGGCAAAGGTGTCCCGTCTTTCGATGAGATGGTGGATTTCGCTTTGGTGGAAGTCGACTTTGACGATCCGACTACGAACGTGCGAGGACGTCGCGCCTTAGCAATCGCTAAACCAACTCCGAGAGGTTATTGACCACGCCGGAGCACGATCAACCTGACCACGAGGGTCTGTTTCCTGCGAGCAAACGAAGAACAAGCAAGAAACTAAGATTGCAATCTGGATATTGCGAATATAAGATGGAAGCTTTATTGATCAAGGTGGGGTTCTGTGACGCCTTTGTCTGGTCGTTGAACACAAACGAAGTACGCGAAGTTGCAGCTATGGCGAACTTTTAATCTAAACAAAACCCAAAGTCTAAACGATGCCCTAAGGGCTGTATATATGGAGGAAGAGGGGGGAATTTCGTGGCCCTTGGTGGAGGGCTCCGAAATCAACCCTATCTCTTGTTTCCCCACACATACGGACTCTAAAAATAGCCTATACTTATGTATTTCGAAATTACATGGGCCTGGCCCAATAATAAGGTGACGCAGCACCTAAAATAGCCTCGGGACGAAATTTAGGAAGTGGCATCTTGTATATTTCGTCCAAGGCTTCATGCACCCATTATGGTGGCTTCAAAGTCCTGAAATCATCACTTGTAACTCCGTTCTTGTTCCCCTTGCGCATGCCATCATCTCCATGCTTGTTCTTGCTCCAATGTTCATCCTTCTCCAAGCTAGGCCCTTCATTTGTAAGCAAAACAAATGTATCCAATTTAGGCAGCATCATATTCTCATGAACATTAAAATCATTACCAAGAAACGAAAGTACCTGGTAATTTAGTTGGCGTGCACGAGCTCTAGTAATTGGTCCAGTATGTATAGCAGCAGGGGTTGTGGGTGTAACAATTGTATTGATGTCCTCATCAACCGGACTAGAGACGCGAGCCTAGAACACTAATGAGGTCACGGCGTAGCACAACTAGCATCAATGAAGGATACTAAGTAGCTCTTGACAGCAAGATATAAGTGAAGATCACAACGGCAGTGAAGATAATGATGAAAAACAACTGCCAAGCAGGATATACAACAACTCTCTCTCCAACTTTCCTCTTGAAAAGTTTGAGACAATTTTCTGATAAATTCTTTCAAAATCGGCTCTTGATAGAGGCGAGGGTCCCGATCTTTCGATGAGATGATGGATATCGCTTTGGTGGAAGTCGACTTTGAGGTGTCAAATATTGAACTAGCTTCTGCAACTATTTAGATGCGGCTCGTCGCTATCTTCAATTTGAGTACTCATGGAGCCAAAACGGACTTCGTATGAGGAAGATACACATGTTTTACTGAACAGTGCGCAAAACAGATTCCAATCCGAATTCAGGTACGAGATTGATTCTAGATAGATCCAATTTTTTTTCTTCTCTCTTTTTTTTTCTCACGCTTTTTTCTTCTTTTTCTTCTCCCTCTTTTTCTTTTTTTTTTCTTTCCTTTTTTCTCTCTTTTTTTTTCTTTATCTTCTTTTTCTCCCTCTTTCCAAGACAAACTAGATAAGATGCAGATTCGATCTGGCGAAGATGTGAGTGACCTCAACTATGATTATGACCATAAACAGTGCGTAGCACGTGGTGGAAATTGGTGGATGGGATGGTGGACAGCGGATGGGATAATGATGCAGCGGCTGCGTGACTAATGTGAACAGAACTCGAAACTCTAAAGGAACTAGACACTAAGACCAGCAACTCGACACGGCGATGCAACCGATAATTCAATAATGCAAACAATGAAAAGAAAATTGCAAAGGCTCAGTCTGGCTAGGACAAAGGAAGAACAGATCTAACTTTTTTTTTGTGTGGCTTTTTCTTGGACAATAGGTAAGAAAATAAATCTAATCTAGGAAAACTGGAAATTCTCACCGAGCAACCTGAAAACTGATACCACTTGATAGAGGCGAGGGTGTCCCGATCTTTCGATGAGATGATAACTATCGATTTGGTGGAGACGACTTTGACGATCCGACTACAAACGTGCACGACGTTGCGCCTTAGCAATCGCTAAACCAATCTCCTAAGGTTACTGACGATGCCGGAAGCACGGTCAGCCTGACCACGAAGGTCTATTCCTGCAAGCAATCAAAGAACGAGCAAGAATATGATAAAGCAATCTGAATATTGCAAATATATATGAGGTATTGATAATGGTGGGGATCTGTAAGCGGTCTTGGTCTGGTCGTTGGACACAAACGAAGTACACGAAGTTGCAATGGCTAACTTTTAACTAAACAAATCCCCAGGAAAAGCTACTAGATGGATCTACTTATATAGGAGCAAGGGGTGGAGGCCAAGGAGGTGGGAGGACATCCCAAGGCAGCTTAAAACTAAATCTAGGTCGTACAAGGCCAATGGGCCCAAGTGGAGGTGATGTAACACCTTTGGACTTGTAGTTTGACTCGGATTCTGCTGCAGCATCAGATTGTTTCGTCCACAACTCAACGCTCCGGACGAATTTGAAGGTGATTCCAATTGGGTTGGAAAGTGCACGAAATCTAGTTTCCAACAAAAAAAGAATCACCCAATTCAGCGTCCGTATGAAAAACTTGTGTGCGTTTTGAGTCAGGTATGTCTGTGCAGTCCGAATCTGAATCCAGAACGTGAGAGACTTGGACTCTATCTTCTCTTGGGCCAAAAGTGACGTGAGAGAACTTTTTGAACAGCAAATAAACATCTCTTTCTTCCTTATCTTCATATGTGGATTGTACAAATGTCCCATACACCTGCAATTAGACAAAACACAAAAGTGTGTGAAGTATTTTTGTTCTGGATAACATAAATAGATTATTGAATAGTTTGCACTAGAAATCACCTGACAAATATGCATATATGCAATATTTTTGGTCATATCCAAGGTAGTCATGTCCTCATCACCAGGCCTGCTGCAGATGCAACTGACGACGTTAAGAACGTCTGGCAGAGCAAAGCTGATGACTACTCGATAGTTCAATGTGCCATGCTTTACGGCTTGGAACCGGGTCTTCAACGATGTTTTGAACGTCATGGAGCATATGAGATGTTCCAGGAGTTGAAGTTAATATTTCAAGCAAATGCCCGGATTGAGAGATATGAAGTCTCCAATAAGTTCTATAGCTGTAAGATGGAGGAGAATAGTTCTGTCGGTGAACACATACTCAAAATGTCTGGGTATAATAATCACTTGATTCAACTGGGAGTTAATCTTCCTGATGATAGTGTCATTGACAGAATTCTTCAATCACTGCCACCAAGCTACAAGAGCTTCGTGATATAATATGCAAGAGCTTCGTGATATAATATGCAAGGGATGGACAAGACTATTCCCGAGCTATTCGCAATGCTAAAGGCTGCGGAGGTAGAAATCAAGAAGGAGAATTAAGTGTTGATGGTCAATAAGACCACCAATTTCAAGAAAAAAGGCAAAGGGAAGAAGAAGGGGAACTTCAAGGAGAACAACAAACAAGTTGCTGGCCAAGAGAAGAAACCCAAGTCTGGACCTAAGCCTAAGACTGAGTGCTTCCACTGCAAGCAGACTGGACACTGGAAGCGGAACTGCCCCAAGTATTTGGCGGATAAGAAGGATGGCAAAGTGAACAAAGGTATATGTGATATACATGTTATTGATGTGTACCTTACTAATGCTCGCAGTAGCACCTGGGTATTTGATACTGGTTCTGTTGCTAATATTTGCAACTCGAAACAGGGACTACGGTTTAAGCGAAGATTGGCTGAGGACGAGGTGACGATGCGCGTGGGAAATGGTTCCAAAGTCGATGTGATCGCGGTCGGCACGCTACCTCTACATCTACCATCGGGATTAGTTTTATACCTAAATAATTGTTATTTGGTGCCAGCGTTGAGCATGAACATTATATCTGGATCTTGTTTAATGCGAGATGGTTATTCATTTAAATCAGAGAATAATGGCTGTTCTATTTATATGAGTAATATATTTTATGGTCATGCACCCTTGAAGAGTGGTCTATTTTTATTGAATCTCTAAAGTAGTGATACACATATTCATAATGTTGAAGCCAAAAGATGCAGAGTTGATAATGATAGCGCAACTTATTTGTGGCACTACCGTTTAGGTCATATCGGTGTAAAGCGCATGAAGAAACTCCATACTGATGGACTTTTGGAATCACTTGATTATGAATCACTTGGTACTTGCGAACTGTGCCTCATGGGCAAGATGACTAAAACGCCGTTCTCCGGAACTATGGAGCGAGCAACTGATTCGTTGGAAATCATACATACTGATGTATGTGGTCCAATGAATATTGAGGCTCGCGGCGGGTATCATTATTTTCTCACCTTCACAGATGATTTGAGCAGATATGGGTATATTTACCTGATGAAACACAAGTCTGAAACATTTGAAAAATTTAAAGAATTTCAGAGTGAAGTGGAAAATCATCGTAACAAGAAAATAAAATTTCTACGATCTGATCATGGAGGAGAATATGTGAGTTACGAGTTTGGTCTACATTTGAAACAATGGGGAATAGTTTCACAACTCACGCCACCCGGAACACCACAACGAAACAGTGTGTTCGAACGTCGTAATCGTACTTTACTAGATATGGTGCGATCTATGATGTCTCTTACTGATTTACCGCTATCATTTTGGGGTTATGCTTTAGAGACGGCCACATTCACGTTAAATAGGGCATCATCAAAATCCATTGAGATTTATGAACTGTGGTTTGGCAAGAAACCAAAGTTGTCGTTTCTTAAAGTTTGGGGCTGCGATGCTTATGTGAAGAAACTTCAACCAGATAAGCTCGAACCGAAATCGGAGAAATGTGTCTTCATAGGATACCCAAAAGAGACTATTGGGTACACCTTCTATCACAGATCTGAAGGCAAGATTTTCGTTGCTAAATTTGGATCCTTTCTAGAGAAGGAGTTTCTCTCGAAAGAAGTGAGTGGGAGGAAAGTAGAACTTGATGAGGTAACTGTACCTGCTCCCTTATTGGAAAGTAGTTCATCACAAGAACCGGTTCCTGTGACAACTATACCAATCAGTGAGGAAGCTAATGATATTGATCATGGAACTTCAGATCAAGTTACTACCGAACCTCGTAGGTCTACGAGAGTAAGATCCGCACCTGAGTGGTATGGCAATCCTATTCTGGAAGTCATGTTACTGACCATGGCGAACCTACGAACTATGAGGAAGCGATGATGAGCCCAGATTCCGGGAAATGGCTTGAGGCCATGAAATCTGAGATGGGATCCATGTATGAGAACAAAGTATGGACTTTGGTTGACTTGCCCGATGATCGGCAAGCCATAGAGAATAAATGGATCTTCAAGAAGAAGACTGATGCTGATGGTAATGTAACTGTCTATAAAGCTCGACTTGTTGCGAAAGGTTTTCGACAAGTTCAAGGGGTTGACTACGATGAGACTTTCTCACCCGTAGTGATGCTTAAGTCTGTCCGAATCATGTTAGCAATTGCCGCATTTTATGATTATGAAATTTGGCAAATGGATGTCAAAACTGCATTCCTGAATGGATTTTTGGAAGAAGAGTTGTATATGATGCAACCAAAAGGTTTTGTCGATCCAAAAGGTGCTAACAAAGTGTGCAAGCTCCAGCGATCCATTTATGGACTGGTGCAAGCATCTCGGAGTTGGAATAAATGCTTTGATAGTGTGATCAAAGCATATGGTTTTATACAGACTTTTGGAGAAGCCTGTATTTACAAGAAAGTGAGTGGGAGCTCTGTAGCATTTCTGATATTATATGGAGATGACATATTGTTAATTGGAAATGATATAGAATTTCTGGATGGCATAAAGGGATACTTGAATAAAAGTTTTTCAATGAAAGACCTCGGTGAAGCTGCTTACATATTGGGCATCAAGATCTATAGAGATAGATCAAGACGCTTAATTGGACTTTCACAAAGCACATACCTTGATAAATTTTTGAAAAAGTTCAAAATGGATCAGGCAAAGAAAGGGTTCTTACTTGTATTACAAGGTGTGAAGTTGAGTCAGACTCAATGCCCGACCACAGTAGAAGATAGAGAGAAAATGAAAGATGTTCCCTATGCTTCACCGATAGGCTCTATCATGTATGCAATGCTGTGTACTAGACATGACGTATGCTTAGCAATAAGCTTGGCATGTAGGTACCAAAGTAATCCAGGAGTGGATCACTGGACAGCGGTCAAGAACATCCTGAAATACCTGAAAAGGACTAAGGATATGTTTCTCGTTTATGGAGGTGACAAAGAGCTAGTCATAAATGGTTACGTTGATGCAAGCTTTGACACTGATCCGGACGATTCTAAATCGCAAACCGGATACGTGTTTTTATTAAATGGTGGGGCTATAAGTTGGTGCAGTTCTAAACAAAGCGTCGTGGCGGGATCTACATGCGAAGCAGAGTACGTAGCTGCTTCGGAAGCAGGAAATGAAGGAGTCTGGATGAAGGAGTTCATTTCTGATCTAGGTGTCATACCTAGTGCGTCGGGACCAATGAAGATCTTCTGTGACAATACTGGTGCAATTGCCTTGGCAAAGGAATCCGGATTTCACAAGAGGACCAAGCTCATCAAGAGATGCTTCAATTCCATCCGGGACCAAGTCCAGGTGGGAGACATAGAGATTTGCCAGATACATACGGATCTGAATGTTGCAGACCCGTTGACTAAGCCTCTTCCACGAGCAAAACATGATCAGCACCAAGACTCCATGGGTGTTAGAATCATTACTGTGTAATCTAGATTATTGACTCTAGTGCAAGTGGGAGACTGAAGGAAATATTCCCTAGAGGGAATAATAAAGTTATTATTTATTTCCTCATATCATGATAAATGTTTATTATTCATGCTAGAATTGTACTAACCGGAAACATGATACATGTGCGAATACATAGACAAACTTAATGTCACTAGTATGCCTCTACTTGACTAGCTCATTAATCAAAGATGGTTATGTTTCCTAACCATAGGCATGTGTTGGCATTTGATTAACAGGATCACATCATTAGGAGAATGATGTGATTGACCTGACCCATTCCGTTAGCTTAGCACTTGATCGTTTAGTATGTTGCTATTGCTTTCTTTATGACTTATACAAAGTTCGTACAACTATGAGATTATGCAACTCCCGTTTACCGGAGGAACACTTTCTGTGCTACCAAATGTCAGAACGTAACTGGGTGATTATAAAGGAGCTCTACAGGTGTCTCCAATGGTACATGTTGAGTTGGCGTATTTTGAGATTAGGTTTTGTCACTCCGATTGTCGGAGAGGTATCTCAGGGCCCTCTCGGTAATGCACATCACTATAAGCCTTGCAAGCAATGTGGCCAATGAGTTGGTTAAGGAATGATGCATTACGTAACGAGTAAAGAGACTTGCCAGTAACAAGATTGAACTAGGTATTGGATACCGACGATCGAATGTTGGGCAAGTAACATACCGATGACAAAGGGAACAACGTATGTTGTTATGCGGTTTGACCGATAAAGATCTTTGTAGAATATGTAGGAGCCAATATGAGCATCCAGGTTCCGCTATTGGTTATTGACCGGGAACAGTTCTAGGTCATGTCTACATAGTTCTCGAACCCGTAGGGTCCGCACGCTTAACGTTACGATGACAGTTTTATTATGAGTTTATAAGTTTTGATGTACCGAAGGTTGTTCGGAGTCCCGGATGTGATCACGGACATGACGAGGAGTCTCGAAATGGTTGAGACATAAAGATTGATATATTGGATGACTATATTCGGACACCGGAAGTGTTCTGGGTGATTTCGGAGTGCCGGAGGGTTACCAGAACCCCCCCGGGAACTAATGGGCCTTGTTGGGCCCTAGTGGAGAGAGAGAGGGGCCGACCAGGGCAAGAGGCGCGCCCCCTCCCCTTGAGTCCGAATAGGACAAGGAAGGGGGTGGGGCAGCGCCCCCTTGCCTTTCCCCCTCTCCCACTCCTTCCTTCCCCCTCCTTCTTGGACTAGGAAAGGGAGGGGCAAACCTACTTGGAGTAGGTTTCCCCCTCCTAGGGCACGCCACCCCCCTTGGCCGGCCCCCTCCTCCTCCCCCCTTTATATACGGAGGAGGGGGGCACCTCTAGACACACAAGTTGATCTTCGTGATCGTTCCTTAGCCGTGTGCGGTGCCCCCTCCACCATATTCCACCTCGCTCATATCGTTGCGGTGCTTAGGCGAAGCCCTGTGTCAGTAGAACATCATCATCGTCACCACGCCGTCGTGCTGACGGAACTCATCCCCAACACCCTGCTGGATCGGAGTCTGGGGATCGTCATCGAGCTGAACGTGTGCTGAACTCGAAGGTGTCGTACGTTCGGTACTTGGATCGGTCGGATTGTGAAGATGTACGACTACATTAACCGCGTTGTTCTAACGCTTCCGCTTATGGTCTACGAGGGTACATGGACAACACTCTCCCCTTTCGTTGCTATGCATCACCATGATCCTTGCATGTGCGTAGGAATTTTTTTGAAATTACTACGTTCCCCAACACGCATCATCTCCCCCCCCTGGGAAAGATCCGACCTCAGATCGAAATCTTCATCACCATGGTAGGGCGAGAGATCCTTGATGTTGAATATATCACCCTCACATTGTACTTGTCACATGGGATGTCGATCTTGTAGGCTTTGTTGTTGTAGCGTTCAAGCACCTTGAAGGATCCATCAGCTTTTGGCAGAAGTTTGGACTTGCGTTCGTTGGGGAAGCGGTCTGATGCGGAGCATTGTATGGACATCACCATGTCAAGAGTCCGTTTGGCGAGTGACACATGCAACATCTACTTCACATAGACAAAGGTGAATCATCTCCTTTACGCGTGCTCACTTGACCCCTTCGAGGATGGTATACTACTTGACACTCCACTCGTGTGCATGCATAGGTACTGTCAGAGCTTCACGGACGAGGAGGAGGAGTGCAAGCGCCAAGGAACAACTACACCATCTGCGAGGGAAGCATGGAAGCGACGACGGAAGAGGAACCGAAGAAGGTTCCCAGGACCCAGACATCCGGCCCCTGGAGATGTCAACGACAACAGCAGCCGAAGAGCTACAGGTCCCGGACATCCGACGTTAGCCCCGGACATCCGGCACCTCCCGACAGCCCGGACATCCGGCCAGAAGCCCGGAAATCCGGCACCCCTATCCAGAGAGAACCGAGGCCGACCTCGCCAGCCCGGACATCCGGCTCCTCGCGAACGGCTGGACATCCGGCACCCAGCCGGACATCTGGCGCTTGCCTGCGCGCATGGACAGGGCCTGAGGCCCATGTATCTTCCTTTCCCACCTACCCCTTCATGGCTTGGACTATATATAGACCACCCCTCGTCCTAGTTAGGGTTGGCATTGTGATAGCCTATATCTGAGATAGAGGTTTGCTCATCCACTTGGTTACTTCTCCATTAGAGTCGAGTGCCTCTTCGGAGAAGATCCCCCAAGCGGATTCAAGACCCCTTTACGAGAAGACCCCCCCTCAAGACCTCCTCTTGGAGATGAACCTTACCTTGTATCTTTCCCTTTGTTGTTCATGTACCCATGTGAATCTTGTGTGTTTAATTGTCTAGTGGATGTGTGATTGGACTTGTTCTTGAGTGTTTCCCCTTGTGATTTCGCCCCATTCTTCCCCGTGTTCTTCGTGTTCTTCGAGGGATCCCACTCCAATCATGAAAGATCGTCCTACACCGGGTTAGCTCCATATCGCGGGCCTTGCGAAGGTGTAGCCACACAAGATCTCCAATGTTGAATACCATGGGTTGCTTGTTGATGTTTAGCTTGGTCGCGAGTCGTTGTACTTTGCGCTCGATGGTGTGCCTTTCATGCATCTTCTTGAGGTAGTTGACTCAGGCACTCGCGTCCATGTTGATGCACTCTTGTAGTGGTAGAGGAAGAATGACCAATGGGGACAACGGGTTGAAGCCGTAGACGACCTCGAAGGGGGCTTGTCGGTAGTCGAAATGTCTTGCGCGGTTATAGGCGTACTCGGCGATGGGTAGGCACTCCTACCACTCTTTGATGTTCTTCTTTATCAACACACATAGTAGAGCGAAGAGTGTCTAGTTTGTGACCTCCGTTTGGCCATCGGTTTGAGGATGGTATGCCGAACAGAACAAAAGCTCGATTCCGAGCTTGGCGCATAAGGTCTTCCAAAAGTAGCTCAAGAACTTGACGTCGCGGTCCGAGGCAATAGTCTTGGGTACTCCATGGAGTCGCAAGATTTCCCTACAAAGAAGATTTGCAACATGTGAAGCATCGTCTATCTTGTTGCATGGGATGAAATGAGCCATTTTAGAGAATAGGTCCACAACAACAAACACATAATCTTTGCCATTTCGAGTTTGAGGCAAACCAAGCACAAAGTTCATGCTAATATCTTCCCATGGGTGATATGGAATAGGAAGTGGCATATAGAGACCATGGCATTGACCTTTTGACTTAGCTTTGCGACATGTCGAGCATCAGTTGGTGAAGCGCGAGACGTCGCAGAACATCTTGGGCCGAAAGTAGTTCTTGGGGAGCGTGGCGAATGTCTTGTTGCGTCCATAGTGTCCCATTAGTCCGCCTCCATGAGATTCTTGCAAAAGTAACAAACGAAGAGAATACTCAGGGATACGTAGTTTGTTAGCTCTCATAAGATAATCATCTTTGAGGTAGCATCATTCCCAAGATGTATGCGTCAAACACTTGGCATAAGGAATAGCAAAAGTAGGATCATGCTCATACAAGTCTTTTATGTGCTCAAAACCAATGACATTCAATTCAAGTTGGGTAACAAGCATGCATCTATGGGAAAGCGCATCCGCCACAGCATTCTCTTTGCCTTTTATGTATTTGATGACATAAGGAAATGACTCGATGAATTCACTCCATTTAGCATGACGCTTGTTCAACTTAGTCTATCCCTTAAGATACTTAAGTGTTTCGTGATCGGTGTGGAGAATGAATTCATGAGGACGGAGATAATGCTCTCAAACATGCAATACTCGAACTAAAGCATATAGCTCTTTGTCATAGATAGGGTAATTGAGTTGCGCTCCGGATAGTTTTCAAGCTATGGGGCGCTTCTCTTGCATTAACACACCTCCTATGCCATAACCCCTAGCATCGCAATGTATCTCAAATGGTTTATCAAATTTGGGTAATGCAAGCAAAGGGGCATGTGTAAGCAAATTCTCAAGCTCATTAAATGTGGTCTCTTGGGATGGTCCCCAAACAAATGGTGTATTCTTCTTACTCAAGGCATGTAAAGGTAAAGCAATGGTGCTAAAATCCTTCACAAATCTATGATAGAAACCGGCTGAACCAAGAAAACTTTGCACTTGTTGCAAATTTGTTGGTTGGGGCCAAGTTTTAATAGCATTGATCTTAGATTCATCTACATGCACACCCTTATAAGATACTACAAAACCCAAGAAAACAAGCTTATCAACACTGAAAAGGCATTTGTCCATATTAGCATAAAGGCACTCTTTCCTAAGGGTTTGCGAAACGGTTCTAAGATGGGTGACATGATCTTTGAGGGATTTGGTAAAGACAAGGACATCGTCAAAATAGACCACAACAAATACGCCAATGTAGGGGGCAGAGAACAAAATGCATTACACACATAAAAGTGTCGGGTGCTTCGGATAAGCCCATAGGCATGACCAACCATTCATACAAGCCAAACTTGGTTCTGAAAGCGGCTTTCCATTCGTCACCATATTAGATGCGAATTTGGTAATAGCCACTCTTAAGATCAATCTTAGAGAAAATGGTGGCTCCGCTAAGCTCATCTAGCATATCGTCGAGGTGTGGAATGGGGTAACGGTATCTAATGGTGACAGCATTGATAGGTCTACAATAGGAACACATGTGATAAGTACCATCTTTCTTGGGAAGAAGGATTACCGGGATGACACAAGGGCTCAAACTTTCTCGTGCATGGCCGTTGTCGATGAGTTGTTATACTTGCCGTTGGATCTCCTTGGTTTCCTCGGGGTTGACACGGCAGGGAACCTTGTTGGGAAGAGGTGCTCCGGGGATGAGGTCGACTCGGTGTTCGATACCTCGTAGTGGAGGTAGACCCGAAGGTAACTTGTCGGGGAATACATCTTGGAATTACTGCAATAAATAAGACAACACTAAAGGTAGATTGTGTGAGGTGTTAGTTTTAGGTGCCTCGTCCTTGCACAAGAGGACATAGCGCATAACACCAGATGGGTTCTCACACACTTCTCTCATCTCATTTTTGGTTGCAAAAAGGACTAGGTTTTTCTTATTGCTCATCGTGGAGGCACTCGATTTTGTCTTGCGGCGCTCACTCTCTTTGTGGTGGCTCGCTCTCTCACTTTTTTCTCCATGATGGGTGGTGGCTTGCTTGTCGGCAATTACTTTACTTGGAGACATAGATCGTAGCACGTACTCCTTTCTCTTCAGCTTGAAGCTATAGTGATTGGTACGCCTGTTGTGAATGACGCCTCGGTCAAATTGCCATGGTCGTCCAAGAAGGAGGTGGCAAACGGACATCAGAACGACATCACACTCCAAAGTATCTTTGTATGGTCCTATCTTGAAGGAAACTTGCACCATATGTTCCACTTGAATAGTGCCGGAGTCGGTAAGCCATTGGACCTTGTAGGGGTGGGCATGCTTCATCTTGACCAACTAGAGCTTGGAGCATAGTTCTTCACTCGCCAAGTTATGGCAACTCCCTCCATCGATGATGACGTTCATGGAATTTCCATTGATGCCCGCCTTGGTGTGAAAGATATGGCATCTTTGGTCCTCATCTTGTTGATGTTGAAGTGTCAAGACCTTGGAGACAACGAGAGTGGGGCTCGAATATTTGTCACAAAAGACTTGATCATCTTCATGTTCATTCACTTGCCGGTGCATGGCCACTTTCTCAAGGGCTTCCATTTCCTCTTCACTCATGGAGTCATAGGTTCCGTCATCGTTGAGGATCATGGTGCGCTTGTTGGTACATTCACAGGACTTGTGGCCTCGGCCGCCGCATGTGAAGCACTTGATTGAACTTGCCTTGATGGTCTCATCGGTTGGAGTAGATGTTATTGAAGCTCTCGGCTCGAAGTTGCTTTTAGTAGGAGGATGACTTGAAGATGTCGAAGTTTTCATATAACTTGACTTGTCGCCGTTGCTTGGTGAAGCTTTTGTCGAGGTAGGAGTTGTTGAAGGTTGGTTGTAGGAGGAGCCGTAGGTCTTGGAAGAGAACTTGGCGTACTTGAAGTCATCTTGCACTTGGCATTCCGCCTTGGTAGCTTGGTGCACTAGCTCGATGAGGTTGGAGTAGGGTTGGAAGTCAGCGATCTTCTTGATAGGATGGTTGAGTCCATTCAAGAAATGTGCCATCGTTTGCTCATCGTCTTTGGTGACATTGGCTCTTATCATGCTAATTTCCATCTCCTTGTAGTACTCTTCAACGGTCTTTGTTCCTTGCTTGAGGAGTTGAAGTTTCTTGAAGAGGTCACAGTTGTAGTAGGTTGGCACAAAGCGTGCTCGCATGACATCCTTCATTTGATCCCATGTTGTGATGGGTGGTTCACCTCTTGCCTCGCGGTGCTTAGTGACTTGTTCCATCAAATGAGGACATAGTCTTGGAATTCAAGGGATGCCATGGTGATCTTCTTCTCTTCATCATAGTTGTGCAAACAGAAGATTTTGTCAACCTTCAATGCCCATGAAATGTACTCTTCAGGATCATTGCTTCCTGTGAACTTGGGCATGGTGAACTTGAGCTTGCCGTAGAATTGCTCTTCATTGTGCTGGGGTCGAGGGTGATGACGTCCTTGACAAGGATGATTTTCTCCCTCAACTTGCTCTTGGGGTGGAGGATTCCCATTGTCTTGTTGCTCTTGGTGAAGTTGCGGTTCTTGTCGAGCTTGTCGTTCATGTCTAGGTTGAAGAGGAGCTTGACGTTGCGAACGTGCTTGATAGTTCCTCTCTTGAATTTCCTCGCGAAGCGCTTCTTCTTGCTCATGAGTATGCCGGTTGCGTGCGACGACAACACAATTTGTGTTGAGGAGGGCGCGTTCCACCTCAAGGGCTTGTGATTCACGCCGTTGTTGTTGTAGACGGGCAGCTTCGGTGTAGCGACCCGACCTCAAACGGTCAAGCCTCTATGTATCCGTGCCATCCCTGGATCAGTATGCTGGCACACACAGTACATCAATGTATATATCAAAGTACAATCACATGTATAAATAACGTAAAACTGATATATACCTCGTAGGTATCAGCGGAAACAATCAAACGGATGTGGAGTCCAATCAACGCCATCAGCAAGTTGAGTGTAGACCGTAACCCAACAACGAAACTCACTCATTGGAGAAAATTTCTGCAACATGAAACTTTGCAGCCGTGTAGGTCAGTACATTGAATGTACCGGCAAGATCATGTAAGGAAAACAGATGATAAAACTATACTATATGCAATATGGCTTTGTGGCTCCGTGTCTGAGTTTTTTTGTGTAAAAGCCGGAGTTTATTTTCCCTACAACAAAGGAATGTCCTGGAATTCACTACTACAAAGCAGATACCCATACATGACATGGTTCCGCCAACCGATGTCTCATAGCCCAAGATCATCATTAGTTGCCCACAATTAAGTTATCAGTCCTGTTGAGAGTTACGAGATAGATCCAAGTCTAGATGCTCAAATTGTCCGTAACCAGTGACATGGCTAATCGATTAGGTTTTAACCCTCTATAGAGGTTTGTACACTTTACCCGCAAGATTCGATCCCTCTTTTTACGTTCTCGCACTTGAGGGTGTTTGAGAACAAGACGACCGAAACATGGTCTTCCGAAGAGTTCCCCTGACCACTGTCCGGTGCTCATCCAATCCTACCGTAGTTCTACATCTGCTAGCACCATCCCAGCCAGAGTCACCACTAGGGTCAACCAAGCCAGAGCCCATAGTGACTTGCGGTTGCACAGGTAAGCTTCCAGGCATAAAGTATTCTTCCGTCTCTTTGAGTCTGGGTGAAGCTTTCCGCAAGATGTCATGGCGCTTCTCCATGCATCTCGGCCATCCACTGGTTTCTCCAGGGTGCCCGTCAACCGTCCTTCACCCAGTAGTGTGTATTGAATTCTTTTCTCGAGTCTTGAAGTCTTGATGCCTTGAAGATGCAGTCCTTGCAGATGCCATCATAGAGTTGTCGTCATTGACGTAGAGTCCTCCTTCTTCACACCACTCTCGTGCACTCATACCAAACCCCGTCTACTATAGGGTAGCATTAAAAGTATATTATGTCCTGGGCTTGGTAACAGGGAGATGGGTTCCTACCTCATGCATTCTACTCTTTTTTTAGAACAACTGGTATATTATTCATACATGTCTTTACACAGTAATGGCTCAAGAAACAGCGGAGGAACCCCGAACCACACATCCGAGCCATTCAAATAACACCCAGCTTTTGCTAGTACATGGGCACAACCATTTGCCTCTCTACGACACCACACAACTCGAAAATCAGAAAAAGAAGAACACCTGAACTTAAGCTCTTCGATCAGAGAGCCGTAAATAGATCTGTCAATAGTGGCATTCTTCAGTTTACTCACCATCTCCAAGCTGTCCATCTCTAGCACTATCTTATCATGTCCCTGCTGATTCGCTAGCATGACACCTTCTGTTCCCGCCAATAGCTCTGCAAGTGCTGGATCGCGCACATACGGGAGCCTGGAGCTTTCCCTACAACAAAAGAGCCATCATTCCTCCTGACAATTGCTCCTGCTCCCCCCGCTCCGCCTCCTACATCAAGCCCACCATCCACATTTACCTTCACCTAGCCTCGAGGGGGAGGACACCATCTCCTATCTGTATGCACTATGGAGGAAACAGATGCTGATTTAATTTGGGTCCATTCAGTAGCAAGGGCACTGACTCTTCTATCCACTTCCTTTGGATTTTGCACAGGCTCACCTCTAGAGGCAGAATTTCTCTCCTGCCATAGCTCATATAACATTATAATATATAAGGAGATGTCATCCATTGATAGAACCTGGAAGTTGTTCAGCATCCAGCCCATCAGGTCTCGTCCTTCTCTGCCCTTTTCAGAAAGTCATGGCCATTTTTTGTTGCACAGATGCTCCAGCTCCAACCAAGCTTCCTTCACATAACAGCAACCCCAAAAACAATGTATGAAAGATTCTTCTCTGCAGCAGTAGGGGCATCTAACATTGAGCTTAATCTTTCTTCTAGCCCACTCGGCTCCGACCGCCACACTCCGGCGGGCAATCTGCCATGTATGGATCTTCATTTTACCCGGGACATCACAACTCCATAATTTAATCCATCCCTTATGTGCACCAGAAGAATATGAAGAACCACCCTTCCTATCCAAATGAACCACCAAATCATTAAAGCTCCTAGCTTTGTATGCAGATTTGACACAGAAAATACCATTAGATGTGTAATTCCACGCTAGGTAGTCATCTCCTTCCCAATACCCAATTTGTATCTGCAAAATATCATTCACATCAGACTCATAGAACACTTCATTTATTAGATCAACATTCCACTTCTTAGTGCCTGGCAAAAGTAAATCTAAGACCTTCTCCACACCCTTATCGGATCTTTTTCCTAAAGGGTGCCTGACACCACATCTGGGAATCCAGTCGTCCAGCCACACATTTACACTCTCCCCATTTACAATTCGCCAAACTAGCCCCTTCAGGAGCAAATTCCTTCCATGCAGAATACTTCGCTAAGTAAAAGACGCATTTCTGGGATTTTTGCCGCTTTAAGAAAAGTAGTGTGCTTGAAATATCTAGCTTTTAACACTCTTGCACATAGAGTATTAGGGCACGTTAGCATTCTCCATCCCTGTCTAGCCAACAACGCTTGGTTAAAGGCCTCCATTTCTCTGAAGCCTACACCGCCCAAACACTTTGGCCTTGCCATCTTCTCCCAACTGATCCAATGAACCTTCTGTTGTCCCTTGTTTGATCCCCACCAAAATCTGGACATAACAGAGGTGAGTTGTTTACAAATAGATTTGGTGAAGGCAAAACAACTCATCGTATATGCCGGGACAGCTTGCAAGACCGACTTTACTAATATCTCCTTCCCCGCTTTGGATAGTCCTTGACCTTTGCAACCTTGAACTTTATTCCATGCCCTTTTTAGGATGTGTTTAAATGCTCCATGTTTTGATCTACCAACCATGGTAGGCAATCCAAGATACTTTTTGTTGAGGGCTTCACATCCCACCCAACTCACTTCTTTTAATATGGCTTTTGACTCTTCTTGCACGCCAGGTCCAAAGAATATGGAGGATTTCTGCAGGTTAACCCGCTGACCAGAGCTCGCTTCATACCTCTGTAAAACTGTTCTTAATCGCAGCAGGCTTTCTTGACTTGCTTCCAGGAAAACTAGGCTGTCACCAGCAAAGAGAAGGTGAGTGACATGGGGGCCTTGAGGACCAAATTTTATACCCTTAATCCTTCTCGCTTCCTGCTCCTGCTTTAGAAGCCCTGAAAAACCCTCAGCACACAGGATAAAGAGATAGGGGGAAATTGGATCCCTTATCTCAAGCCTCTAGATGGAATGAAGCGCTCCGAAAAACCTCCATTTAATTTAACTTCATACCTGACTGTCGTGACACACCTCATAACCATCCCTATCCACCTTTCCGAAAATCCCATATGGCTCAGCACATTTTGCAGATAACCCCATTCGACCCTGTCATATGCCTTCATTATATCCAATTTTACCACACAAAGTTTTTTCCTCCGGTTC
Source organism: Triticum dicoccoides (assembly GCF_002162155.2). Taxonomy (NCBI): domain Eukaryota; kingdom Viridiplantae; phylum Streptophyta; class Magnoliopsida; order Poales; family Poaceae; genus Triticum; species Triticum dicoccoides. The sequence continues at coordinate 289,808,159 of NC_041387.1, read as the reverse complement.
TGGCTCCGAATCGAGTGCAAACACTCATAGGCAATGAACACATTGTCTGTAATGAGGCGCCCTGGTACGAAGGCACTTTTCTCATCTGAGATCTGAAATGGCAAGACCTGCTTCAGCCTATTAGCCAGTACTTTTGAAGCTAACTTGTATAAGACGTTACAGTGGATGATAGGTCTGAATTGGGATAGCTTCTCCGGTCCCGGAAATTTTGGAATTAACACCAGTGTTGTGTTGTTTAAATCCAATGGCCACTCACCGCCTTCCAAAAAATCCCGAACCGCTCCACAGACCTCATTTTTTAGGTCATCCCAGTGCTTCTGATAGAACAAAGCAGGTAGGCCATCAGGTCCCGGGGCTTTGATGGGCCCCATCTAAAAAAGAGTTGTACTAATCTCCTCATCGGTAATTTCTGCGTCTAGTACAACAGTCATTTCATTAGTGACGAAACCTTGGATAGAGCTAAGAACCTGGTCCATACCTTCAACACCATCAGATGTAAACAAATCCTCAAAATACCTTTTTGCTACTTTCCTCATGTCCTCATTCGTCCTATAAATTCTCCCGTCCGCATCTTTCAAGAATCTTCATGCATTCTACTCAACTACAAGATTCAGTAACACTACTGGAGGATTGTTGCAAAGATGACACAAAAATGCAATAAAAACATAAGTATGAAAAGCATGGTCAAAGTGAACTTGCCTTGTATGTTGATGAAGATAATAACGGTCTCTGAAACTTTGATAAACTATTCGTCACTCCAAGAAAATCTATATTAACAGACATAGTATTCACATAAGCAAGCATTCTTGCAAGCAGTTCTAACAATCATTAAAGAAGTCAAAATTCAATTCATCAAATAAAATCAATAAAGAAAATCAACAATAGAAAACCAAAATAGAAGTCCAAGAAGAACTTCAAAGAAAACTACGAGAAAAACTACTAGGGTAAAGTCTAAGACATTACTAGAAACAATAAAAATAGATTTTGACTTATTTAAAACTTAAAATCAAAATAAAATGCTAAACTAATAAATTAATAGAAAACAAATAGTAAAAGAACTAAGTTAACAAAAAATATTTTTCATAAATTTTTTATTTGCAAAAAGAAACAAATAAAAAAACTTTTATAGAACTCTAACTATAACCTGTACAAGTTTTCTTACAAAACTACAGAAAATATTTTTTTAACATGAAAATAAAATTGTCTACTATTTTATAACAGAAACAATACTTAATTTGTCAAAAGTGGCAAAAAGAAATAAATTAAAAACAATTAAAACTATAAAGAAAAGATTAAAACCAAACTAGAACTAAAACAATACTGTTTTGCCTAAAACATAATTTAAAATAAAATAGAAGTAAATATATAAATGCTACTGGATAGACAAAACAATAACAAAATAGTAGCAAAAAGAATTAACCAAAAAGCTATTTTTAAGTAAAATTTATTAGCAATCTAGTGTTTGTAACAAATCTGTTTGAATTCGAAATTTAAAAAGTTCAAAAAATATTTTTAGTTGTGTCCGTGGGATAGATGGGATTTTTGTGAATCCGTAGCAAAAAGAATCATCAAAATCGGAGTTGTAGATCTAAAGATATATAAAAAAACACCGAATCAAAAACTAAAAACAGAAACGAAAAAAAACAAAAGGTGCGCTAGCTACATAGTGGGCGGTACAGGGGTGTGCGATCCGAAGCTATATTGTGCTCGGCCCTAACTTAGGCTGTGTTTGGTTGAGCTGCCGATTCTGTAAAAGCTGCTGTGAGTTGTGAGCTGTGAAAAAGCAGTTGTGAACTTTCTGTTGTGGAAAAGCTAGAAGCCGTTTGGCTGGAACAACTGTGATACTGTAGATTTGGTTGTGAATGTTCTATAATGCCCCTTAGGCCATAGTAAAATATGTTAATTTGGTAGTTGACCATAGAGCAGTGATACGTACATGGTAGGCAATTGAACGTCCATTTTGCAAATGGAAATTATGACAATTAAGACGATTCATAGGTAACACATATGCAATTTAATGATTATGCTTTGGCGTTTCATATATCCAAACAGATAGTTACGCCATAATATTATTATGGAAGACATGGAGCATAGACAAAACACATATGGTTGACATGATGATGACCTTCATCGACATAACTAACTTATCTTGCCATCGCAAGACAAGCATCAGCTATCCTACTACGAATATTGTTCATGCTATCTTCGTTCTCCTTGTCTTCAACGGGATCCGCTTGTGTTGGCGCCACCTCCTTTCGTAGCACTGGAGGTACATACTCATCATCGGCATCACATTTATCAAAAACTTTGTCACGCAACTTGCTATCACGAATGAAATTGTGCAATGCCATGCAAGCAATGATGATATGCTTATGTGTACGAGGTGAGAAACTTGGGACACCTTTCAAGATGCGCCATTTCTGCTTGAGTACCCCAAAATCACGCTCAACGACATTTCGAAGGGATGAATGTGAAAACTTGAAGAACTCATACTTCCCTTCAGGTAGACGGTGACGGCGAAGACGAAATTCCGGCAGATGGTATGTACTCCCCTTAAAAGGAGCAAGATATCCTGTTCGGTTTGGATACCCAGAGTCCACAAGATAGAATTTCCCTGAAAAAGAACACAAAGTTAGCGTCATACATAATAATATATTTAATGTTCACATCTGTTAGTACATTATACCTTTGGGTGGTATAGGAAATGAAGGGAAGTGTGCTAATGCGTGATTCAAGACCCTTGTATCATGTGCACAGCCCGGCCAACCCGCAACCACAAAGGTAAACCTCATGTCAAAGTCACATACTACAAGAACATTCTGAGATGTGAAACCATGCCGACATCTATGGTTAACCGCATCATCTGCTGGCACTGAAACTGGCACATGTGATCCATCTATGGCACCAATAGCGCCTTTGAAATGAGGCCAGAAACGCTCTTCTTAATCTTTTCATGCTCATGGATAAAAGTAGGATCTGTAGGTTTGATGTTATCTTTCGCTAACTTGCGCAAACATAACAAAACTTCCTTAAACTTTGTATGAACTGTCCAAAGTGACCGTACAAAACGGTTCTCAGCTTGAGAAAATGATTGAGGGCCTCCAACAATCCATAAGAACATGGCCAGTGATTCAATTGATGAAACATTAGTGGTTGATGTCGAACCATATGCAGAGACAAGCAAATCATGAAGTGCCATGAAAACATCAGTGCCCATTCGAAACATTTTATAAAAGTATCTAGGCCGACCGTAATACTTCATGACCCATTGAAGTCCTGTTTGCTGAGGCACTCTGTATGTTTTGTTCAAGTATCGCTCAACATAGAGGTTACCTAGGTTTCCCATGATAGCAGCCTGCTTCGCAAGTTCAGCTAGATGTTTCATTCCCTCCTGTTCCTCTATGGCAACTTCTTCCATTCTTGCATCCATCTACATAAAAATATAAAAATGTTAATATATTCATGGTCATCACATAAATATGATCAGACTACACGAGCAAATATTTCTGACAACAACAATATGGTAAAATAACAGAGGCATATATTTCTCACAACATAAATATAGTAAAGAACACGAGCAAATATTTCTCACAACATAAATAAGGTAAAACAACACAAGCACATATTTCTCACAACATAAATATGGTAAACAACAGGAGTAAATATTTCTGAGAACATAAATATGGTAAACCAACATAAGCAAATATGGTCCACGACAAAAGCAAATACATCCACGACGAAAGCAAATATGGTCCACAACATAACCAAATTTGGTCCACAATGAAAGCAAATATAGGTCTATAACATAAACAAATATGATTCACTACACGTGCTTCAACATCTCCTTCTCATGCTCCCTCTCGAGAAAATCAAACCTCCCTTCTTCTGTTTCAAGAACATTGAAGATTTCCCTAAACTCGGGCTTCACTATAAGAGTGAGGGTTGTGTGCATGAGAGCAGTTTTTTCCTTCACACCACATTCCTTGACCATCTTCATGACTTCTGAAATGGTGGGGACATGGTTTGTTAGAGGAGCGGATGATGCTTCAACACTTGAAGTTATCTTCTCCACTCCACTTTCTATTTTCTCGCATGTCTGCTTGTACAATCGTAAGAATGGACTCTTCTCTTCCTTCTCCTCATTTGCATTAGAAGGTTGCTTGCGCTTCTTGCTTGGTTTTGGTTTCTTCGAAGATGCCAACTTCATTTCAGCACTATCATCGGGTTTCTCCAAAGGAACCACATTATCATCACTTGATCCATCAGAAGATATATCTCCAGCACAAGAAGCACTAGCCCCAGTATCATGTACTTTGTAAAATATGATGTGCAAATCTTCAAGGTGCTTTGGTCCCTGTTTTTTGAACTTCATATGATTGCATTTCTTTCCTGTACTCTCTTGGCATCTCTGAAATGTATTTTAATGTACAAGTGAGATACTGCAGTCATATAGAACCATGCCAAATGAAAAACAAAATGGCTAGTCCTACCTTGATATGTTCATCCCACCATTCTTTAGAGCAGTCAACGGTTCTCTTTGCATCATCCCATCCAAGCCTAGTTGCTTCATTTTTCAACTCCATGAACCAAGTGTACTCATTTTTTATGGCATCCAACTTGTTCTTGAATTTATCCTTGGGATACTTCTTTCCCGTTCTTGCTTCCCATTTCTCCAAAACATTTGCCCAACCCTTCTTGTTTAAATAACCTAATGGCCTATTCCTTTTTTCAACCTCTTCTCTCAATATTTCAATGAGTTTCTTTAGATGGGCATCATCCCACACCGCCTTCTTAGCCATACTTCACTAAAGCAATACAAGAAAAGCACGTATCAAGAACAATGCGTTACATAATATCAAAAGATCATCCGACACACAGCAATATGCAGCAAGTACTCAAATAGTATGTACAAGTAACAAACATAATATCTATTTACAGGAAAGTTTCGTGCATGTTGTTTGCTGTCTTTTTAGATGGCATGTCATACAAGCTTATACATCAATCAAAATTTTGGTATATCATGTTCATCTTTTATACATATTGTGTATACTAGCAATTAAACATTACATAAATAAAATTGTGCAAAAACTGAAAGGAATCCTAAACAGGGGATGG
>NC_041387.1:289707932-289802825 GCF_002162155.2 Triticum dicoccoides | reverse complement strand
TAGGAGGAAGGAGGCCGGTGAGCTAGCGCCGCCGGTAGGCCGGCCGGACCTAGGCCGCTGGGAACAGCTGAGCCGGAAGGGGGGAGCAGGGAGGAGGATGGGTGAAGGATGGAGAAAGTGGGGAGGAGAGAGGAGGGAGGAGGGACTTGGGGGGTACTACGAGTGGCCGGTGCACCGGCGAGGACGGCCGGCTGGAGCTGGGCCACCGGAAACAGCAAGGGAAGGGAGGAGCATGGAGGAGGGAGGAGGATGGAGGAGGTTGGGAAAATTTTACCTTGGTACAGAGCGGGCGACGTCGGAGGTTCGCCGGAGCAGGCGGTGGCGGAGGATCGCCGGAGCCAGCAGCGCTGGCAGGCGGCGGCGGCCAACCCTAGCTTTTGCGTTCGGGCTGCCCTGTTGCTTTGTTCCTGCGAACAGTTGAGAAGAAGAGATGACTTGGGAGTGGCATTGGTGGGTAAATACCATCAGTTTTTATGGGGACAGCTAAAAGTGGTTCGTTCAGAAGTTGTAAAAGTTGGGGGTACCCCGGCTGCAAAACTTATACTACGTAAAAGCTACAAATTATTACAAGCTGCTTCGATAATTTATCTCTTTGGTTAGCTTTTAGCTTCTACAAAGCAGAAGTTGGGACAATCTGTCCACACGGCCTTAGAACTGCGCGTGTTCTATTAGTAATAGAAAAAAATTAGGCAAACTGGTTCGACGTAAACCGTAATAAATCGTATACTAAACCGAACCATCCGATCTAAACGAAAACCAATCCACCAAACCGGTTTTTTTAACTGAACGAACAGAGCGCTCGTACACTTACAGAGGAAGAAGGAGCATTTCATGGAGATCGGGTGGTGGTGGCAGCGGCTCCGACAGTTGTGGGCGACGGTGGGAGTGTCTAGAGGATGCACCGATGAGTGAATCGTCCGGTAGTGAAGTCGGAGATGGTCGACATCGACGAACGACGACGAAACGAAGCGGTGAAGCTTGGTGCTCCGGGTGCTCCGGCGAAGACAACAAGGTTGGTATGCTGGCTGTAGATGAAGAGGGATCACAAGACCATGTCAAACAAAGTCTACAGGTCGAGAGAAGTCAGAACTCAAAAGAAGGAGGATCGGGATGGCTCACCGGCGTCGGAATCCGGCGATGAACTCCAGCTTCTGCGGCGAGACCCAAACGGCGAGGGCGTGCGATATGATGGGTTTTGGCGAGGGGTTTCAAAGGGAATCGGTTGAGAGGGGTCGTGGCTATTTATAGGACATCTTCCTTGGGCGAGGGGAAGCCTAGAGATAGGGTTTCCACGAAGATCGGATGCGGCGGCGGCGGCGTGTGCGTGTACATGTAGAATCTGTTCTGTACGTACGTGGGGAAGAAGAAAGAAAGGAAGAAAAATAAAAGCAAAGGGAACCTGGGCTGTCCAGGAAAAGAAAATGGAAAGGTAGGGGCACGGCTGGGCCTAGTGAGGCGGCCTACTAGTGGGCCAAAGGCCTTAGGCGTTTTTTTAATTAAAAGCAGGTAGGAAAATCAAAATAGAAGAAAATAAATAAAACTTTTAGATAGGCATATTATATATCAAAACTTTCAAAAAAAGATTTCCCAAAACATGAACTATTTTTCAAATTCTAATAAAATTTACACAAATTCAAATAAAGCAAATAGTGCTACTGTTGCAATAAAATCCAATAGAAATTATTTTTAAAATACCAAAATGATTTCAAATCCATTTTTATCCATTTTTCTATTGTAGGGAATCATTTTACCCCATTTTCCACATATTTATTTTTAGGGGAAAATATTTTTTTTTTAAAATAACTCCAAATTGGAAGGGTTTTCAAAATACTTCAAAGGGACATCCAATTTTATTCTTTTTTAAACTTCCAACTCATCTTTGAAGAAGTCATTTTATCTTCTCTCATGAAGATCATTGAGTTGCATAAAGTTTATAAATTTGAAATGTTTTCAAATGGAATTCAAATCTTTTCAAACCCCTTTTCATTTCTTTAATGGAAGAAGTCATGTCATCTTCTCTCTAGGGTTTTGTGTTTGAAATTAGTTTGAACTCATGGAGATCCAAAAGGCAAAAGGGAAAGTCTGGAAAGTCATTTCATTCCCTCTCACTCAACTTTCAAAAGTTTCAAATTTCACTCACTTTCAGTCAATCAATCAAACAAACAATCATAATTATTTATTTAATATAACATTCCAAAATTTAGAATTTTGGGATGTTACATTCGACGTCTTGCTCGTCTTGGTTTTGGCGTGTGCGCTCTTCCTCCTGTTGGCGTAGACATTGTCTTTCTTGTGCTTGCGCAAAGGTAGCTTGATTTTGACGATGTCGATGTTCTTGCGCTAGAAGTTGCTCTGATGATCGATGTTGTGTAGAGGATTGTGATTTGCTTGACGGTCTTGGCACGCGGCTCGAAGAAGAGTGTTCGACGTTCGTGTACTTGATCCGGAGATGGTGTCATCGGAGTGTCGACTCGAGCAACTCCGTCTTGAATATGACGAAGTGGTAGAAGAGCCGGTTACCAACAAGGCACAAATCTCGTCCATTCTTGCATTGTTCTCTTGTTTTTGTTTGTCCAGCTTATTGTCAAAGTGGTCTCTTGTACGTTCCTTGAAGAGGCGCAAGTCGGTGGCGAGATTGTCGATGCGGTCGCTCAGTGCTTGTTGTTCTTGATGCAAAGCTCGTTGTGCACCGAAGAGGTGGTTCTTGGTGACGTAGATGTTCGGGTCATCATCTTGCTCGAGGAAGAGTGGGTTGGTAGAAGAACTTGGCCTATCCATCATTCCAAGCAAATGTGTGAGTGGGAGAAAGAGAAGAACTGTGCCAAACGTACCTTAACCGAAGTTGAAGATGGATCAATGATCACTTAATGATGTAACAAGGAAATATCACAACTGGTACCAATTCTTGTCGGTTCTCACACCTACACAAGTAGAAGCCTTTGGTGGAGCTCGGTTAGGATGGTGCACAAAATCTTATGTAATTGTTACTGAGATTCAATAATGTTGAAATGATTCGCAATTCACAAATGAAACAAGTAGACCAATAGCAAGTAGTGGTACACAGAAACACACACACAAATAGATAAATGAGGCTGTGCAACCAGAAATGAGCTCAAAATGTGGAATCCATGGAAAATGCTCGTGTTGCACAATACTAGAGAGACGCTAGCATGATTGTACAATAGGCAGATACGAAACTTGTGCACAATCTACTATGCAAAAATGCAACGACTTCTATCCCAAGTATGCTATATGTATGATATTCCTATGATATGATCCAAGATGATCGAGTATGACAATCTTAAAGTAGTATGATGCTATGGTTCTTGCTTAAAAGATCTTTGCTTATCTTTCTCATTTGCTTAAAAGCTTGTTTGGCTCTTTCTTGTATGAGCTCTTTTGATGGCCACTTATACAAAATTGCATGAATGAAGCTAGCAATTGTGTATATGCTATGACAACCTTGTGACAGAAGAGATGATACCAAGATATGGCCACCAAGATGATGGAAGTCTTTATAAGGAGGACGGCGGCACCACGCAATTACGCAGGTGCCCCTGGTGGTTCACATCCACTGGATACGTGGCGTGCATGCAACTTATTGAGAGTTGAGCCATGTTCCAACGCGCGCCTGGTTTGTCGGGTGGTCGTTCTGGCTTCTCCGGTTTTCAGGCAAAAGAGACAAGTCATTAAAATCAATTTTAAATGTGTGTCTCTGTATCTTCAGCTGACAAGGACATAGTGAAGACATTCGACACGTGTCATATGTCTTCGTGAAGAGAGTGGGATCTAGAGAACCAGGTTTGAAGCCTTTGCTCTTCGGGAAGTCTTTGAGTGTGTCATACCAAGCGCGAGATGCTTGTTTGAGGCCATACATTGCCTTGTTGAGCTATGGATCATATATCAGGATGCTTTGAATCTTCAAAGCTAGGCGGTTGAGCAACGTACACTTCTTCTTCAATTTTGCCGTTGAGGAAGGCACTCCTCACATCCATTTGGTACAGAAGAATGTTGTGGTGGTTGGCATAGGCTAGCAGTATGCGAATGGCTTCAAGCCTAGCCACAGGAGCAAAGGTTTCATCAAAATCAATTCCTTCCACTTGTGTGTAACCTTGAGCAACGAGGCGAGCTTTGTTTCTGACAACTTGTGCATGTTCATCTTTCTTGTTGCGATAGATCCATTTGGTGCCAATGATATTGTGCTTGCGAGGATAAGGATGTTTGACAAGCTCCCAGACATTATTCAACGCAAACTATTGAAGCTCTTCTTGCATAGCCTGAATCCATTCATGTTCCATGAAGGCTTCATCAACTTTCTCGGGTTCAGATATAGAAACAAAGGAAAAGTGACCCCAGAAGCTTGCTATTTCTGTAGCTCTTGAGCGAGTAAGAGGACCTGGTGCATTGATGCTATCAATAATGTTCTCAATTTGGACTTCATTAGCAACCCGAGTATGAACTGGACGAAGATTTTGCTTAGGCTGACTGTTGTCTTGATCTTCAGGATTTGCTTCAGACTGAGCATTGTCTTTGTGTTGATTAGGTGCAGAAATGATGATCTCATCTTCAGCCTGTTCCTCCATGGGTATGATTTCTCGAGTACCCATTAGCCTGGTAGCTTCACCTGGTGTAGCTTCATCTAGCACATTTGGCAGGTGCTCTCTTTGCGAGCCGTTAGTCTCATCGAACCGCACATCTACAGTCTCAACCAATTTATAGTGAAAGAGGTTGAAGACTCTGTAGGTGTGTGAATCTTTTCTGTAACCAAGCATAAAACCTTCATGTGCTTTCGGTTTGAATTTAGAAGTGTGATCTGGATCCTTGATCCAACACCTAGCACCAAAGACTTTGAAGTAGCTGACGTTTGGCTTCTTACTAGTCAGAAGTTCATAAGATGTCTTCCAGTAGGGATATTCAGTTCCATCGAACACGGGGTAAGCAGCGGAGACTTTGATTATCCCTGCAGTCGACATAGCAAAACTCCAGGTGGTTAAACCGAATCACACAGAACAAGGGAGTACCTTGCTCTAATACCAATTGAAAGTGCTAGTTATCGACTAGAGGGGGGGTGAATAGGCAATTTTTCTCAAAGTCTTCAAAACGTGGAAGTTTCGAAGACAGACAATAGAAATAACCTAATTGATATGCAGCGGAAGATAAACTACAACAAGCAAGCCATAGTCAAGTATGCAATAGTGTGAACGTACAAAGACTAATAGCAGCTAGGTAGTAAGGATCAGGATGGAAGATAGTATGAAGCCAATCAACGATAGTAGTCAAGCAATGAAGTCAAACAGATAAGACAAATAAGCAATGACTTCACGAAGACAAACTCAAAGTAAAGGAGGGAAGGGATAGAACCAGTCACTTGTTGAAGACACAGGATTTGTTGGACCAGTTCCAGTTGCTGTGACAACTGTACGTCTGGTTAGGGAGGCTGAGATTCAACTCAGAAGACCGCGTCTTCACCTTATTCCCCTTGAGCTAAGGACACACAGTCCTCGCCCAATCACTCTGGTAAGTCTTCAAGGTAGACTCCAAAACCAACTAGGGGTGGCACTAGATGCACTTACAATCTCCCCCTTTTTGGTGATTGATGACAAACTGGTTGAAGTTTTCAACGGGAAATAAGTATGTGAAATTGTAAAGGATAGCGTATTGTCTTCATAAGTGGCAAGGGCTCCCCCTGAAGATGTGCATATAAATAATTTGCTTTTGGAATGGAAATGCACATGGCAGGTTGTACTTGTGGAGATCCTCTTCAACTTATGAAGATAATTCATCATGCACGAAATGATATAACTAAGAGAATGACATGCATAATGAAAAATGGACGTCTGCAGAATGATCTAAGTGCGGAAGTTATCATCGCACGTGGAAACGCAAATAAGTAGCAGATGACCATCAAGTTTAAGTGTTACAACTCAAAGAACAAAGTGTATCAAAAGCAAGAGTTGTAAGCACTAGTCAAAAATATAAAGCAACCGCCCTTATGAACCCGCTTGAAGACTATCAACTCATATGCTTCTCCCCCTTTTGTCAGTAATGACCAAAAAGGTTTGAAGACATAGGGCATCTACTCGTCCTCATGAGGAGTAGTTGAAGCTGTAGGGTTGTCGTTGTTGTTTGGCGGTGCAGACGAACTTGGTGCAGTGTCGATGCATGCAGAAGTAGGGGGCGGTGAAGTTGCATCGTCTTCATCATCGATCACATTGGCATTTACAGTTGCCGCGGAGAAAGAATAGTCAGAGTCTTCAAGAGATGGAGTTCTACGTAGGACAGCATTCCGTGGAGGAGTGGAGTCAAACTTGAATCTCTCAGTGAAGCCATTGTCTTGAAGATCTGCTTCAGCACTGAGCAGGGTCAAACTCTTCGATGATCGCCGACAAGTTTCATGAGTGACAAATGCATTCTTGGTGGCAAGGTTTCGAATGCGATTTACATCCACCAAGAGGCTTTGCATCTGATGCTTGAGCCAAAAATGATGCTTATCTTGTTTCTGATGCAGGGCCACAAGAAGTTCTCTGTCATTTAGGACCCGAGAGCGCTTCCGAGGCCTTTGAGCAATTGTGCTCTCAGTAGCTTCAGTTGGCGCACGATGAGGTAGACGAGTATTTCCAGCCATTGGATAGACACGAGTTATTGCTTGGACTCCTTCCATAGGCTGAGTGAAGCTTTGTTGTTCAGCATTGTGAAGACAAAGAGGCTTCTTGGCAGGCTTAGGGTATATGGCTTCAACTGACATATCAACCTCTGGTAGGAAGATCACATGATTGCGAGCAGAGGGCTGATAGTTGATAGCAGAATGTTGCTTGATGAGGTGCATGACCCATGGAGCATAGAATTTCAGTCCGAAAAGGTCAGATCCAGATGCAGCCAGTTGCCGAAGGAAGAAATCTTGTGCATTGAAGCTGATGCCATTGAGGATGTAAAAGACCAATGTCTTCATGGCTCCTTCAAGTTTTGCAGCTGATGAATGTCCTTTGATCGGCCACAAAGTCCGCCCTATGATGTGATATATGGTGCGCGACAGATACTCAAGGTCATCAACAAAGAACTCCTTTGGATATTCAGCATCATGTGACAAAGGCTTCATCATGCTCAACATCTGGCTCATGTTTGGTTCTGGTTTATGGAAGATGCTCTCCAGTGCATTGCGGTGGTTTTGACAACCAGGTTCATATAGCTCTCCGGGAGTGGATAGGCCTGTAAGCTCAATGATGTCAAGAGCTTTGTCTTCATGATGAACATTTCCTGTCATCCACTCGAGAACCCATGTCTTTGTATCTCTGTTATATCCGCGAATGTGGAGCGTAGCATAGAATTGAAGCAAAAGTTCTTCATTCCAATGTTCTTTGTCTGTCACAAAGCTGAGCAGACCAGCATCACGAAAGCAGTCTAGTGCTTCTTCTAAGCATGGCAGTCCCGCAATGGCTTCAGTGTCGAGGCACATATGAGGGAAAATGCACCCTTGATCATACAGAACACAGGAGTAATAGCTTCGTTGCTGATGACTCCAGAAACGATCTGATGATATTCTTGGCCTTGTGTAGGGGTTCTTTGAGCTGTCAAAGAATGTGTTGAGGCTTTTGAAGCCATTTGCATTGAAGGACCCGATAGATGTGGTAGTACCTGGAAACCTTGGCAGTCTTGGCTTTGGTTTCTGGACCTGAGGCCTATGCTCAATGTGATAGTCAAACTGAGGACCAGAGACATTAGGCGGAGGGACCAGAGCGGGCCATCTTACTGTGATTAGCTCGCCATGGTTGCAAGCTTGCTCAATTGTATAGGGCCTTGGTGGTGGAACAGGAGCAGTGGCAGCAACAGTGGCTTCGGGCTGCACAACAGAAGCTTCAGGAGCATTTTCAGCATTGACTTCTGGCACGGTGCTTGGGACAGGCTCCACATTAGCTTCAGCCATGACTATGTCATTGGCTTCATTGGTGTTGGTGGTGGCAGCCTCAAGGTTTTCAACCTCCACTTGATGAGCTGGAGGGTCAGGCACAGACACGTTCACTTCATGAACAACTTCTTCAGGAATAGGGGGAGTAGGGACATGTTCTTCTTGAAGTTCGTCATCGGCTAATGCAGCCGGATTGTCTTCAGCAGCTGGGGCTTCAGACACGGAGACATTCACAGTTGGAGTGGCTTCTGAAAACACTTGACGTGCAACAGGTTGATGGTGCACTTCTCCTTCTGGAACACTCGGAAGAGGGACTTGAGGCCTTGGTCCTTTGCGAAGCCTTTGTAATACAGGCGACGCCTTTGGAGATGGAGTAGGGAGGTGATAGGGGCGAGGTGTCCCGATCTTTCGATGAGATGATACTACCGATTTGGTGGAGACGACTTTGACGATCCGACTACAAACGTGCACGACGTTGCGCCTTAGCAATCGCTAAACCAATCTCCTGAGGTTATTGACCACGCCGGAGCACGATCAACCTGACCACGAAGGTCTATTCCTGCAAGCAATCGAAGAACGAGCAAGAATATGATAAAAGCAATCTGAATATTGCGAATATATATGAAGTATTGATAAAGGTGGGGATCCGTAAGCGGTCTTGGTCTGGTCGTTGGACACAAACGAAGTACACGAAGTTGCAATGGCTAACTTTTAACTAAACAAATCCCAAGCAAAAGCTACTAGATGGATCTACTTATATAGGAGCAAGGGGTGGCGGCCAAGGAGGTGGGAGGATGTCCCAAGGCAGCCTAAAACTAAATCTAGGTCGTACAAGGCCAATGGGCCCAAGTGGAGGTGATGTAACACCTTTGGACTTGTAGTTTGACTCGGATTCTGCTGCAGCATCAGATTGTTTCGTCCACAACTCAACGCTCCGGACGAATTTGAAGGTGACTCCAATTGGGTTGGAAAGTGCACGAAATCTAGTTTCCAACAAAAAAAGAATCACCCAATTCGGAGTCCGTATGAAAATCTTGTGTGCGTTTTGAGTCAGGTATGTCTGTGCAGTCCGAATCTGAATCCAGAACGTGAGAGACTTGGACTCTATCTTCTCTTGGGCCAAAAGTGACGTGAGAGAACTTTTTGGACAGCAAATAAACATCTCTTTCTTCCTTATCTTCATATGTGGATTGTACAAATGTCCCATACACCTGCAATTAGACAAAACACAAAAGTGTGTGAAGTATTTTTGTTCTAGATAACATAAATAGATTATTGAATAGTTTGCACTAGAAATCACCTGACAAATATGCATATATGCAATATTTTTGGTCATATCCAAGGTAGTCATGTCCTCATCATCCTCCCCTTCTTGAAAATAAAGCCGTCCTCGGCGTTGCTTAATCTGAAATGTGGCTAACAAAAGAGACAAGGTGTACATGTTGTATATGTATAAGTCATCCATTTTTACTTCCCTTGATTTTTGCATATATGACACATGAATAGATGAGTAACTTGCATAGTTCATAAAATCTATAGCCAAAAAATTAGCACAAGAAGTAGAAGGCATGAAAATATTGCAACTCAGTTTGCACATATAAGTGAAGCTCTTATTCATTTCAAAAGATTGACAATGTTCATCATTAAACCATCCCAACATTGGTGAATAAACCTTACTTGCATCAAATTTACATGCTACAACATGCTTAAATAAGCAAACATGCAATAAGTCATTCAACACAGAATCATCACCAAGATTAGAGGTCATATCAAAATGATTAAACATTGGTTCTTTTGCATCAATAGTTAATTCAATGGGTGCACTCAAAATTGTTGGTATTTTAGTTATTTGATCACATGGCAAAGTCAAATTATCAACGTAGTCCTCTAAAATAGGTGGTGTGATCAAAGTAGTGGGTAGCTCATCAGATGGTGCATTCAAATTGACAAGGCATTCTTCATTCTCATGTAGAGATGGAAGATCAGTACCTTTGTCATTACCTCTTATGATCAACTCAGATGATGTAGCCACTCTCGGGGGCGATGTGTCACATGGTGGAGGTGATGTAGTCCTGACAACAACGGATGTGGTTGTCATAGTATGCCTAGTAGTTGAAGGAACAATCATATCAACTCTTGGAATGTGCATCGTGCGCTTGTTCTCCTCGTGGCCAACACGTCGTTTTATTTCCTGTTCAGCTTTGCAAGCAAGATGAAACAAATGGTCCATAGGATAACACTCTTCATGAATTAGTATCTCTTGAATATCACGGTTTAATCCTCCCCAAAATATATCCATAAAATCATCTTCACTTTCTTCTAAAGAGGAATTGATAGAGGCGGAGGTGTCCCGTCTTTCGATGAGATGGTGGATTTCGTTTTGGTGGAAGTCGACTTTGACGATCCGACTACGAACGTGCGAGGACGTCGCGCCTTAGCAATCGCTAAACAAACTCTGAGAGGTTATTGACCACGCCGGAGCACGATCAACCTGACCACGAGGGTCTGTTTCCTGCGAGCAAACGAAGAACAAGCAAGAAACTAAGATTGCAATCTGGATATTGCGAATATAAGATGAAAGCTTTATTGATCAAGGTGGGGTTCTGTGACGCCTTTGTCTGGTCGTTGAACACAAACGAAGTACGCGAAGTTGCAGCTATGGCGAACTTTTAATCTAAACAAAACCCAAAGTCTAAACGATGCCCTAAGGGCTGTATATATGGAGGAAGAGGGGGGAATTTCGTGGCCCTTGGTGGAGGGGTCCGAAATCAACCCTATCTCTTGTTTCCCCACACATACGGACTCTAAAAATAGCCTATACTTATGTATTTCGAAATTACATGGGCCTGGCCCAATAATAAGGTGACGCAGCACCTAAAATAGCCTCGGGACGAAATTTAGGAAGTGGCATCTTGTATATTTCGTCCAAGGCTTCATGCACCCATTATGGTGGCTTCAAAGTCCTGAAATCATCACTTGTAACTCCGTTCTTGTTGCCCTTGCGCATGCCATCATCTCCATGCTTGTTCTTGCTCCAATGTTCATCCTTCTCCAAGCTAGGCCCTTCATTTGTAAGCAAAACAAATGTATCCAATTTAGGCAGCATCATATTCTCATGAACATTAGAATCATTACCAAGAAACGAAAGTACCTGGTAATTTAGTTGGCGTGCACGAGCTCTAGTAATTGGTCCAGTATGTATAGCAGCAGGGGCTGTGGGTGTAACAATTGTATTGATGTCCTCATCACAAGGGGTGGCGGCCAAGGAGGTGGGAGGACGTCCCAAGGCAGCCTAAAACTAAATCTAGGTCGTACAAGGCCAATGGGCCCAAGTGGAGGTGATGTAACACCTTTGGACTTGTAGTTTGACTCGGATTCTGCTGCAGCATCAGATTGTTTCGTCCACAACTCAACGCTCCGGACGAATTTGAAGGTGATTCCAATCGGGTTGGAAAGTGCACGAAATCTAGTTTCCAACAAAAAAAGAATCACCCAATTCGGAGTCCGTATGAAAAACTTGTGTGCGTTTTGAGTCAGGTATGTCTGTGCAGTCCGAATCTGAATCCAGAACGTGAGAGACTTGGACTCTATCTTCTCTTGGGCCAAAAGTGACGTGAGAGAACTTTTTGGACAGCAAATAAACATCTCTTTCTTCCTTATCTTCATATGTGGATTGTACAAATGTCCCATACACCTGCAATTAGACAAAACACAAAAGTGTGTGAAGTATTTTTGTTCTAGATAACATAAATAGATTATTGAATAGTTTGCACTAGAAATCACCTGACAAATATGCATATATGCAATATTTTTGGTCATATCCAAGGTAGTCATGTCCTCATCATCCTCCCCTTCTTGAAAATAAAGCCGTCCTCGGCGTTGCTTAATCTGAAATGTGGCTAACAAAAGAGACAAGGTGTATATGTTGTATATGTATATGTCATCCATTTTTACTTCCCTTGATTTTTGCATATATGACACATGAATAGATGAGTAACTTGCATAGTTCATAAAATCTAAAGCCAAAAAATTAGCACAAGAAGTAGAAGGCATGAAAATATTGCAACTCAGTTTGCACATATAAGTGAAGCTCTTATTCATTTCAAAAGATTGACAATGTTCATCATTAAACCATCCCAACATTGGTGAATAAACCTTACTTGCATCAAATTTACATGCTACAACATGCTTAAATAAGCAAACATGCAATAAGTCATTCAACACAGAATCATCACCAAGATTAGAGGTCATATCAAAATGATTAAACATTGGTTCTTTTGCATCAATTGGTTTAGCGATTGCTAAGGCGCAACGTCGTGCACGTTTGTAGTCGGATCGTCAAAGTCGTCTCCACCAAATCGGTAGTATCATCTCATCGAAAGATCGGGACACCTCGCCCCTATCAAGTGGTATCAGTTTTCAGGTTGCTCGGTGAGAATTTCCAGTTTTCCTAGATTAGATTTATTTTCTTACCTATTATCCAAGAAAAAGCCACAAAAAAGAGTTAGATCTATTCATCCTTGGTCCAAGCCAGTCTGAGCCTTTGCAATTTTCTTTTCATTGCTTGCATAGTTGAATTATCGGTTGCATCGTCGTGTCGAGTTGCTGGTCTTAGTGTCTAGTTCGTTTAGAGTTTCGAGTTCTGTTCACATTAGTCACGCCGCCGCTGCATCATTATCCCTTCTGCCGTCCATCATCCCATCTATTAATTTCCACCACGTGCTACGCACTGTTCATTGTCATAATCATAGTTGAGGTCATTCACATCTTCGCCTAATCCAATCTGCATCTTATCTAGTTTGTCTTGGAAAGAGGGAGAAAAAAAAAGAGAGAAAAAAAAAGAGAAAAAAGGAAAGAAAAAAAAATAAAAAGAGAGAAGAAAAAGGAAAAAAAACGTGAGAAAAAAAAGGAGAGAAAAAAAATCGAATCTATCTAGAATCAATCTCGTACCTGAATTCGGATTGGAATCTGTTTTGCGCACTGTTCAGTAAAACAGGTGTATCTTCCTCATACGAAGTCCGTTTTGGCTCCGTGTGTACTCAAATTGAAGCTAGAGACGAGCCGCATCTAAATAGTTGCAGAAGCTTGTTCAATATTTGACACCTCAAAATCGGCTTCTAAATAGGTCTTTTTGCCCTCTGAAGTTCGTGAACACAGCTTGTTCCAATTTTTCAGGCCAGTTTTAGAATTCTTTGACTCCTCATATCAACTCGGAATTGAGTGATTCTTTTTGCATTGGAAAGCTTGAGTTAGTAGCATTCTTTGCAAGAATTTACCAGAAAATTGGCTCAAACTTTTTAAGAGGAAAGTTGGAGAGAGAGTTGTTGTATATCCTGCTTGGCAATTGTTTTTCATCATTATCTTCACTTATATCTTGCTGTCAAGAGCTACTTAGTATCCTTCATTGATGCTAGTTGTGCTACGCCGTGACCTCATTAGTGTTCTAGGCTCGCGTCTCTAGTCCGGTCTAGCCTAGGACCAGCACAGTACCGTCGTTGAGCGTTTATTCAACATTGCATCTTTGAATTGATTATTGCTAATCTTTTGCTACCATATATAGCCAACCCAGCTCCACATATTTCAACACCGTGTATACGTACGCTCCCCTGGCAATCGCTTTACTCAATATTCGGAGTTACTTGACACCACTGGTTGCCAATCACCGCCTGTTGCATGGTAAGAACTTGTAAGACATTGATATTTGCTTTACTGTGAGCGTTTTACCACCACATCCTAGTAGTTATAGGAACATTATTTTTGGGTTTTGTTTCTTGTTCTACTAATCATGACAGGATCCAGAGTCAATTCATGGGCTTTGTCGATCGCGGGAGACGTGCCACCACCTTTGCAAATACCACAACCGTCACGAGAGGTGCACAAACATCCAAATGCACATGATCAGGTTAATGTATCTATACCACCATTTAATGGTCGTTTTAAACCTGCTTTATATATTGAATGGGAGTTCGACATAAAAATAATATTTGCTTCCCATAATTTTGATGAACATAAAAAGGTTAAGGTTGCGGTTGGTTCTTTCACTGGTTATGCTTTGGTTTGGTGGAGTGAATATTGTCGGTTACACCCTGATTATATACCTACTACTTGGGATGATTTGAAACTTGCCATGCGACATACTTTCGTCCCTGCTTATTATACTCGTGACATGATTAAGAAGTTGCAACACTTAAAACAAGGTAGTGAAACTGTAACAAAATATTATGATGATTTACAAACTACCTTGTTGCATTCCTCTTTAGAAGAAAGTGAAGATGATTTTATGGATAGATTTTGGGGAGGATTAAACCGTGATATTCAAGAGATACTAATTCATGAAGAGTGTTATCCTATGGACCATTTGTTTCATTTGCTTGCAAAGCTGAACAGGAAATAAAACAACGTGTTGGCCACGAGGAGAACAAGCGCACGGTGCACATTCCAAGAGTTGATATGATTGTTCCTTCAACTACTCGGCATACTATGACAAGCACATCCGTTGTTGTCAGGACTACATCACCTCCACCATGTGACACATCGCCCCCGAGAGTGGCTACATCATCTGAGTTGATCATAAGAGGTAATGACAAAGGTACTGATCTTCCATCTCTACATGAGAATGAAGAATGCCTTGTCAATTTGAATGCACCATCTGATGAGCTACCCACTACTTTGATCACACCACCTATTTTAGAGGACTACGTTGATAATTTGACTTTGCCATGTGATCAAATAACTAAAATACCAACAATTTTGAGTGCACCCATTGAATTAACTATTGATGCAAAAGAACCAATGTTTAATCATTTTGATATGACCTCTAATCTTGGTGATGATTCTGTGTTGAATGACTTATTGCATGTTTGCTTATTTAAGCATGTTGTAGCATGTAAATTTGATGCAAGTAAGGTTTATTCACCAATGTTGGGATGGTTTAATGATGAACATTGTCAATCTTTTGAAATGAATAAGAGCTTCACTTATATGTGCAAACTGAGTTGCAATATTTACATGCCTTCTACTTCTTGTGCTAATTTTTTGGCTTTAGATTTTATGAACTATGCAAGTTACTCATCTATTCATGTGTCATATATGCAAAAATCAAGGGAAGTAAAAATGGATGACATATACATATACAACATGTACACCTTGTCTCTTTTGTTAGCCACATTTCAGATTAAGCAACGCCGAGGACGGCTTTATTTTCAAGAAGGGGAGGATGATGAGGACATGACTACCTTGGATATGACCAAAAATATTGCATATATGCATATTTGTCAGGTGATTTCTAGTGCAAACTATTCAATAATCTATTTATGTTATCCAGAACAAAAATACTTCACACACTTTTGTGTTTTGTCTAATTGCAGGTGTATGGGACATTTGTACAATCCACATATGAAGATAAGGAAGGAAGAGATGTTTATTTGCTGTCCAAAAAGTTCTCTCACGTCACTTTTGGCCCAAGAGAAGATAGAGTCCAAGTCTCTCACGTTCTGGATTCAGATTCGGACTGCACAGACACACCTGACTCAAAACACACACAAGTTTTTCATACGGACTCCGAATTGGGTGATTCTTTTTTTGTTGGAAACTAGATTTCGTGCACTTTCCAACCCAATTGGAATCACCTTCAAATTCGTCCGGAGCGTTGAGTTGTGGACGAAACAATCTGATGCTGCAGCAGAATCCGAGTCAAACTACAAGTCCAAAGGTGTTACATCACCTCCACTTGGGCCCATTGGCCTTGTACGACCTAGATTTAGTTTTAGGCTGCCTTGGGACGTCCTCCCACCTCCTTGGCCGCCACCCCTTGATCCTATATAAGTAGATCCATCTAGTAGCTTTTCCTTGGGATTTGTTTAGTTAAAAGTTAGCCATTGCAACTTCGTGTACTTCGTTTGTGTCCAACGACCAGACCAAGACCGCTTCCGGATCCCTACCATTATCAATACCTCATATATATTTGCAATATTCAGATTGCTTTTATCATATTCTTGCTCGTTCTTCGATTGCTTGCAGGAATAGACCTTCGTGGTCAGGTTGATCGTGCTCCGGCGTGGTCAATAACCTCAGGAGATTGGTTTAGCGATTGCTAAGGCGCAATGTCGTGCACGTTTGTAGTCGGATCGTCAAAGTCGTCTCCACCAAATCGATAGTTATCATCTCATCGAAAGATCGGGACACCCTCGCCTCTATCAGGCCTACCATTACGAATATATACCTAAGGTCGACCTGCTGGTGGTGGTGCTGGTGGTTGCACGTAGTTCTGATTTTGAGCAACCTCATCCTCGTAATCTCCCACATAATCATCCTCCTCCGCATCAGCAGCAGGAGCCACAGAAGTATCAACAGCAGCACCAATAGTTTGGCCAAACGCAAGAGGAACACGGCTCGCTCGGCGGAGGTCTATTTCGCGACGTGGAGGTAGTCGTCGTCGTTGTTGTTGGAGAGGTGCGTTAGGTGCAGCGGGTGGTGGTGGTGGAAGACGCGCGAGCAATTCATTAAAATTGTTATCGAGCTTTGTTTCGAACGTCTTCTCCATGCCATCTATCTTCTCCATGGCCTCTTCAAATCTGTTTAGCACGTCTTGCACCTGTTCACTCATCATTTGCTGAAATTTATCATGCAAATCCTTATTCGTCATGTTCTCCCAGTCAGTCTCGTCGGCTTGTGATCCTGGCATGGTTAGCAGCAATAGAAACACACAAGAATATGATCCTACAGACTACTAACAAGAGGTGGTGGTGGGTGTCACAAATCCGTCAAGCAAATCTCAAATTCTTACCAGTTCTTACCCAGCAGCAGGCGGTGATCGGCAACCATTGTAGTCAAAAACTCTCAAAGCTTGGATAGAGCGATTACCAGGGAGAGTCAAACACACGACGTAGATGTATGTGGAGCTGGGAAGGCTTATAATATGGTAGCAAAAAGGGTCAGCAATAATCAATTCAGAGATGCAAAGTTGAATAAACGCTCAACGACGATACTGTGCTGGTCCTAGGCTAGACTATGCTAGAGACGCGAGCCTAGAACACCAACAAAATCACGGCGCGGCACGTAAACAAGGTGATAGAGGCTAAGGTGTCCCGTCTTTCGATGAGATGATGGATATCGCTTTGGTGGAAGTCGACTTTGACGATCCGACTACGAACGTGCGAGGACGTCGCGCCTTAGCAATCGCTAAACCAACTCCGAGAGGTTATTGACCACGCCGGAGCACGATCAACCTGACCACGAGGGTCTGTTTCCTGCGAGCAAACGAAGAACAAGCAAGAAACTGAGATTGCAATCTGGATATTGCGATTATAAGATGAAAGCTTTATTGATCAAGGTGGGGTTCTGTGACGCCTTTGTCTGGTCGTTGAACACAAACGAGGTACGCGAAGTTGCAGCTATAGCGAACTTTTAATCTAAACAAAACCCAAAGTCTAAACGATGCCCTAAGGGCTGTATATATGGAGGAAGAGGGGGGAATTTCGTGGCCCTTGGTGGAGGAGTCCGAAATCAACCCTATCTCTTGTTTCCCCACACATACGGACTCTAAAAATAGCCTATACTTATGTATTTCGAAATTACATGGGCCTGGCCCAATAATAAGGTGACGCAGCACCTAAAATAGCCTCGGGACGAAATTTATGAAGTGGCATCTTGTATATTTCGTCCAAGGCTTCATGCACCCATTATGGTGGCTTCAAAGTCCTGAAATCATCACTTGTAACTCCATTCTTGTTCCCCTTGCGCATGCCATCATCTCCATGCTTGTTCTTGCTCCAATGTTCATCCTTCTCCAAGCTAGGCCCTTCATTTGTAAGCAAAACAAATGTATCCAATTTAGGCAGCATCATATTCTCATGAACATTAGAATCATTACCAAGAAACGAAAGTACCTGGTAATTTAGTTGGCGTGCACGAGCTCTAGTAATTGGTCCAGTATGTATAGCAGCAGGGGCTGTGGGTGTAACAATTGTATTGATGTCCTCATCACGTGACATGATTAAGAAGTTGCAACACTTAAAACAAGGTAGTGAAACTGTAACAAAATATTATGATGATTTACAAACTACCTTGTTGCATTCCTCTTTAGAAGAAAGTGAAGATGATTTTATGGATAGATTTTGGGGAGGATTAAACCGTGATATTCAAGAGATACTAATTCATGAAGAGTGTTATCCTATGGACCATTTGTTTCATCTTGCTTGCAAAGCTGAACAGGAAATAAAACGACGTGTTGGCCACGAGAACAAGCGCACGGTGCACATTCCAAGAGTTGATATGATTGTTCCTTCAACTACTAGGCATACTATGACAACCACATCCGTTGTTGTCAGGACTACATCACCTCCACCATGTGACACATCGCCCCCGAGAGTGGCTACATCATCTGAGTTGATCATAAGAGGTAATGACAAAGGTACTGATCTTCCATCTCTACATGAGAATGATGAATGCTTTATCAATTTGAATGCACCATCTGATGAGCTACCCACTACTTTGATCACACCACCTATTTTAGAGGACTACGTTGATAATTTGACTTTGCCATGTGATCAAACAACTGAAATACCAACAATTTTGAGTGCACACATTGAATTAACTATTGATGCAAAAGAACCAATGTTTAATCATTTTGATATGACCTCTAATCTTGGTGATGATTCTGTGTTGAATGACTTATTGCATGTTTGCTTATTTAAGCATGTTGTAGCATGTAAATTTGATGCAAGTAAGGTTTATTCACCAATGTTGGGATGGTTTAATGATGAACATTGTCAATCTTTTGAAATGAATAAGAGCTTCACTTATATGTGCAAACTGAGTTGCAATATTTTCATGCCTTCTACTTCTTGTGCTAATTTTTTGGCTTTAGATTTTATGAACTGTGCAAGTTACTCATCTATTCATGTGTCATATATGCAAAAATCAAGGGAAATAAAAATGGATGACATATACATATACAACATGTACACCTTGTCTCCTTTGTTAGCCACATTTCAGATTAAGCAACGCCGAGGACGGCTTTATTTTCAAGAAGGGGAGGATGATGAGGACATGACTACCTTGGATATGACCAAAAATATTGCATATATGCATATTTGTCAGGTGATTTCTAGTGCAAACTATTCAATAATCTATTTATGTTATCCAGAACAAAAATACTTCACACACTTTTGTGTTTTGTCTAATTGCAGGTGTATGGGACATTTGTACAATCCACATATGAAGATAAGGAAGAAAGATATGTTTATTTGCTGTCCAAAAAGTACTCTCACGTCACTTTTGGCCCAAGAGAAGATAGAGTCCAAGTCTCTCACGTTCTGGATTCAGATTCGGACTGCACAGACATACCTGACTCAAAACGCACACAAGTTTTTCATACGGACTCCGAATTGGGTGATTCTTTTTTTGTTGGAAACTAGATTTCGTGCACTTTCCAACCCAATTGGAATCACCTTCAAATTCGTCCGGAGCGTTGAGTTGTGGACGAAACAATCTGATGCTGCAGCAGAATCCGAGTCAAACTACAAGTCCAAAGGTGTTACATCACCTCCACTTGGGCCCATTGGCCTTGTACGACCTAGATTTAGTTTTAGGCTGCCTTGGGACGTCCTCCCACCTCCTTGGCCGCCACCCCTTGCTCCTATATAAGTAGATCCATCTAGTAGCTTTTCCTTGGGATTTGTTTAGTTAAAAGTTAGCCATTGCAACTTCGTGTACTTTGTTTGTGTCCAACGACCAGACCAAGACCGCTTACGGATCCCCACCTTTATCAATACTTCATCTATATTCGCAATATTCAGATTGCTTTATCATATTCTTGCTTGTTCTTCGATTGCTTGCAGGAATAGACCTTCGTGGTCAGGTTGATTGTGCTCCAGCGTGGTCAATAACCTTTCGGAGTTGGTTTAGCGATTGCTAAGGCGCAACGTCGTGCACGTTTGTAGTCGGATCGTCAAAGTCATCTTCACCAAATCGATAGTTATCATCTCATCGAAAGATCGGGACACCCCCGCCTCTATCAAGTGGTATCAGTTTTCAGGTTGCTCGGTGAGAATTTCCAGTTTTCCTAGATTAGATTTATTTTCTTACCTATTATCCAAGAAAAAGCCACAAAAAAGAGTTAGATCTATTCATCCTTGGTCCAAGCCAGTCTGAGCCTTTGCAATTTTCTTTTCATTGCTTGCATAGTTGAATTATCGGTTGCATCGTCGTGTCGAGTTGCTGGTCTTAGTGTCTAGTTCGTTTAGAGTTTCGAGTTCTGTTCACATTAGTCACGCCGCCGCTGCATCATTATCCCTTCTGCCGTCCATCATCCCATCTATTAATTTCCACCACGTGCTACGCACTGTTCATTGTCATAATCATAGTTGAGGTCATTCACATCTTCGCCTAATCCAATCTGCATCTTATCTAGTTTGTCTTGGAAAGAGGGAGAAAAAAAAAGAGAGAAAAAAAAAGAGAAAAAAGGAAAGAAAAAAAAAGAAAAAGAGAGAAGAAAAAGAAAAAAAACGTGAGAAAAAAAAGGAGAGAAAAAAAATCGAATCTATCTAGAATCAATCTCGTACCTGAATTCGGATTGGAATCTGTTTTGCGTACTGTTCAGTAAAACAGGTGTATCTTCCTCATACGAAGTCCGTTTTGGCTCCGTGTGTACTCAAATTGAAGCTAGAGACGAGCCGCATCTAAATAGTTGCAGAAGCTTGTTCAATATTTGACACCTCAAAATCGGCTTCTAAATAGGTCTTTTTGCCCTCTGAAGTTCGTGAACACAGCTTGTTCCAATTTTTCAGGCCAGTTTTAGAATTCTTTGACTCCTCATATCAACTCGGAATTGAGTGATTCTTTTTGCATTGGAAAGCTTGAGTTAGTAGCATTCTTTGCAAGAATTTACCAGAAAATTGGCTCAAACTTTTTAAGAGGAAAGTTGGAGAGAGAGTTGTTGTATATCCTGCTTGGCAATTGTTTTTCATCATTATCTTCACTTATATCTTGCTGTCAAGAGCTACTTAGTATCCTTCATTGATGCTAGTTGTGCTACGCCGTGACCTCATTAGTGTTCTAGGCTCGCGTCTCTAGTCCGGTCTAGCCTAGGACCAGCACAGTACCGTCGTTGAGCGTTTATTCAACATTGCATCTTTGAATTGATTATTGCTAATCTTTTGCTACCATATATAGCCAACCCAGCTCCACATATTTCAACACCGTGTATACGTACGCTCCCCTGGCAATCGCTTTACTCAATATTCGGAGTTACTTGACACCACTGGTTGCCAATCACCGCCTGTTGCATGGTAAGAACTTGTAAGACATTGATATTTGCTTTACTGTGAGCGTTTTACCACCACATCCTAGTAGTTATAGGAACATTATTTTTGGGTTTTGTTTCTTGTTCTACTAATCATGACAGGATCCAGAGTCAATTCATGGGCTTTGTCGATCGCGGGAGACGTGCCACCACCTTTGCAAATACCACAACCGTCACGAGAGGTGCACAAACATCCAAATGCACATGATCAGGTTAATGTATCTATACCACCATTTAATGGTCGTTTTAAACCTGCTTTATATATTGAATGGGAGTTCGACATAAAAATAATATTTGCTTCCCATAATTTTGATGAACATAAAAAGGTTAAGGTTGCGGTTGGTTCTTTCACTGGTTATGCTTTGGTTTGGTGGAGTGAATATTGTCGGTTACACCCTGATTATATACCTACTACTTGGGATGATTTGAAACTTGCCATGCGACATACTTTCGTCCCTGCTTATTATACTCGTGACATGATTAAGAAGTTGCAACACTTAAAACAAGGTAGTGAAACTGTAACAAAATATTATGATGATTTACAAACTACCTTGTTGCATTCCTCTTTAGAAGAAAGTGAAGATGATTTTATGGATAGATTTTGGGGAGGATTAAACCGTGATATTCAAGAGATACTAATTCATGAAGAGTGTTATCCTATGGACCATTTGTTTCATCTTGCTTGCAAAGCTGAACAGGAAATAAAACGACGTGTTGGCCACGAGGAGAACAAGCGCACGGTGCACATTCCAAGAGTTGATATGATTGTTCCTTCAACTACTAGGCATACTATGACAACCACATCCGTTGTTGTCAGGACTACATCACCTCCACCATGTGACACATCGCCCCCGAGAGTGGCTACATCATCTGAGTTGATCATAAGAGGTAATGACAAAGCCACATTTCAGATTAAGCAACGCCGAGGACGGCTTTATTTTCAAGAAGGGGAGGATGATGAGGACATGACTACCTTGGATATGACCAAAAATATTGCATATATGCATATTTGTCAGGTGATTTCTAGTGCAAACTATTCAATAATCTATTTATGTTATCCAGAACAAAAATACTTCACACACTTTTGTGTTTTGTCTAATTGCAGGTGTATGGGACATTTGTACAATCCACATATGAAGATAAGGAAGAAAGAGATGTTTATTTGCTGTCCAAAAAGTTCTCTCACGTCACTTTTGGCCCAAGAGAAGATAGAGTCCAAGTCTCTCACGTTCTGGATTCAGATTCGGACTGCACAGACATACCTGACTCAAAACGCACACAAGTTTTTCATACGGACTCCGAATTGGGTGATTCTTTTTTTGTTGGAAACTAGATTTCGTGCACTTTCCAACCCAATTGGAAGCACCTTCAAATTCGTCCGGAGCGTTGAGTTGTGGACAAAACAATCTGATGCTGCAGCAGAATCCGAGTCAAACTACAAGTCCAAAGGTGTTACATCACCTCCACTTGGGCCCATTGGCCTTGTACGACCTAGATTTAGTTTTAGGCTGCCTTCGGACGTCCTCCCACCTCCTTGGCCGCCACCCCTTGCTCCTATATAAGTAGATCCATCTAGTAGCTTTTCCTTGGGATTTGTTTAGTTAAAAGTTAGCCATTGCAACTTCGTGTACTTTGTTTGTGTCCAACGACCAGACCAAGACCGTTTACGGATCCCCACCTTTATCAATACTTCATCTATATTCGCAATATTCAGATTGCTTTATCATATTCTTGCTTGTTCTTCGATTGCTTGCAGGAATAGACCTTCGTGGTCAGGTTGATTGTGCTCTGGCGTGGTCAATAACCTCTTGGAGTTGGTTTAGCGATTGCTAAGGCGCAACGTCGTGCACGTTTGTAGTCGGATCGTCAAAGTCGTCTCCACCAAATCGATAGTTATCATCTCATCGAAAGATCGGGACACCCCGCCTCTATCAGGAGGTCCTCATCCTCTTCAACTTGCACGGATGGTGTGACTTGTTGTTGTTGGGGAGTACTGGGGGAGTCTTGTTGTTGCGGGCGATCAGCCCATGAAGCGTCCTAAGCAATTGGCGTCAGAGGACGACCAATGCTGATGATTTCGCTGTTCGTAAGAACAGGTGATGATACCACATTGTATTCAATTTGAGGAAGAACTTCATCATCTTCAACATTGTCATGGTGACCAATGTCTTCAGCAGTGATGGGATCAACTGCTGGAATCTCTTCAGCTTCAGGAGCCTCTGTGGAAGTAGGCTCATGAACAGTCATTCGTAGTTCTTGGGTTGCAGATGCAGGACGAATCACTAAGATGGGTTCAACAACAAGGGGCTCTGTGGGAGCAGCCCGATTTTTCTTGGTCTTGCGCTTCTTCTTGGAGGGAGCAGCATCAGAGGCTTCTGAGGTTTTCCTTTTTCTGGCTTCAGCCTCTGTAGCCCTCGTCTTCTTCTGTTCTGAAGCGGTTGACGTGACTTTTGGCTTCGAGCCATTCATACTGCTTGGGAAGACAATGCGAGGTTCATCTTGCCTTGAAGGTGCAGGTTGGACAGTTGGTAGCTTCTTCTTCTTTGCAGCCATCCTGGGGTCGATGCCAGGATGACCAAGAGCCTTGCGCTTCTCAGCCTCATTGTAGGCAAGCACACACTTGTCAGCCAGATTTTTCACGCTTCTTGTGAAACGCCTCTAGCTTCTTCACGCTTCTTGTGAAACGCCTCTTTGAGCTCGTGAAGCATGATCTTTTAGTTCTTGACATCTTGCATGCTGAGCTTGGCCACATGCTTCTTGAACTGAGCCTTTTCATAGTCAATCTTGTGCTTTAGTTCGACCATGCGCTGAGCAATAGCTATCTCAGAAGCAATGGCGCCATTGAAGGCAATGCTGAGGCCAATGGGAAGTTGCAAGAGATCAAAGCTGATATTTGGTGTGTCAAACCACTCATCAATGAAGTTATGGATGATTGCCACGTCAAAGAGAGGCAAGTTGTTGAAGATCTCAGCTTCTTCCTTGCTTCAGTTGCTCAAGAGCATCATCTGCAAGATTGTCATCGCTGGACAAATCAATGTGCTCTTCACGCAGAATGGTAGCAGGAGTCAAAGTCTGATCAGTACTCTTGATGATTTTTTTTCTTCTCCGTCTTCTTGGAGATGCGTGAAAGATCTTCAGACTGCACACTGTCTTCAGGAGGTGCAGTGGCCAGTGGCTTCACACGAGAAGCTTTTGGAGGTGCAACTGATGTTGAAGCCTTAATTTTCTTTGGCTTCTGCGGCCTTGGAGGAGGAGCTGGGGCTTCATCAGAATCAGCATCATTATCAGAATGATCCACTTTGGCACCTTGTACCAAGATGTAAGAGATGAGGCCATCAAGGTTTGAAAAGGGGCCGATTCTATTTTCTTCCGCTTCACGTGTGCCATCATCACGGGGAGCAGAGGGACCAGGATTGAAGTCTAATCCCCATGACTTCTTGTTTTCCTTTGCCGAAGCTTTTGCATACTAGAAGTTGCGCTTGAAGAGATTATCGTCACGACACCAGAGCAATGATGATGGGTCAGCATCTTCAGGCTGTGGTCCACGGACCATACAAGGATAGAATTCTTGTGCAATGACTTCAGCTTTGTTCTTGGGGGGAAGGCCTCGATAGAGAATATCACCCCAAGGACTCTTGATAGCATTCTTCTCAGCGTACTCCTGGGTCACGAACTTGTACTTGAACCATTGTTCAGCCCAATAGCGTCGAATCCATTGGTTTCATGTCTTGCGCTGATTATAATCCTCTTCAGGATCTGTCTTGTAAAGTTCTGCAAGATCATCAGGCAGATCCTTTGATGTTCCCCCTCGACGCTGTCTGCCACCCTTCCTTACATATTTCTCCGTAGCCATGAACTTCAAACTGAATGGTTTCAATAAGTTCAAAGGCTTCAAAGGCTTTCACTTGCTGGTCAGAGAGGAACTGGCTTCGGGAGATTCAATGTGTTGCTGTAAGAATTCTGCAAACAAATGCAGACTATGAGAACCTAGGGATTCTCCCACGGACATGTACCTGTGACAGCATTAGAGATGCGAGGGAAGGGGAAGAGGTCATATGCATTCTTAGAAGATTTTGAAGATAAATCAGTTTGAAGACATTGACCTCATGTTGCGAAGACATTCACTTATATGTTGAGAGTCGGTTCCAGATTTGTACGAATCCGTGAATAAGTACAAGTGAGGAATCTAACTAGAGATGAAGCTTAAGTGAATATACTAGGTAGTATGAGATGCATACAGAATAGATCTAACTTTGTATAGATAGAAACCAATTTTGGTAAATTGGATGAATCATTGAGGATCAAAAAGATGGTAAAAATAGAGTTATATTTACCACACGATGAATTGCTAGATGGGATGAATAGGAGACTGAGCAGTTCAATCCACCATGCCCTAACTTGGCGACGGAGGACACCTACGGCGGCGGCGGAGAGGACGATGCCCGCGGCCGGCGTGAGGACGGCATCGGAGAAGTTGCGGCAGCTAAGTGCTTCGTCGCCGGCGTTGTCGAGAGCTAGCGGTGGCGCTAGGGTTTTGACGAGGTGGAGAGGTGGAAGAAGGTTTTCTTGACCGCAGGGGGCACATATTTATAAGAAGGTGTGCGGCACAGCGCAATTACGTAGGTGCCCCTGCTTGTTCACATATGAGGAACACGTGGCAAGCATGCAACATACTCAGAGTTATCCCACGTTCCCACGCCCCCCAAGTTCGTCGGATGGTCATTCCGGCTTCTCTGGATTTCAATCAATAAGGATGAATCATTTAACAGACTTAATGTTTGTCTCTGTGTCTTCTGCTGACAAGGATGCAGAGAAGACATTCGACAGTTTCAATAGAATGCATATGATTTGGACAGATAGAGTTTGAGATAGTAAGTATAGAGAGATTAGGGTCCGATCACATTCACTTAGTTTAAAAGATTCAACAATGAAGACATAGCTATAAGTGAATGCTGTAGAGGACAGAATACTAGTATATATATATATATGAAAAAGCAATCAAATCAACCTAGTGAAGTAAATCATGAAGATTAGTTGAAATTTTGAAGTCAAATCAAATGCAAAGATATTCAACAATAACGCCATGAGTGAAACACTTCAAACCAAAAAATTTGGTGGTGGCGTTACCCACCGTATAGGAAGTATTAGACCCAGACACGGCGCACAATTATCGTGGCGCTCCGAAGTCAAATTCCACGTTAATGTATTCACACTCAGAATGTAAGTCTTCATTGATTGAAGATATACTTTACTTTGTGTGTTGCACATCTAAGTCATCAACATGCATAAGTGTTAGGATGTGTGCTTGATCATAGGACATTTGAGGATTCCAAGATATTTAGCTCACACCGTAACTTGCAAAACCTTTTCTCATCCAGGGGCTTTGTGAAGATATCTGCCAGTTGCTCTTCAGTGTTGACATGAATGATGTCAATATCTTTCTTCATGACATGATCTCTGAGAAAGTGATGACGAATTTCAATGAGCTTTGTCTTCGAGTGCTGAACTGGATTGTTGGCAATCTTGATGGCGCTTTCGTTGTCGCAGAAGAGAGGTACTTGTTTCAGATTGACGCCATAGTCCTTGAGAGTTTTCTTCATCCACAGAAGCTGAGCACAATAAGATCCAGCAGCAATGTATTCAGATTCAGCAGTTGAGAGTGATACACAGTTTTGCTTCTTTGAAGACCAACAGACAAGTGATCGTCCCAGAAAGTGACATGTTCCTGATGTAGACATGTGATCCACTTTGTCACCAGCATAATCAACATCCGAGAATCCAACCAGATCAAATCTTGAGCCCTTTGGATACCATAATCCGAGTGTTGGGGTGTAAGCCAAATATCGAAGAATTCGCTTCACAGCTAAGTGATGCGATTCCTTTGGTGCCGCTTGGAATCGAGCACATATGCAAACACTAAGCATAATATCTGGCCTAGATGCACATAGTTAAAGTAAAGAACCAATCATGGAGCGGTATACCTTTTGATCGAACTCTTTACCATTGTCGTCGGGACCAAGATGATGTTTGGCTGGCATTGGCGTCGTGTAACCTTTGCAATCTTGCATTCCAAACTTCTTCAGACAGTCTTTGAGATATTTTTCTTGAGATATGAAGATGCCATTCCTTTGCTGACGAATTTGAAGACCAAGGAAGAACTTCAGCTCACCCATCATGGACATCTGATATTGCTCTTGCATCATGTATCCAAACTCATCACTATACTTCTGGTTGGTGCAGCCGAAGATTATGTCATCCACATATATTTGGCATACAAACAGTTCACCATCATATGTCTTCGTGAAGAGTGTGGGATCGAGGGATCCTGGTTTGAAGCCTTTGCTCTTTAGGAAGTCTTTGATTGTATCATACCAAGCGCGAGGAGCTTGTTTGAGGCCATACAGTGCTTTGTTTAGTCTGTACACCATATCAGGATGTTTTGGATCTTCAAAGCCAGGTGGTTGAGCAACGTACACTTTTTCTTCAATCTTTCCATTGAGGAAAGCACTCTTCACATCCATTTGATATAGCAAGATGTTGTGGTGATTAGCATAGGCTAGCAGTATGCGAATAACTTCAAGCCTAGCCACAGGAGAAAATGTTTCATCGAAGTCAATTCCTTCAACTTGAGTATATCCTTGAGCCACAAGACGTGCTTTGTTTCTGACGACTTGACTATACTCATCTTGCTTGTTCCGATATATCCATTTAGTGCCAATAATGTTATGTTTGCGAGGGTCAGGGCGCTTGACAAGTTCCCAAACATTATTCAGCTTGAACTGTTGAAGTTCTTCTTGCATGGATTGAATCCATTCAGGTTCCATAAAGGCTTCAGGAACCTTCTTGGGTTCAGATATTGATACATATGAAAAATGCCCACAGAAATTTGCTAACTTGTTGCTCTTGAGCGAGTAAGTGGACCAGGTGCATTGATGCTATCAGTTATCTTCTCAATTTGTACTTAATTTGCAACATGAGGATGAACTGGACGAAGCCCTTGCTCATGCTGATCATTGTCATCATTGGGAGGATTGTCTTCGGTCTGAGCATTGTCTTCAGGTTGGTTTGGTGCAGAAATGATAAGTTCCTCTTCAGGCTGTGCTTCAGAGGGCATGATTTCACCAGTTCCCATCAGCTTGATAGATTCGCTGGAAGGAGCTTCATCTAATGTGCTTGGCAGGAGTTCTCGTTGTGAACCATTGGTTTCATCAAATCGCACGTCCACAGTTTCAACGATTTTGTAGTGAAAGAGGTTGAAGACTCTGTAAGAGTGCGAATTCTTTCCATAACCGAGCATGAAGCCTTCGTGAGCTTTGGGTTCAAATTTTGACTTGTGATGGGGATCGTTGATCCAGCACCTAGCACCAAAGACTCTGAAGTAGCTGACATTTGGCTTCTTGCCAGTAAGGAGCTCATAGGATGTTTTGCCCAGAAGCTTGTGGATGTAAACACGATTGATGATGTGACATGCTGTATCAATAGCTTCTGGCCAGAACTTTCTTGGTGTCTTGTACTCGTCGAGCATTGTTCGAGCCATCTCAATGAGGGTTCTGTTCTTGCGCTCTACAATGCCATTTTGCTGAGGTGTGTATGGGGCAGAGAACTCATGAGTGATTCCCATTATATCCAGATAAAGATCAAGCCCGGTGTTCTTGAATTCAGTGCCGTTATCACTTCTGATATGCTTGATCTTGACGCCATAGTTGTTCATTGCTCGATTGGCGAATCATCTGAAGACATCTTGTACTTCAGTCTTGTAGAGAATTATGTGCACCCATGTATATCTTGAGTAGTCATCAACAATGATGAAGCCATAGAGACACGCTGTTGTTGTGAGGGTCGAGTAGTGAGTAGGGCCAAATAAGTCCATGTGCAACAGCTCGAAGGGTTGAGATGTCGTCATGATTGTCTTCGAGGGGTGCTTGGCCCTCGTCATCTTTCCAGCTTCGCAGGCACCACACAAATGATCTTTCTTGAACTTGACACCTTCGATGCCTATGACATGCTTCTTCTTGACGAGTGTATGTAAGTTCCTCATGCCAGCATGCCCCAGCCTTCGATGCCAGAGCCAGCATTCTGAAGCTTTTGCAAGAAGACATACGGCAAGCTGTGGACCTGCAGAGAAATCTACCATGTATAGATCACCTTTCCTATATCCTTCAAAGACTAGAGACTTGTCAGATTCCATTAGTACAAGGCAACGATAATTTCCGAATATCACAATCATGTTTAAGTCACAAAGCATTGAGACAGACATTAAGTTGAATCCAAGGGATTCAACAAGCATCACTTTATCCATGTGTTGATCCTTTGAGATTGCAACTCTGCCTAGACCCAATACCTTGGCTTTACCAGTGTTAGCAAATGTGATTTGACTCTTGTCGGATGGACGTAAGGTTGAGTCCATGAGAAGACTTCGATCATCGGTCATATGATTAGTGCATCCGCTGTCCATAATCCATTCTGAAGCACGAGGTGTCATGCCCTACAGTGCATTTAGGAGGATAGGCTTCACAAGGTATGTTGTGAAGCATAAGCATTTGAGCACACTAGGATTATCACAGCTTAGATGAAAGTTAGAACACACAGTATGACAGGTAAGCGATTCATATGTGGAATACATAGTAAGTCATTTTATCATGCGTCCCTTTGTGTTTTAGGTCCCCAGCAATAATATCGGATGCCTTTGATTGCTGGCTGGAGACCATATTCTGCAAAAGAGAGTTAATTCTTCTTCACCACCCACATCTTCAGGGGTGGCTTAGAAGCAATGAGTCTAAGTGCAGCATCTGAGAATTTCGGCTTTGAAGCCCTAGCAAATAGCCGTGCAGGAGATGAATGATACTCATATGAATAAGCAGAAAAGTTCTTAGTCCTATGAACATGGCGGTTTGAGGACACACGTTCATATTCATAAGTTTGAGTATGATTTCCCTGCAAAACATTGGCGTTAGGGTGACTCAAGTGAGTCCTGTATTCGTATGAAGCCGTTGGACCATATGATGCCTTTGGTCTGGGGTTTGTCTTCTTCCCAGGTGGTGTCATGATGAAATTCACTGGAAGATTCTCAAGACGGCTTTTGGGAACCTAGATCTTCTTCATAGGTGGTCCATTCCTGCAGTTAGTACCAATATACCTGGCAAACACTTCACCATTCTCATTTTTGAACAATTTATAGTTTGCATCAAAGGATTCATCAATGATAATAGGATTAGCACAGGTAAAGCCAGATAAAGTGGATGGATCCACTGAAGGTTCCTTTGCAGCAACCCATGTGGTTTTGGGATATTGCTCAGGCTTCCAGTAGGAACCATCAGCATTCATTTTCCAGTAGGGTTTCGGTTCAGAATCTGCTTTTTGAGGACATCACAAAGTGTCTGATGTCCTTTCAGACTTTTATACATCCCTGTTTCAAGCAGTGTCTTCAACCTAGCATTTTCATCAGCAATAGTAGTGGTATCCTTAGCAGAGGGGTTAGTTACCACATCAGTAGTTGAAGACAAAGCAAAAGTAGCAGCATTGGAACATTCAGCAACAGAGGTAGTGTTATTACGCTCAATGCATTTTAAACATGGTGGTTCAAATCCATCCCGAGCGGAACTGATCTGTTGAGCGCGAAATGACTCATTCTCTTTTTGAAGATCTTCATGAGCCGCTTTCAATTTCTCAAGCTCTTGCTTCCTTTGAAGATAATCATAGGAGAGCTTTTCATAAGTGGTTGAGAACGTCTCATGAAGACTTTCAAGTTCTTGATAGTTAGCATGAAGATTTTTTATGTCTTCAACTAAGGACTGTGAACATGTCATTTCCGCGTCCAACAGGTCATCGCTTTTGTCTAACAGTTTTTGAGTATGTTCCATAGCCCTTTGTTGTTCGGTAGCAATTTTAGCAAGTGTTTTGTAGCTGGGTTTAGATTCACAATTAGAGTCATCTTCACTTGATGTTTGAAAGTAAGCATTGCGTGATTTTACCTTGGCACCGCGAGCCATGAAGCAGTAGGTGGAAGCAGGATCGTCCTTGTCATCATCAGCGTTGGTGTGGGAGTCATTGTCTTCAGTGTTGAAGATGGACTTGGCAACGTAGGCTGTGGCTAGAGCCAGACTTGCAACGCCAGAGTCGGACTCAGCTTCAGATTCCACCGCCGCCTCCTCAGAAGCAGACTCCTCCTATGAATCCATTTCCTTGCCAACAAAAGCACGAGCCTTGCCAGATGAGCTCTTCTTATGAGATGAAGACTTTGATGAGGACTTGGAAGAAGACTTTGAAGATTTCTTCTTCTTCTTGTTCCTTGCTCTTCTTCTTCTTCTTCTTCTCGTTGTCCCACTGAGGACACTCAGAGATGTAGTGCCCAGGCTTCTTACACTTGTGACATGTTCTATTTTTGTTGTCTTGAGTGGAAGCTTCATCATTTCTTGAACTGGATCGTGAAGACTTTCTGAAGCCCCTCTTCTTGGTGAACTTCTGGAACTTCTTCACAAGCATAGCAAGTTCCCTTCCAATGTCTTCAGGATCATCAGAACCGCAGTCAGATTCTTCTTCTTCAAATGAGGAAACAAGTTTTGCCTTCAAAGCACGAGTTCGACCATAGTTGGGGCCATAGATATCTCTTTTCTCAGAAAGCTGGAACTCATGTGTGTTGAGCCTCTCAAGTATATCAGACGGATCGAGGGTCTTGAAGTCAGGACGTTCTTGTATCATGAGGGCAAGGGTGTCAAAGGAGGTATCAAGAGATCTCAGCAGCGTCTTGACGATTTCATGCTTGGTGATCTCAGTGGCGCCGAGAGACTGAAGCTCATTTGTGATGTCGGTGAGGCGATCAAACGTGAGCTGGACATTTTCATTGTCGTTTCTCTAGAAGCGGTTGAAGAGGTTGCGAAGAACACTGATCCTTTGATCTCTCTAAGTTGAGACGCCTTTGTTGACCTTGGACAGCCAGTCCCAGACTAGCTTTGACGTTTCCAGAGCAATCACACGACCATACTGTCCTTTGGTCAGATGACCACAGATGATGTTCTTTGCAGTCGAGTCCAGTTGAATGAACTTCTTGACATCAGCAGGGGTGACACCTTCACCAGCAGTTTCTTGGGAATGGCAGGCTATTATTGGAGATTTATTGAAGGATTCTCCACCATAGCAAAGCCAATGACACAACTACTCAAGAAAGACAAGAAGTTTGAATGGACGGAAGCCTGTGAGAAAAGCTTCCAAGAGTTAAAAAGAAAATTAACAACGGACCCAGTGTTAATTGTGCCAGACATACACAAGAATATTGAGGTATATTGTGACGCATCCCGGAAAGGCCTCGGGTGCGTATTGATGCAAGAAGGCAAGGTAGTTGCGTATGTCTCCAGACAACTTCGCAAGCATGAGGAAAATTATCCCACTCATGACTTAGAATTGGCAGCAGTCATCCATGCACTCAAAGAATGGAGACACTTCCTACTTGGAAACCGTTGTGAAATATACACAGACCGTAAGAGCCTTAAGTATATTTTCACACAGTCGGAACTTAATTTACGGCAACGACGCTGGTTAGAGTTGGTGAAGGATTATGATGTTGGAATCCACTATCATCCCGGAAAAGCAAATGTTGTGGCAGATGCCCTGAGTCGGAATCCTAGCATGGACAATGATAGCATACCAAAGTTGAGGCCAGAATTTCAACAGGAATTTGCCAGACTCAATTTAATAATGGTTACCGAAGGCAGTGTGTCAAATTTGGAAATACAGCTTACCTTGATGGAGAAGATTAAGGAGGCCCAGCATGGATGATAGAGGCGGGGTGTCCCGATCTTTCGATGAGATGATAACTATCAATTTGGTGAAGATGACTTTGACGATCCAACTACAAACGTGCACGACGTTGCGCCTTAGCAATCGCTAAACCAACTCCGAGAGGTTATTGACCACACCGAAGCACAATCAACCTGACCACGAAGGTCTATTCCTGCAAGCAATCGAAGAACAAGCAAGAATATGATAAAGCAATCTGAATATTGCGAATATAGATGAAGTATTGATAAAGGTGGGGATCCGTAAGCGGTCTTGGTCTGGTCGTTGGACACAAACAAAGTACACGAAGTTGCAATGGCTAACTTTTAACTAAACAAATCCCAAGGAAAAGCTACTAGATGGATCTACTTATATAGGAGCAAGGGGTGGCGGCCAAGGAGGTGGGAGGACGTCCCAAGGCAGCCTAAAACTAAATCTAGGTCGTACAAGGCCAATGGGCCCAAGTGGAGGTGATGTAACACCTTTGGACTTGTAGTTTGACTCGGATTCTGCTGCAGCATCAGATTGTTTCATCCACAACTCAACGCTCCGGACGAATTTGAAGGTGATTCCAATTGGGTTGGAAAGTGCACGAAATCTAGTTTCCAACAAAAAAAGAATCACCCAATTTGGAGTCCGTATGAAAAACTTGTGTGCGTTTTGAGTCAGGTGTGTCTGTGCAGTCCGAATCTGAATCCAGAACGTGAGAGACTTGGACTCTATCTTCTCTTGGGCCAAAAGTGACGTGAGAGAACTTTTTGGACAGCAAATAAACATCTCTTTCTTCCTTATCTTCATATGTGGATTGTACAAATGTCCCATACACCTGCAATTAGACAAAACACAAAAGTGTGTGAAGTATTTTTGTTCTGGATAACATAAATAGATTATTGAATAGTTTCCACTAGAAATCACCTGACAAATATGCATATATGCAATATTTTTGATCATATCCAAGGTAGTCATGTCCTCATCACTTGGTATGGAACAAATTGTGCCTCTGATTTCGCTCAGCTTGTGTGATCTGCACACTCAAAACACGTTGAGCAACTAAACATTCATACCTGTCAGCGTCTTCAGGAGCCATGTATTGCGTCTCATGATCAGAATCATCTCCACCATGTTCTTCACGTGTAATAAGAGCCAAAGTCTCCTCATCATAGTCACTAGCGGACTCATATCCACCATCCGCGGTAGCAATCATCACACGCGGAGATTTGCATTCTCTCGCATAATGACCTCCTCCCTTGCAACGACGACAAATAATATCACTTGTGTGCCCTGTTGATGCTATGGAAGAAGAACAACGCTGTGTAGGCCCCGCAGGTGCGCTCTTGGCAGATAATGGTGGTTGTGCCTGTTTTCTTGTATCACGGCTGGAGGTGGCACCTGATGGAGGTGCTGGTGCAGTTGAAGTAGAAGATGCACGTGGTGTCCATGATGAAGGTCGGCCTGCAGAAAAGTTAGTTCGCCCCAATGCTTGTCGATCCTGCACTTCACGTTCAGCTTTACAAGCAAGATGGAATAAACGAGTGATATTAGTATACTCCTTATAGTCTAGAATGGTCTGAATCTCTCTATTTAATCCACCCATAAAACGTGCAAGCATAGCTTCATTCTCCTCAACAATACCACATCTAATCATGCCAATTTGTAATTCCTGATAATATTCTTCTACAGAATTTTTTCCTTGTCTTAAACGCTGCAATTTTTGAAGCAATTCACGTTGATAATATGGTGGAACCCAACGCGTACGCATAGCAGTTTTCAAAGCAGCCCAAGTAGTTGGAATAGGATATAATCTACAATGTTCAGACCACCATACACATGCAAAACTAGTGAAAGCACAAACAGCAGCAGCAACTCGTCTCTCCTCAGGATATTGTAAACATGTAAATCGTTGTTCAGTTTCTAACTCCCAAGTAAGATATATATCAGGAACATATCTACCCTCAAATGGTGGAATATTCAATTTCAGTTTAGGAATATGGACATCATCTCGTACCTGAGGTGGTGGTGCAGGCCTACCATTACGAATATATACCTGAGGTCGACCTGCTGGTGGTGGTACAGGTGGCTGTACGTAGTGTTGATTTTGATCAACCTCATCCTCATAATCTCCCACATAATCATCCTCCTCCGCATCAGCAGCAGGAGCCACAGAAGTATCAACAGCAGCACCAACAGTTTGGCCAAACGCAAGAGGAACACGGCTTGCTCGGCGGAGGTCTGCTTCGCGACGTGGAGGTAGTCGTTGTTGTTGTTGTTGGAGAGGTGCGTTAGGTGCAGCGGGTGGTGGTTGTGGAAGACGCGCGAGCAATTCATTAAACTTGTTATCGAGCTTTGTTTCGAACGTCTTCTCAAGGCCAGTGATCTTCTCCATGGCCTCTTCAAAATTGTTCAGCACATCTTGCACCTGTTCAGTCATCATTTGCTGAAACTTATCATGAAGCTCCTTGTTCGATAAATTCTCCCAGTCAATCTCGTCGGCTTGTGATCCTGGCATGGTTAGCAGCAATAGAAACACACAAGAATATGATCCTACAGACTACGAACAAGTGGTGGTGGTGGGTGTCACAAATCCGTCAAGCAAATCTCAAATTCTTACCAGTTCTTACCCAGCAGCAGGCGGTGATCGGCAACCGTTGTAGTCAAAAACTCTCAAAGCTTGGATAGAGCGATTACCAGGGAGAGTCAAACGCACGACGTAGATGTATGTGGAGCTGGGAAGGCTTATAATATGGTAGCAAAAAGGGTCAGCAATAATCAATTCAGAGATGCAAAGTTGAATAAACGCTCAACGACGGTACTGTGCTGGTCCTAGGCTAGACTGTGCTAGAGACGCGAGCCTAGAACACTAACAAAATCACGGCGCGGCACGTAAACAAGGGAAAAGCACACTCTGAATTTTTTTATTTTTTCGCTCTTTTTTTTGCGCTCTTTTTTTTGCGCTGCTTTTTTTTTTGCGAAAAATCACTATAATGGCGAGTGTCTCAAAACTCTTCCTAGCTCAAACTGACAGGATGGGCACGAAATTTTTTCGACCAATTTTTTTTTTCGACTGCCCGGACCCAAAAACTGGAAACGGGTCAAAAAAAACTTCCTATAATGGCACCTGTCTCAAAACACTCAGAAACACCTAAAAATAGGATAGCCAGAATTTTTTTCGAAAAATGCGTTTTCGAAAAATTTTGGGCCTAAACGGAGCGTGGCTACCCGACTCCGGCAAGGAAACACGAATCGGAATCTAGATGGATCCCGAAAACAAACCTAATAAGCAAAGAACTCGGATTGGTGGTGGATATATGGTGGTGGTATATGGCAGCGGTGGTGGTAGCGGTGGTAGTATATGGATATGGATCGGTGGTGGTATATGGACACGGATTGGTGGTGGTATATGGATACGGATTCGGTGCGGTGGTGGTAGATGGCAGGGGCGATGATGATGGTGCGGCGGCGGCGTGACAACTTATGACCAGAACTCGAAACTCTAAAAGACTAGACTCTAAGACCAGCAACTAGACACGACGATGCAACCGCAAATTCAACAAAGCAAAACCCTAAAAAGATTATGCAAGGCTCAGATTGGTTCGGATATGATGAACTAACCCTAATTATTTTTTTGTGGCTTTTTCGTGGACTATAGGTATGAAGAACAGACTCGATCTAAACTACGAAAAACTGTAAAATCTCACCGAGCAACCTGGAAATCTGATACCACTTGATAGAGGCAAAGGTGTCCCGTCTTTCGATGAGATGGTGGATTTCGCTTTGGTGGAAGTCGACTTTGACGATCCGACTACGAACGTGCGAGGACGTCGCGCCTTAGCAATCGCTAAACCAACTCCGAAAGGTTATTGACCACGCCGGAGCACGATCAACCTGACCACGAGGGTCTGTTTCCTGCGAGCAAACGAAGAACAAGCAAGAAACTGAGATTGCAATCTGGATATTGCGAATATAAGATGAAAGCTTTATTGATCAAGGTGGGGTTCTGTGACGCCTTTGTCTGGTCGTTGAACACAAACGAAGTACGCGAAGTTGCAGCTATGGCGAACTTTTAATCTAAACAAAACCCAAAGTCTAAACGATGCCCTAAGGGCTGTATATATGGAGGAAGAGGGGGGAATTTCGTGGCCCTTGGTGGAGGGGTCCGAAATCGACCCTATCTCTTGTTTCCCCACACATACGGACTCTAAAAATAGCCTATACTTATGTATTTCGAAATTACATGGGCCTGGCCCAATAATAAGGTGACGCAGCACCTAAAATAGCCTCGGGACGAAATTTATGAAGTGGCATCTTGTATATTTCGTCCAAGGCTTCATGCACCCATTATGGTGGCTTCAAAGTCCTGAAATCATCACTTGTAACTCCGTTCTTGTTTCCCTTGCGCATGCCATCATCTCCATGCTTGTTCTTGCTCCAATGTTCATCCTTCTCCAAGCTAGGCCCTTCATTTGTAAGCAAAACAAATGTATCCAATTTAGGCAGCATCATATTCTCATGAACATTAGAATCATTACCAAGAAACGAACGTACCTGGTAATTTAGTTGGCGTGCACGAGCTCTAGTAATTGGTCCAGTATGTATAGCAGCAGGGGCTGTGGGTGTAACAATCGTATTGATGTCCTCATCAACAAGGCATTCATCATTCTCATGTAGAGATGGAAGATCAGTACCTTTGTCATTACCTCTTATGATCAACTCAGATGATGTAGCCACTCTCGGGGGCGATGTGTCACATGGTGGAGGTGATGTAGTCCTGACAACAATGGATGTGGTTGTCATAGTATGCCTAGTAGTTGAAGGAACAATCATATCAACTCTTGGAATGTGCACTGTGCGCTTGTTCTCCTCGTGGCCAACACGTCGTTTTATTTCCTGTTCAGCTTTGCAAGCAAGATGAAACAAATGGTCCATAGGATAACACTCTTCATGAATTAGTATCTCTTGAATATCACGGTTTAATCCTCCCCAAAATCTATCCATAAAATCATCTTCACTTTCTTCTAAAGAGGAATGCAACAAGGTAGTTTGTAAATCATCATAATATTTTGTTACAGTTTCACTACCTTGTTTTAAGTGTTGCAACTTCTTAATCATGTCACGAGTATAATAAGCAGGGACGAAAGTATGTCGCATGGCAAGTTTCAAATCATCCCAAGTAGTAGGTATATAATCAGGGTGTAACCGACAATATTCACTCCACCAAACCAAAGCATAACCAGTGAAAGAACCAACCGCAACCTTAACCTTTTTATGTTCATCAAAATTATGGGAAGCAAATATATTTTTTATGTCGAACTCCCATTCAATATATAAAGCAGGTTTAAAACGGCCATTAAATGGTGGTATAGATACATTAACCTGATCATGTGCATTTGGATGTTTGTGCACCTCTCGTGACGGTTGTGGTATTTGCAAAGGTGGTGACACGTCTCCAGTGATCGACAAAGCCCATGAATTGACTCTGGATCCTGTCATGATTAGTAGAACAAGAAACAAAACCCAAAAATAATGTTCCTATAACTACTAGGATGTGGTGGTAAAACGCTCACAGTAAAGCAAATATCAATGTCTTACAAGTTCTTACCATGCAGCAGGCGGTGATTGGCAACCAGCGGTGTCAAGTAACTCCGAATATTGAGTAAAGCGATTGCCAGGGGAGCGTACGTATACACGGTGTAGAAATATGTGGAGCTGGGTTGGCTATATATGGTAGCAAAAGATTAGCAATAATCAATTCAAAGATGCAATGTTGAATAAACGCTCAACGCCGGTACTGTGCTGGTCCTAGGCTAGACCGGACTAGAGACGCGAGCCTAGAACACTAATGAGGTCACGGCGTAGCACAACTAGCATCAATGAAGGATACTAAGTAGCTCTTGACAGCAAGATATAAGTGAAGATAATGATGAAAAACAATTGCCAAGCAGGATATACAACAACTCTCTCTCCAACTTTCCTCTTAAAAAGTTTGAGCCAATTTTCTGGTAAATTCTTGCAAAGAATGCTACTAACTCAAGCTTTCCAATGCAAAAAGAATCACTCAATTCCGAGTTGATATGAGGAGTCAAAGAATTCTAAAACTGGCCTGAAAAATTGGAACAAGCTGTGTTCACGAACTTCAGAGGGCAAAAAGACCTATTTAGAAGCCGATTTTGAGGTGTCAAATATTGAACAAGCTTCTGCAACTATATAGATGCGGCTCGT
The DNA here is from genome assembly GCF_002162155.2 of Triticum dicoccoides. Classification (NCBI taxonomy): domain Eukaryota; kingdom Viridiplantae; phylum Streptophyta; class Magnoliopsida; order Poales; family Poaceae; genus Triticum; species Triticum dicoccoides. The sequence continues at coordinate 289,763,631 of NC_041387.1, read as the reverse complement.
CTCTAGCTTCAATTTGAGTACTCACGGAGCCAAAACGGACTTCGTAAGAGGAAGATACACCTGTTTTACTGAACAGTGCGCAAAACAGATTCCAATCCAAATTCAGGTACGAGATTGATTCTAGATAGATTCGATTTTTTTTCTCTCCTTTTTTTTCTCACGATTTTTTTCTTTTTCTTCTCTCTCTTTTTCTTTTTTTTCTTTCCTTTTTTCTCTTTTTTTTCTCTCTCTTTTTTTTCTCCCTCTTTCCAAGACAAACTAGATAAGATGCAGATTGGATTAGGCGAAGATGTGAATGACCTCAACTATGATTATGACAATGAACAGTGCGTAGCACGTGGTGGAAATTAATAGATGGGATGATGGACGGCGGAAGGGATAATGATGCAGCGGCGGCGTGACTAATGTGAACAGAACTCGAAACTCTAAACGAACTAGACACTAAGACCAGCAACTCGACACGACGATGCAACCGATAATTCAACTATGCAAGCAATGAAAAGAAAATTGCAAAGGCTCAGACTGGCTTGGACCAAGGATGAATAGATCTAACTCTTTTTTGTGGCTTTTTCTTGGATAATAGGTAAGAAAATAAATCTAATCTAGGAAAACTGGAAATTCTCACCGAGCAACCTGAAAACTGATACCACTTGATAGAGGCGAGGGTCCCGATCTTTCGATGAGATGATAACTATCGATTTGGTGGAGACGACTTTGACAATCCGACTACAAACGTGCACGACGTTGCGCCTTAGCAATCGCTAAACCAATCTCCTGAGGTTACTGACGATGCCGGAAGCACGGTCAGCCTGACCACGAAGGTCTATTCCTGCAAGCAATCGAAGAACGAGCAAGAATATGATAAAGCAATCTGAATATTGCAAATATATATGAGGTATTGATAATGGTGGGGATCCGTAAGCGGTCTTGGTCTGGTCGTTGGACACAAACGAAGTACACGAAGTTGCAATGGCTAACTTTTAACTAAACAAATCCCCAAAGTCTAAACGATGCCCTAAGGGCTGTATATATGGAGGAAGAGGGGGGGAATTTCGTGGCCCTTGGTGGAGGGGTCCGAAATCAACCCTATCTCTTGTTTCCCCACACATACGGACTCTAAAAATAGCCTATACTTATGTATTTCGAAATTACATGGGCCTGGCCCAATAATAAGGTGACGCAGCACCTAAAATAGCCTCGGGACGAAATTTATGAAGTGACATCTTGTATATTTCGTCCAAGGCTTCATGCACCCATTATGGTGGCTTCAAAGTCCTGAAATCATCACTTGTAACTCCGTTCTTGTTCCCCTTGCGCATGCCATCATCTCCATGCTTGTTCTTGCTCCAATGTTCATCCTTCTCCAAGCTAGGCCCTTCATTTGTAAGCAAAACAAATGTATCCAATTTAGGCAGCATCATATTCTCATGAACATTAGAATCATTACCAAGAAACGAAAGTACCTGGTAATTTAGTTGGCGTGCGCGAGCTCTAGTAATTGGTCCAGTATGTATAGCAGCAGGGCCTGTGGGTGTAACAATGGTATTGATGTCCTCATCACATAGGATAACACTCTTCATGAATTAGTATCTCTTGAATATCACGGTTTAATCCTCCCCAAAATCTATCCATAAAATCATCTTCACTTTCTTCTAAAGAGGAATGCAACAAGGTAGTTTGTAAATCATCATAATATTTTGTTACAGTTTCACTACCTTGTTTTAAGTGTTGCAACTTCTTAATCATGTCACGAGTATAATAAGCAGGGACGAAAGTATGTCGCATGGCAAGTTTCAAATCATCCCAAGTAGTAGGTATATAATCAGGGTGTAACCGACAATATTCACTCCACCAAACCAAAGCATAACCAGTGAAAGAACCAACCGCAACCTTAACCTTTTTATGTTCATCAAAATTATGGGAAGCAAATATATTTTTTATGTCGAACTCCCATTCAATATATAAAGCAGGTTTAAAACGGCCATTAAATGGTGGTATAGATACATTAACCTGATCATGTGCATTTGGATGTTTGTGCACCTCTCGTGACGGTTGTGGTATTTGCAAAGGTGGTGACACGTCTCCAGTGATCGACAAAGCCCATGAATTGACTCTGGATCCTGTCATGATTAGTAGAACAAGAAACAAAACCCAAAAATAATGTTCCTATAACTACTAGGATGTGGTGGTAAAACGCTCACAGTAAAGCAAATATCAATGTCTTACAAGTTCTTACCATGCAGCAGGCGGTGATTGGCAACCAGCGGTGTCAAGTAACTCCGAATATTGAGTAAAGCGATTGCCAGGGGAGCGTACGTATACACGGTGTAGAAATATGTGGAGCTGGGTTGGCTATATATGGTAGCAAAAGATTAGCAATAATCAATTCAAAGATGCAATGTTGAATAAACGCTCAACGCCGGTACTGTGCTGGTCCTAGGCTAGACCGGACTAGAGACGCGAGCCTAGAACACTAATGAGGTCACGGCGTAGCACAACTAGCATCAATGAAGGATACTAAGTAGCTCTTGACAGCAAGATATAAGTGAAGATAATGATGAAAAACAATTGCCAAGCAGGATATACAACAACTCTCTCTCCAACTTTCCTCTTAAAAAGTTTGAGCCAATTTTCTGGTAAATTCTTGCAAAGAATGCTACTAACTCAAGCTTTCCAATGCAAAAAGAATCACTCAATTCCGAGTTGATATGAGGAGTCAAAGAATTCTAAAACTGGCCTGAAAAATTGGAACAAGCTGTGTTCACGAACTTCAGAGGGCAAAAAGACCTATTTAGAAGCCGATTTTGAGGTGTCAAATATTGAACAAGCTTCTGCAACTATTTAGATGCGGCTCGTCTCTAGCTTCAATTTGAGTACACACGGAGCCAAAACGGACTTCGTATGAGGAAGATACACCTGTTTTACTGAACAGTACGCAAAACAGATTCCAATCCGAATTCAGGTACGAGATTGATTCTAGATAGATTCGATTTTTTTTCTCTCCTTTTTTTTCTCACGTTTTTTTTCTTTTTCTTCTCTCTTTTTCTTTTTTTTTCTTTCCTTTTTTCTCTTTTTTTTTCTCTCTTTTTTTTTCTCCCTCTTTCCAAGACAAACTAGATAAGATGCAGATTGGATTAGGCGAAGATGTGAATGACCTCAACTATGATTATGACAATGAACAGTGCGTAGCACGTGGTGGAAATTAATAGATGGGATGATGGACGGCAGAAGGGATAATGATGCAGCGGCGGCGTGACTAATGTGAACAGAACTCGAAACTCTAAACGAACTAGACACTAAGACCAGCAACTCGACACGACGATGCAACCGATAATTCAACTATGCAAGCAATGAAAAGAAAATTGCAAAGGCTCAGACTGGCTTGGACCAAGGATGAATAGATCTAACTCTTTTTTGTGGCTTTTTCTTGGATAATAGGTAAGAAAATAAATCTAATCTAGGAAAACTGGAAATTCTCACCGAGCAACCTGAAAACTGATACCACTTGATAGAGGCGGGGGTGTCCCGATCTTTCGATGAGATGATAACTATCGATTTGGTGAAGATGACTTTGACGATCCGACTACAAACGTGCACGACGTTGCGCCTTAGCAATCGCTAAACCAACTCCGAAAGGTTATTGACCACGCTGGAGCACAATCAACCTGACCACGAAGGTCTATTCCTGCAAGCAATCGAAGAACAAGCAAGAATATGATAAAGCAATCTGAATATTGCGAATATAGATGAAGTATTGATAAAGGTGGGGATCCGTAAGCGGTCTTGGTCTGGTCGTTGGACACAAACAAAGTACACGAAGTTGCAATGGCTAACTTTTAACTAAACAAATCCCAAGGAAAAGCTACTAGATGGATCTACTTATATAGGAGCAAGGGGTGGCGGCCAAGGAGGTGGGAGGACGTCCCAAGGCAGCCTAAAACTAAATCTAGGTCGTACAAGGCCAATGGGCCCAAGTGGAGGTGATGTAACACCTTTGGACTTGTAGTTTGACTCGGATTCTGCTGCAGCATCAGATTGTTTCGTCCACAACTCAACGCTCCGGACGAATTTGTAGGTGATTCCAATTGGGTTGGAAAGTGCACGAAATCTAGTTTCCAACAAAAAAAGAATCACCTAATTCGGAGTCCGTATGAAAAACTTGTGTGCGTTTTGAGTCAGGTATGTCTGTGCAGTCCGAATCTGAATCCAGAACGTGAGAGACTTGGACTCTATCTTCTCTTGGGCCAAAAGTGACGTGAGAGAACTTTTTGGACAGCAAATAAACATCTCTTTCTTCCTTATCTTCATATGTGGATTGTACAAATGTCCCATACACCTGCAATTAGACAAAACACAAAAGTGTGTGAAGTATTTTTGTTCTGGATAACATAAATAGATTATTGAATAGTTTGCACTAGAAATCACCTGACAAATATGCATATATGCAATATTTTTGGTCATATCCAAGGTAGTCATGTCCTCATCAATGGACACCCCAGCATTGATGGCATAAAGAGGAAAGTGAGTTTGGACAAGGCCTCAGAGTTCAACGTAGATGAGCAAGGAATATTGTGGTACGGAGAAAGAATCTGCGTACCAAATATCAAGGACCTCAAACAGAAGATTCTGTCTGAAAGCCACACCGCTCCGTATTCAATCCATCCTGGAGGGAAAAAAATGTACAAGGACCTTCAGGAAAAAAATTGGTGGCACGGTATGAAGAGAGACATAGCCACATTCATTGCATGTTGTGACTCTTGTCAACGCATAAAGGCCGAACACCAGAAACCAGCCGGGCTGTTACAACCAAACAAGATACCCGAGTGGAAGTGGGACGAGATTGGAATGGATTTCATTGTTGGACTGCCACGGTCACGACACGGAAACGATGCCATCTGGGTCATAACCGACAGGTTAACCAAAGTGGCACATTTTATTCCGGTGAAGACAACTTACACCACTCAGAGACAGGCCAGACTTTATCTTGCCCGTATCGTCTGCGTGCATGGAGTCCCAAAGACTATCATATCTGACAGAGGCACACAGTTCGTCTCTAGATTTTGGGATCACCTACAACAGGCACTGGGTACCTAACTAGCCTTCAGTACCACATACCATCCCCAGACTGATGGGCAGACTGAACGCGTAAACCAAATCCTGGAAGATATGCTGAGAGCCTGTGTCCTCACCTACGGAACCAGTTGGGAGGAAAGCTTGCCATATGCAGAGTTCGCATACAACAACAGTTATCAAGCCAGCTTGCAAATGGCACCCTTCGAAGCTCTATATGGGAGAAGATGTCGTACCCCACTAAATTGGTCGGAGACCGGAGACAGCCATATCTTCGGCCCAGATATGCTCAAGGAGGCTGAGGAGAAAGTTAAGACCATTAGAGCTCAACTCAAGACAGCTCAAAGTCGGCAAAAGAGTTATTACGATCGAAAGCATCGGGAAATCAGTTTTGAAACCGGAGAGTTCGTATACCTAAGAGTCTCTCCTATGAGGGGTCTGCAACGATTCAGGATTAAGGGAAAGCTAGCACCAAGATTCATCGGACCATTCCGTATAGTGGCCCGAAGAGGCACGGTAGCCTACCAGCTAGACATACCCGGAGATTTATCCGATATCCACAACGTGTTCCACATCTCGCAGTTGAGAAAGTACATGAGCAACCCAGAGAAGCAAGTATCGCATGAAAATATTGACGTGCAACCAGACCTCACCTACCGGGAGCACCTAATAAAAATATTAGAAGAGTCTGAGAGGAGGACCCGACAGAAACCATCAAGTTTTTCAGAGTTCAGTGGAGCAATCACACCAAGAATGAAGCAACTTGGGAGAGAGAGGATTTTCTTCGGACAGAGCACCCACACCTGTTTAAGGATCAGCTGAAATCTTGGGGACGAGATTTTTCCTAAGGGGGTAGGTGCTGTGACACTCCAAATTTTTTTGTGGTTTTTGTTTTCAGCAAGAGTCTTGCTTGGTTTAAAGAAGGTCTTTTAAACCCTTCTTGAAAACCTCTCTTGAGTTTTCACTCTCAAAAAAATCTTTTCTTGGATTTAGTTTCTCCTAAAAAGAAAACCTTTTTGGTTTTGGGCTTTTATTTGGTTTTGATCTTTTCTTGATTTTACCATGCCTCCTATGGTAAAATTTTCCCAAAACCCCTCCTTCCACTTTGAGACAACCCAAACATTCTGTCCCAACTAATAAAATCCATTTTTGGATTTTATTCCATTCATTTCTTTCCCCAAAATAATCATGTCCTTTATTTTGAGCTTAGGTAGTTTGCAAAGCAAGTACCTAAATGCCTTTGATCTTTGATCTCAATTCAACTCCTATGGATAGTCCTTAGCACCCACAACCTAGAACCATCAAGATCCACTCCTCTCCTTTTCAAAAATTTCAAAATTCACCCTCTGCAAGTTTGGATCAGATTTGCCAAATTTGGTGAAATTCATATCTCCACTTCTCCAAAAATTCCACCAAAATTCAGGCAACCCCTAGCTGCAATGAGAGACCACTCCACCAAAAACCAGCTCAAGGAAAAATCCCCACATGCCAAAATCATTCTGTCGAACACCTAGCATGCACTGTTACTGTACATCTTCAGTAATATTCAGAATTCAGTGTCATTTCTTCGTCAGAGATTCAGTCACATGTCGACAGTGCACTTGGCACGTTACTCACAGCCCCTTCCTTCTTGTCCCGAGCACCACACGCGCGCTTGGCTCGTTCCTGGCGTCGGTGGCACCCTGGCCCGCCTGCGCCGGCGTGTCTTGCGGCGGCAGAACCACCGTAGCGGCCGACAGGGGGCAACCCTGCGGCATAACGCCGTTCGGCGCCGCCCAAACCTCATGAGAGCTCCGCGTTGCCACCTCCTTTGATGAGGACATCAATACAATTGTTACACCCACAGCCCCTGCTGCTATACATACTGGACCAATTACTAGAGCTCGTGCACGCCAACTAAATTACCAGGTACTTTCGTTTCTTGGTAATGATTCTAATGTTCATGAGAATATGATGCTGCCTAAATTGGATACGTTTGTTTTGCTTACAAATGAAGGGCCTAGCTTGGAGAAGGATGAACATTGGAGCAAGAACAAGCATGGAGATGATGGCATGCGCAAGGGGAACAAGAACGGAGTTACAAGTGATGATTTCAGGACTTTGAAGCCACCATAATGGGTGCATGAAGCCTTGGACGAAATATACAAGATGCCACTTCATAAATTTCGTCCCGAGGCTATTTTAGGTGCTGCGTCACCTTATTATTGGGCCAGGCCCATGTAATTTCGAAATACATAAGTATAGGCTATTTTTAGAGTCCGTATGTGTGGGGAAACAAGAGATAGGGTTGATTTCGGACTCCTCCACCAAGGGCCACGAAATTCCCCCCTCTTCCTCCATATATACAGCCCTTAGGGCATCGTTTAGACTTTGGGTTTTGTTTAGATTAAAAGTTCGCCATAGCTGCAACTTCGCGTACTTCGTTTGTGTTCAACGACCAGACAAAGGCGTCACAGAACCGCACCTTGATCAATAAAGCTTTCATCTTATATTCGCAATATCCAGATTGCAATCTTAGTTTCTTGCTTGTTCTTCGTTTGCTCGCAGGAAACAGACCCTCGTGGTCAGGTTGATCGTGCTCCGGCGTGGTCAATAACCTCTCGGAGTTGGTTTAGCGATTGCTAAGGCGCGACGTCCTCGCACGTTCGTAGTCGGATCGTCAAAGTCGACTTCCACCAAAGCGAAATCCACCATCTCATCGAAAGACGGGACACCTTTGCCTCTATCAAGTGGTATCAGATTTCCAGGTTGCTCGGTGAGATTTTACAGTTTTTTTAGTAGTTTAGATCGAGTCTGTTCTTCATACCTATAGTCCACGAAAAAGCCAAAAAAAAAGAGTCGGGTAGCCACGCTCCGTTTAGGCCCAAAATTTTTCGAAAACGCATTTTTCAAAAAAATTTCTGGCTATCCTATTTTTAGGTGTTTCTGAGTGTTTTGAGACAGGTGCCATTATAGGAAGTTTTTTTTGACCCGTTTCCAGTTTTTGGGTCCGGGCAGTCGAAAAAAAAAATTTGGTCGAAAAAATTCCGTGCCCATCTTGTCAGTTTGAGCTAGGAAGAGTTTTGAGACACTCGCCATTATAGTGATTTTTCGCAAAAAAAAAGGCAGCGCAAAAAAAAAGAGCGCAAAAAAAAAGAAAAAGAAAAAAGAGCAAAAAAAAAATTCAGAGTGTGCTTTTCCCTTGTTTACGTGCCGCGCCGTGATTTTGTTAGTGTTCTAGGCTCGCGTCTCTAGCACAGTCTAGCGTAGGACCAGCACAGTACCGTCGTTGAGCGTTTATTCAACTTTGCATCTCTGAATTGATTATTGCTGACCCTTTTTGCTACCATATTATAAGCCTTCCCAGCTCCACATACATCTACGTCGTGCGTTTGACTCTCCCTGGTAATCGCTCTATCCAAGCTTTGAGAGTTTTTGACTACAACGGTTGCCGATCACCGCCTGCTGCTGGGTAAGAACTGGTAAGAATTTGAGATTTGCTTGACGGATTTGTGACACCCACCACCACCACTTGTTCGTAGTCTGTAGGATCATATTCTTGTGTGTTTCTATTGCTGCTAACCATGCCAGGATCACAAGCCGACGAGATTGACTGGGAGAATTTATCGAACAAGGAGCTTCATGATAAGTTTCAGCAAATGATGACTGAACAGGTGCAAGATGTGCTGAACAATTTTGAGGAGGCCATGGAGAAGATCACTGGCTTTGAGAAGACGTTCGAAACAAAGCTCGATAACAAGTTTAATGAATTGCTCGCGCGTCTTCCACCACCACCACCCGCTGCAGCTAACGCACCTCTCCAACAACAACAACAACGACTACCTCCACGTCGCGAAGCAGACCTCCGCCGAGCAAGCCGTGTTCCTCTTGCGTTTTGCCAAACTGTTAGTGCTGCTATTGATACTTCTGTGGCTCCTGCTGCTGATGCGGAGGAGGATGATTATGTGGGAGATTATGAGGATGAGGTTGATCAAAATCAACACTACGTGCAGCCACCTGTACCACCACCAGCAGGTCGACCTCAGGTATATATTCGTAATGGTAGGCCTGCACCACCACCTCAGGTACGAGATGATGTCCATATTCCTAAACTGAAATTGAATATTCCACCATTTGAGGGTAGATATGTTCCTGATATATATCTTACTTGGGAGTTAGAAACTGAACAACGATTTACATGTTTACAATATCCTGAGGAGAGACGAGTTGCTGCTGCCGTTTGTGCTTTCACTAGTTTTGCATGTGTATGGTGGTCTGAACATTGTAGATTATATCCTATTCCAACTACTTGGGCTGCTTTGAAAACTGCTATGCGTACGCGTTGGGTTCCACCATATTATCAACGTGAATTGCTTCAAAAATTGCAGCGTTTAAGACAAGGGAAAAATTCTGTAGAAGAATATTATCAGGAATTACAAACTGGCTTGATTAGATGTGGTATTGTTGAGGAGAATGAAGCTATGCTTGCACGTTTTCTGGGTGGCTTAAATAGAGAGATTCAGACCATTCTAGACTATAAGGAGTATACTAATATCACTCGTTTATTCCATCTTGCTTGTAAAGCTGAACGTGAAGTGCAGGATCGACAAGCATTGGGGCGAACTAACTTTTCTGCAAGCCGACCTTCATCATGGACACCACGTGCATCTTCTACTTCCACAGCACCAGCACCTCCATCCGGTGCCACCTCCAGCCGTGATACAAGAAAACAGGCACAACCACCATTATCTGCCAAGAGCGCACCTGCGGGGCCTGCACAGCGTTCTTCTTCTTCCATGGCATCAACAGGGCACACAAGTGATATTATTTGTCGTCGTTGTAAGGGAGGAGGTCATTATGCGAGGGAATGCAAATCTCCGCGTGTGATGATTGCTACCGCGGATGGTGGATATGAGTCCGCTAGTGACTATGATGAGGAGACATTGGCTCTTATTACACGTGAAGAACATGGTGGAGATGATTCTGATCATGAGACGCAATACATGGCTCCTGAAGACGCTGATAGGTATGAATGTTTAGTTGCTCAACGTGTTTTGAGTGTGCAGGTCACACAAGCTGAGCAAAATCAGAGGCACAATTTGTTCCATACCAAGGGAGTTGTGAAGGAACGTTCTGTGCGCGTCATAATAGACGGAGGGAGCTGCAACAACTTGGCTAGCATGGAGATGGTGGAGAAGCTTTCTCTCACCACAAGACCACATCCACATCCTTACTACATCCAATGGTTCAACAACAGCGGCAAGGTTAAGGTAACACGTACTGTTCGTGTGCATTTTAGTATCTCTACATATGCTGATTATGTTGATTGTGATGTGCTACCTATGCAAGCATGTTCCTTATTACTTGGTAGACCATGGCAATTTGATAAAAATTCTGTACACCAAGGTAGAAACAATCACTATACTCTTGTTCATAAGGATAAAAATATTACTTTGCTTCCTATGACTCCTGATTCCATTTTGCAAGATGATATTAATAGAGCTAATAAAGCAAAACAGGAGACGAATAAGAGTGAAAATCAGATTGTGGCAAAAGAATTTGAGCAACAAATGAAGCCTAATAATAAACCATCTAGTGTTGCTTCTGAAATTAAATTGAAAAGTGCATGTTTATTTGCCACCAAATCTGATATTGATGAGCTAGATTTCAGCAAATCTGTTTGCTATACTTTTGTGTGCAAAGAGGCATTATTTTCATTCGAGGACGTGCCTTCCTCTTTGCCTCCTGCTGTCACTAACATTTTGCAGGAGTTCGCTGACGTCTTTCCACAAGACGTGCCACCGGGATTACCGCCTATTCGAGGGATTGAGCATCAGATTGACTTAATTCCCGGTGCTTCACTGCCAAACCGTGCACCATACCGTACCAATCCAGAGGAGACGAAGGAGACTATGCGCCAAGTACAAGAGCTTCTCGACAAAGGTTATATACGCGAATCCCTTAGTCCTTGTGCTGTTCCTATTATTCTAGTGCCGAAAAAGGATGGTACATCACGTATGTGTATTGATTGTAGAGGCATTAATAATATTACTATTCGTTATCGTCATCCTATTCCTAGGCTAGATGATATGCTTGATGAATTGAGTGGCTCTACAATATTCTCCAAAGTTGATTTGCGTAGTGGCTACCATCAAATTCGTATGAAATTGGGAGATGAATGGAAAACAGCATTTAAAACTAAGTTTGGATTATATGAGTGGTTAGTCATGCCTTTTGGGTTAACTAATGCACCTAGTACTTTCATGAGATTAATGAACGAAGTTTTACGTGCTTTCATTGGACGATTTGTGGTAGTTTACTTTGATGACATATTGATTTATAGCAGATCTTTGGAAGAACATTTGGAACATTTACGTGCTGTTTTTATTGCTCTACGTGATGCACGTTTGTTTGGTAACCTTGGGAAGTGCACCTTTTGCACCGACCGAGTATCTTTTCTTGGCTATGTTGTTACTTGATAGAGGCAAAGGTGTCCCGTCTTTCGATGAGATGGTGGATTTCGCTTTGGTGGAAGTCGACTTTGACGATCCGACTACGAACGTGCGAGGACGTCGCGCCTTAGCAATCGCTAAACCAACTCCGAGAGGTTATTGACCACGCCGGAGCACGATCAACCTGACCACGAGGGTCTGTTTCCTGCGAGCAAACGAAGAACAAGCAAGAAACTAAGATTGCAATCTGGATATTGCGAATATAAGATGAAAGCTTTATTGATCAAGGTGGGGTTCTGTGACGCCTTTGTCTGGTCGTTGAACACAAACGAAGTACGCGAAGTTGCAGCTATGGCGAACTTTTAATCTAAACAAAACCCAAAGTCTAAACGATGCCCTAAGGGCTGTATATATGGAGGAAGAGGGGGGAATTTCGTGGCCCTTGGTGGAGGAGTCCGAAATCAACCCTATCTCTTGTTTTCCCACACATACGGACTCTAAAAATAGCCTATACTTATATATTTCGAAATTACATGGGCCTGGCCCAATAATAAGGTGACGCAGCACCTAAAATAGCCTCGGGACGAAATTTATGAAGTGGCATCTTGTATATTTCGTCCAAGGCTTCATGCACCCATTATGGTGGCTTCAAAGTCCTGAAATCATCACTTGTAACTCCGTTCTTGTTCCCCTTGCGCATGCCATCATCTCCATGCTTGTTCTTGCTCCAATGTTCATCCTTCTCCAAGCTAGGCCCTTCATTTGTAAGCAAAACAAACGTATCCAATTTAGGCAGCATCATATTCTCATGAACATTAGAATCATTACCAAGAAACGAAAGTACCTGGTAATTTAGTTGGCGTGCACGAGCTCTAGTAATTGGTCCAGTATGTATAGCAGCAGGGGCTGTGGGTGTAACAATTGTATTGATGTCCTCATCATCCTCCCCTTCTTGAAATGAAGTCGTCCTCGACGGAAGTTCATTTTCCTCACCCACATAAGGCTTCAAATCTGCAATGTTAAAAGTGGGACTAACCCCAAAATGTGCAGGCAGCTCAAGTTTATATGCATTATCATTTATTTTCTCTAACACCTTAAAGGGACCATCAGCACGTGGCATTAACTTTGATTTGCGCAAATCAGGAAATCTATCCTTACGCAAATGTAACCAAACAAGATCTCCAGGTGCTAACACAACATGTTTTCTACCCTTATCTCCAGCAAGTTTATATTTAGCATTCATGCGCTCAATGTTTTCCTTAGTTAACTCATGCATTTTTAAAATCAATTCAGCACGTTGTTTAGCATCAAAATTAACCTTCTCTGAAGATGGAAGAGGCAACAAATCAATAGGTGCACGAGGTAGGAAACCATACACAACTTCAAAAGGGCACATCTTAGTAGTAGAATGCAATGAACGATTATAAGCAAATTCAATATGAGGCAAGCATTCCTCCCACATTTTCTTATTATTCTTCAAAACAGCCCTAAGCATAGTAGACAACGTTCTATTGACTACTTCAGTTTGTCCATCAGTTTGGGGGTGACAAGTAGTACTAAAAAGCAGTTTAGTCCCCAACTTAGCCCATAAACATCTCCAAAAGTGGCTAAGAAATTTAGTATCACGATCTGAAACAATAGTATTTGGCACACCATGCAAGCGAATAATTTCACGAAAGAACAAATCAGCAACATTAACAGCATCATCGCTTTTATGACATGGTATAAAGTGTGCCATTTTCGAGAATCTATCCACGACAACAAATATGCTATCTGATGAGGACATCAATACAATTGTTACACCCACAGCCCCTGCTGCTATACATACTGGACCAATTACTAGAGCTCGTGCACGCCAACTAAATTACCAGGTACTTTCGTTTCTTGGTAATGATTCTAATGTTCATGAGAATATGATGCTGCCTAAATTGGATACATTTGTTTTGCTTACAAATGAAGGGCCTAGCTTGGAGAAGGATGAACATTGGAGCAAGAACAAGCATGGAGATGATGGCATGCGCAAGGGGAACAAGAACGGAGTTACAAGTGATGATTTCAGGACTTTGAAGCCACCATAATGGGTGCATGAAGCCTTGGACAAAATATACAAGATGCCACTTCATAAATTTCGTCCCGAGGCTATTTTAGGTGCTGCGTCACCTTATTATTGGGCCAGGCCCATGTAATTTCGAAATACATCAGTATAGGCTATTTTTAGAGTCCGTATGTGTGGGGAAACAAGAGATAGGTTTGATTTCGGACCCCTCCACCAAGGGCCACGAAATTCCCCCCTCTTCCTCCATATATACAGCCCTTAGGGCATCGTTTAGACTTTGGGTTTTGTTTAGATTAAAAGTTCGCCATAGCTGCAACTTCGCGTACTTCGTTTGTGTTCAACGACCAGACAAAGGCGTCACAGAACCCCACCTTGATCAATAAAGCTTTCATCTTATATTCGCAATATCCAGATTGCAATCTCAGTTTCTTGCTTGTTCTTCGTTTGCTCGCAGGAAACAGACCCTCGTGGTCAGGTTGATCGTGCTCCGGCGTGGTCAATAACCTCTCGGAGTTGGTTTAGCGATTGCTAAGGCGCGACGTCCTCGCACGTTCGTAGTCGGATCGTCAAAGTCGACTTCCACCAAAGCGAAATCCACCATCTCATCGAAAGACGGGACACCTTTGCCTCTATCATCCTTGCCAGCGCATGCATGCAGCACCGTCGTCGTGGCCTGGCACACGCAGAGCGCGTTCTCTGGCGCCGACGTGCCATGCGGCCGTTCCATCGAGGACAGACCGTAATCCTCCCTACCTTGCCGAGTTGGACACTGGAATGGCACCAGTGCTTCATCTAGATGATGCTCAAGCCCCTAAGCCGACCGTCCAGCCACAGCGCCGCCGTAATCGCTCGCCGGACTTATCCGTTCACGGCAACCGCCTCGGGCCGGCTATCAATAGCACCCCCCGAGCTTGCTCTCGCCCCCGCACAGCTCCACCACCTCACCAGACCCTGCCTAGCCACTGTAAGAGCCTCGAGGGGCCCTTCTTCCTCAACTCCGGCCACCTCCGTCCGCCTCGGGCTCCGGCAACGTTCTCTTCGGTGAGAACTCCTCCGCCGCCCTACACTCGCCCGTAGCCTCGTACCACCTCTAGGAGTCTAACCCCCACTCCAATTTGATCCTAGCAGCTCTCTCCGACGAGGCCCAAGACCACCCGAACCACTGTCCACCGGAGCAAGGGCCACCGTCGACACAACGCTCGCCGGCGACCACCACCACCACCCACAGACGCGGAAGGACGTGCTGATCAGAGAGGTACCACCCGATCACCCAGCCCCGCCGTGGATCGCCGTCGGCGACCACCGCATCTCTCGGGCGCCGTCGCGCCCTGTTTCCCTCGTTTGAATATTCAAACCTAACGGGTGGAGGCCGCCTGTCAGTCTCTCAGTCTTTTCTTTTAAACGAACCAATTTCTAAACTTTTCTGCTTAACCCCCTGGGAGTTTTCTGTTTCATTACAGAAAAGTCCCTGAATCAAAACCGTTATATCTTTTAAACAGAAAAGTATTTTTGTTTGATTATTTTTCTGTTTTCCTTAAAATTTTGTCTAGTTTTTTATCAGATTTATTTCAAAATTATTTGGTATACTTTTTGTGCACCTCGCGGTATTTATGTTACGTGTGTATTTTTCTTATACCGTAGATTCCGGAGGAAGTGATGGAGCCGCAAACTTCACCCAGTTAGACTCCTACTACTCCGAACCAGGCAAGCATGTTTGAACTCTTGATATGATGAAGAGTTTGTTGCATGTTTGCATCTTAGGAGTTTCATGGCATGTTTATGAACATTTCTTTAAATGTTATATTTCATGCACAGAAGTGGAAAGTAAGTTTCGGAAAGCCATATGTTGTTGGATACATATTGGCATGGCCATGAGATGGCATGAGGATGGGTAAGATGGCAGTGTTGTGACATGCCAGTCTGATGAGGACATCAATACAATTGTTACACCCACAGCCCCTGCTGCTATACATACTGGACCAATTACTAGAGCTCGTGCACGCCAACTAAATTATCAGGTACTTTCATTTCTTGGTAATGATTCTAATGTTCATGAGAATATGATGCTGCCTAAATTGGATACATTTGTTTTGCTTACAAATGAAGGGCCTAGCTTGGAGAAGGATGAACATTGGAGCAAGAACAAGCATGGAGATGATGGCATGCGCAAGGGGAACAAGAACGGAGTTACAAGTGATGATTTCAGGACTTTGAAGCCACCATAATGTGTGCATGAAGCCTTGGACGAAATATACAAGATGCCACTTCATAAATTTCGTCCCGAGGCTATTTTAGGTGCTGCGTCACCTTATTATTGGGCCAGGCCCATGTAATTTCGAAATACATAAGTATAGGCTATTTTTAGAGTCCGTATGTGTGGGGAAACAAGAGATAGGGTTGATTTCGGACCCCTCCACCAAGGGCCACGAAATCCACCCCCTCTTCCTCCATATATACAGCCCTTAGGGCATCGTTTAGACCTTGGGGGTTTTGTTTAGATTAAAAGTTCGCCATAGCTGCAACTTCGCGTACTTCGTTTGTGTTCAACGACCAGACAAAGGCGTCACAGAACCCCACCTTGATCAATAAAGCTTTCATCTTATATTCGCAATATCCAGATTGCAATCTCAGTTTCTTGCTTGTTCTTCGTTTGCTCGCAGGAAACAGACCCTCGTGGTCAGGTTGATCGTGCTCCGGCGTGGTCAATAACCTCTCGGAGTTGGTTTAGCGATTGCTAAGGCGCGACGTCCTTGCACGTTCGTAGTCGGATCGTCAAAGTCGACTTCCACCAAAGCGAAATCCACCATCTCATCGAAAGACGGGACACCTTTGCCTCTATCACCTAAGGGCTATATATATGGAGGAAGAGGGGGCAATTTCGTGGCCCTTGGTGGAGGGGTCCGAAATCAACCCTATCTCTTGTTTCCCCACACATACGGACTCTAAAAATAGCCTATACTTATGTATTTCGAAATTACATGGGCCTGGCCCAATAATAAGGTGACGCAGCACCTAAAATAGCCTCGGGACGAAATTTATGAAGTGGCATCTTGTATATTTCGTCCAAGGCTTCATGCACCCATTATGGTGGCTTCAAAGTCCTGAAATCATCACTTGTAACTCCGTTCTTGTTCCCCTTGCGCATGTCATCATCTCCATGCTTGTTCTTGCTCCAATGTTCATCCTTCTCCAAGCTAGGCCCTTCATTTGTAAGCAAAACAAATGTATCAAATTTAGGCAGCATCATATTCTCATGAACATTAGAATCATTACCAAGAAACGAAAGTACCTGGTAATTTAGTTGGCGTGAACGAGCTCTAGTAATTGGTCCAGTATGTATAGCAGCAGGGGCTGTGGGTGTAACAATTGTATTGATGTCCTCATCATCCTCCCCTTCTTGAAATGAAGTCGTCCTCGACGGAAGTCCATCTTCCTCACCCAAATAAGGCTTCAAATCTGCAATGTTAAAAGTGGGACTAACCCCAAAATCTGCAGGCAGCTCAAGTTTATATGCATTATCATTTATTTTCTCTAACACCTTAAAGGGACCATCAGCACGTGGCATTAGCTTTGATTTGCGCAAATCAGGAAATCTATCCTTACGCAAATGTAACCAAACAAGATCTCCAGGTGCAAACACAACATGTTTTCTACCCTTATCTCCAGCAAGTTTATATTTAGCATTCATACGCTCAATGTTTTCCTTAGTTAACTCATGCATTTTTAAAATCAACTCAGCACGTTGTTTAGCATCAAAATTAACCTTCTCCGAAGATGGAAGAGGCAACAAATCAATAGGTGCACGAGGTAGGAAACCATACACAACTTCAAAAGGGCACATCTTAGTAGTAGAATGCAATGAACGATTATAAGCAAATTCAATATGAGGCAAGCATTCCTCCCACATTTTCTTATTATTCTTCAAAACAGCCCTAAGCATAGTAGACAACGTTCTATTGACTACTTCAGTTTGTCCATCAGTTTGGGGGTGACAAGTAGTACTAAAAAGAAGTTTAGTCCCCAACTTAGCCCATAAACATCTCCAGAAGTGGCTAAGAAATTTAGTATCACGATCTGAAACAATAGTATTTGGCACACCATGCAAGCGAATAATTTCACGAAAGAACAAATCAGCAACATTAACAGCATCATTGCTTTTATGACATGGTATAAAGTGTGCCATTTTCGAGAATCTATCCACGACAACAAATATGCTATCCCTCCCCTTCTTTGTTCGAGGTAAACCTAAAACAAAGTCCATAGATATATCCTCCCAAGGAACACTAGGTACAGGCAAAGGCATATATAAACCATGAGGATTGAGTCGTGACTTAGCTTTTTGACATGTAGTGCATCGAGCAATAAAACGCTCAACATCCCGTCTCATCTTTGGCCAAAAGAAATGTGTAGCAAGTACGTCCTCCGTCTTCTTCATGCCAAAATGTCCCATTAATCCTCCTCCATGCGCTTCCTGCAACAACAAAAGACGAACGGAGCTAGCTGGAATGCATAACTTGTTAGCACGAAACACAAATCCATCGTTAACGACAAACTTGTTCCACATTCTTCCTTCTTTACAATTCTTCATTACATCTTTAAAATCAGCATCATGCACATATTGATCTTTGATGGTCTCCAAACCAAATATTTTGAAGTCAAGTTGTGAAAGCATAGTATAGCGACGAGACAATGCATCAGCAATAACATTTTCTTTTCCCTTCTTGTGTTTAATGACATAAGGGAAAGTCTCAATGAATTCAACCCATTTAGCATGTCTACGATTCAATTTAGCTTGACTTTTAATATGTTTCAAAGATTCATGATCAGAATGTATAAAAAATTCTTTGGGCCATAAATAATGTTGCCATGTTTTTAAAGTCCGAACAAGAGCATATAATTCTTTATCATAAGTAGAATAATTCAGACTAGGCCCACTCAATTTTTCAGAAAAGTATGCAACAGGTTTGCCATCTTGTAATAACACACCTCCTAATCCAATTCCACTAGCATCACATTCAAGCTCAAAAGTCTTATTAAAATCAGGAAGTTGGAGTAAAGGAGCATGTGTCAACTTATCTTTCAATACCGTGAAGGCTTCTTCCTGTGCGGTACCCCAAACAAAAGGCACATCCTTCTTTGTAAGCTCGTTGAGAGGTGCAGCAATGGTGCTGAAATCTCTCACAAAACGCCTATAGAATCCAGCGAGGCCAAGAAAACTCCTCACTTGTGTGACCGTTTTGGGCTGCGGCTAACTCTCAATAGCTTCAATCTTGGCTTTGTCAACTTCAATTCCCTGTGGAGTAACAACATAGCCAAGAAAAGATACTCGGTCGGTGCAAAAGGTGCACTTCCCAAGGTTACCAAACAAACGTGCATCACGTAGAGCAATAAAAACAGCACGTAAATGTTCCAAATGTTCTTCCAAAGATCTGCTATAAATCAGTATATCATCAAAATAGACTACCACAAATCGTCCAATGAAAGCACGTAAAACTTCGTTCATTAGTCTCATGAAAGTACTAGGCGCATTAGTTAACCCAAAAGGCATGACTAACCACTCATATAATCCAAACTTAGTTTTAAATGCTGTTTTCCATTCATCTCCCAATTTCATACGAATTTTATGGTATCCACTACGCAAATCAACTTTGGAGAATATTGTAGAGCCACTCAATTCATCAAGCATATCATCTAGCCTAGGAATAGGATGACGATAACGAATAGTAATATTATTAATGCCTCTACAATCAACACACATACGTGATGTACCATCCTTTTTCGGCACTAGAATAATAGGAACAGCACAAGGACTAAGGGATTCGCGTATATAACCTTTGTCGAGAAGCTCTTGTACTTGACGCATAATCTCCTTCGTCTCCTCTGGATTGGTCTGGTATGGTGCACGGTTTGGCAGTGATGCACCGGGAATTAAGTCAATCTGATGCTCAATCCCTCGAATAGGCGGTAATCCCGGTGGCACGTCTTGTGGAAAAACGTCAGCGAACTCCTGCAAAATGTTAGTGACAGCAGGAGGCAAAGAGGAAGGCACGTCCTCGAATGAAAATAATGCCTCTTTGCACACAAAAGCAAAGCAAACAGAGTTGCTGAAATCTAGCTCATCAATATCAGATTTGGTGGCAAATAAACATGCACTTTTCAATTTAATTTCAGAAGCAACACTAGATGGTTTATTATTAGGCTTCATTTGTTGCTCAAATTCTTTTGCCACAATCTGATTTTCACTCTTATTCTTCTCCTGTTTTGCTTTATTAGCTGATAGAGGCAAAGGTGTCCCGTCTTTCGATGAGATGGTGGATTTCGCTTTGGTGGAAGTCGACTTTGACGATCCGACTACGAACGTGCGAGGACGTCGCGCCTTAGCAATCGCTAAACCAACTCTGAGAGGTTATTGACCACGCCGGAGCACGATCAACCTGACCACGAGGGTCTGTTTCCTGTGAGCAAACGAAGAACAAGCAAGAAACTGAGATTGCAATCTGGATATTGCGAATATAAGATGAAAGCTTTATTGATCAAGGTGGGGTTCTGTGACGCCTTTGTCTGGTCGTTGAACACAAACGAAGTACGCGAAGTTGCAGCTATGGCGAACTTTTAATCTAAACAAAACCCAAAGTCTAAACGATGCCCTAAGGGCTGTATATATGGAGGAAGAGGGGGGAATTTCGTGGCCCTTGGTGGAGGGGTCCGAAATCAACCCTATCTCTTGTTTCCCCACACATACGGACTCAAAAAATAGCCTATACTTATGTATTTCGAAATTACATGGGCCTGGCCCAATAATAAGGTGACGCAGCACCTAAAATAGCCTCGGGACGAAATTTATGAAGTGGCATCTTGTATATTTCGTCCAAGGCTTCATGCACCCATTATGGTGGCTTCAAAGTCCTGAAATCATCACTTGTAACTCCGTTCTTGTTCCCCTTGCGCATGCCATCATCTCCATGCTTGTTCTTGCTCCAATGTTCATCCTTCTCCAAGCTAGGCCCTTCATTTGTAAGCAAAACAAATGTATCCAATTTAGGCAGCATCATATTCTCATGAACATTAGAATCATTACCAAGAAACGAAAGTACCTGGTAATTTAGTTGGCGTGCACGAGCTCTAGTAATTGGTCCAGTATGTATAGCAGCAGGGGCTGTGGGTGTAACAATTGTATTGATGTCCTCATCACTTTGAAAACTGCTATGCGTACGCGTTGGGTTCCACCATATTATCAACGTGAATTGCTTCAAAAATTGCAGCGTTTAAGACAAGGGAAAAATTCTGTAGAAGAATATTATCAGGAATTACAAACTGGCATGATTAGATGTGGTATTGTTGAGGAGAATGAAGCTATGCTTGCACGTTTTCTGGGTGGATTAAATAGAGAGATTCAGACCATTCTAGACTATAAGGAGTATACTAATATCACTCGTTTATTCCATCTTGCTTGTAAAGCTGAACGTGAAGTGCAGGATCGACAAGCATTGGGGCGAACTAACTTTTCTGCAGGCCGACCTTCATCATGGACACCACGTGCATCTTCTACTTCAACTGCACCAGCACCTCCATCCGGTGCCACCTCCAGCCGTGATACAAGAAAACAGGCACAACCACCATTATCTGCCAAGAGCGCACCTGCGGGGCCTACACAGCGTTCTTCTTCTTCCATAGCATCAACAGGGCACACAAGTGATATTATTTGTCGTCGTTGTAAGGGAGGAGGTCATTATGCGAGAGAATGCAAATCTCCGCGTGTGATGATTGCTACCGCGGATGGTGGATATGAGTCCGCTAGTGACTATGATGAGGAGACTTTGGCTCTTATTACACGTGAAGAACATGGTGGAGATGATTCTGATAATGAAACGCAATACATGGCTCCTGAAGACGCTGACAGGTATGAATGTTTAGTTGCTCAACGTGTTTTGAGTGTGCAGATCACACAAGCTGAGCAAAATCAGAGGCACAATTTGTTCCATACCAAGGGAGTTGTGAAGGAACGTTCTGTGCGCGTCATCATAGACGGAGGGAGCTGCAATAACTTGGCTAGCATGGAGATGGTCGAAAAGCTTTCTCTCACCACAAGACCACATCCACATCCTTACTACATCCAATGGTTCAACAACAGCGGCAAGGTTAAGGTAACACGTACTGTTCGTGTGCATTTTAGTATATCTACATATGCTGATTATGTTGATTGTGATGTGGTACCTATGCAAGCATGTTCCTTATTACTTGGTAGACCATGGCAATTTGATAAAAATTCTGTACACCATGGTAGAAACAATCACTATACTCTTGTTCATAAGGATAAAAATATTACTTTGCTTCCTATGACTCCTGATTCCATTTTGAAAGATGATATTAATAGAGCTAATAAAGCAAAACAGGAGACGAATAAGAGTGAAAATCAGATTGTGGCAAAAGAATTTGAGCAACAAATGAAGCCTAATAATAAACCATCTAGTGTTGCTTCTGAAATTAAATTGAAAAGTGCATGTTTATTTGCCACCAAATCTGATATTGATGAGCTAGATTTCAGCAAATCTGTTTGCTATGCTTTTGTGTGCAAAGAGGCATTATTTTCATTCGAGGACGTGCCTTCCTCTTTGCCTCCTGCTGCCACTAACATTTTGCAGGAGTTCGCTGACGTCTTTCCACAAGACGTGCCACCGGGATTACCGCCTATTCGAGGGATTGAGCATCAAATTGACTTAATTCCCGGTGCTTCACTGCCAAACCGTGCACCATACCGTACCAATCCAGAGGAGACGAAGGAGATTATGCGTCAAGTACAAGAGCTTCTCGACAAAGGTTATATACGCGAATCCCTTAGTCCTTGTGCTGTTCCTATTATTCTAGTGCCGAAAAAGGATGGTACATCACGTATGTGTGTTGATTGTAGAGGGATTAATAATATTACTATTCGTTATCGTCATCCTATTCCTAGGCTAGATGATATGCTTGATGAATTGAGTGGCTCTACAATATTCTCCAAAGTTGATTTGCGTAGTGGATACCATCAAATTCGTATGAAATTGGGAGATGAATGGAAAACAGCATTTAAAACTAAGTTTGGATTATATGAGTGGTTAGTCATGCCTTTTGGGTTAACTAATGCGCCTAGTACTTTCATGAGACTAATGAACGAAGTTTTACGTGCTTTCATTGGACGATTTGTGGTAGTCTATTTTGATGATATACTGATTTATAGCAGATCTTTGGAAGAACATTTGGAACATTTACGTGCTGTTTTTATTGCTCTACGTGATGCACGTTTGTTTGGTAACCTTGGGAAGTGCACCTTTTGCACCGACCGAGTATCTTTTCTTGGCTATGTTGTTACTCCACAGGGAATTGAAGTTGACAAAGCCAAGATTGAAGCTATTGAGAGTTAGCCGCAGCCCAAAACGGTCACACAAGTGAGGAGTTTTCTTGGCCTCGCTGGATTCTATAGGCGTTTTGTGAGAGATTTCAGCACCATTGCTGCACGTCTCAACGAGCTTACAAAGAAGGATGTGCCTTTTGTTTGGGGTACCGCACAGGAAGAAGCCTTCACGGTATTGAAAGATAAGTTGACACATGCTCCTTTACTCCAACTTCCTGATTTTAATAAGACTTTTGAGCTTGAATGTGATGCTAGTGGAATTGGATTAGGAGGTGTGTTATTACAAGATGGCAAACCTGTTGCATACTTTTCTGAAAAATTGAGTGGGCCTAGTCTGAATTATTCTACTTATGATAAAGAATTATATGCTCTTGTTCGGACTTTAGAAACATGGCAACATTATTTATGGCCCAAAGAATTTGTTATACATTCTGATCATGAATCTTTGAAACATATTAAAAGTCAAGCTAAACTGAATCGTAGACATGCTAAATGGGTTGAATTCATTGAGACTTTCCCTTATGTCATTAAACATAAGAAGGGAAAAGAAAATGTTATTGCTGATGCATTGTCTCGTCGCTATACTATGCTTTCACAACTTGACTTCAAATATTTGGTTTGGAGACCATCAAAGATCAATATGTGCATGATGCTGATTTTAAAGATGTAATGCAGAATTGTAAAGAAGGAAGAATGTGGAACAAGTTTGTTGTTAACGATGGATTTGTGTTTCGTGCTAACAAGCTATGCATTCCAGCTAGCTCCGTTCATCTTTTGTTGTTGCAGGAGGCGCATGGAGGAGGATTAATGGGACACTTTGGCGTGAAGAAGACGGAGAATGTACTTTCTACACATTTCTTTTGGCCAAAGATGAGACGGGATGTTGAGCGTTTTATTGCTCGCTGCACTACATGTCAAAAAGCTAAGTCACGACTAAATCCTCATGGTTTATATATGCCTTTGCCTGTACCTAGTGTTCCTTGGAAGGATATATCTATGGACTTTGTTTTAGGTTTACCTCGAACAAAGAAGGGGAGGGATAGCATATTTGTTGTCGTGGATAGATTCTCGAAAATGGCACACTTTATACCATGTCATAAAAGCGATGATGCTGTTAATGTTGCTGATTTGTTCTTTCGTGAAATTATTCGCTTGCATGGTGTGCCAAATACTATTGTTTCAGATCGTGATACTAAATTTCTTAGCCACTTTTGGAGATGTTTATGGGCTAAGTTGGGGACTAAACTGCTTTTTAGTACTACTTGTCCCCCCCAAATTGATGGACAAACTGAAGTAGTCAATAGAACGTTGTCTACTATGCTTAGGGCTGTTTTGAAGAATAATAAGAAAATGTGGGAGGAATGCTTGCCTCATATTGAATTTGCTTATAATCGTTCATTGCATTCTACTACTAAGATGTGCCCTTTTGAAGTTGTGTATGGTTTCCTACCTCATGCACCTATTGATTTGTTGCCTCTTCCATCTTCGGAGAAGGTTAATTTTGATGCTAAACAACATGCTGAATTGATTTTAAAAATGCATGAGTTAACTAAGGAAAACATTGAGCGCATGAATGCTAAATATAAACTTGCTGGAGATAAGGGTAGAAAACATGTTGTGTTTGCACCTGGAGATCTTGTTTGGTTAAATTTGCGTAAGGATAGATTTCCTGATTTGCGCAAATCAAAGTTAATGCCACGTGCTGATGGTCCCTTTAAGGTGTTAGAGAAAATAAATGATAATGCATATAAACTTGAGCTGCCTGCAGATTTTGGGGTTAGTCCCACTTTTAACATTGCAGATTTGAAGCCTTATTTGGGTGAGGAAGATGAACTTCCATCGAGGACGACTTCATTTCAAGAAGGGGAGGATGATGAGGACATCAATACAATTGTTACACCCACAGCCCCTGCTGCTATACATACTGGACCAATTACTAGAGCTCGTGCACGCCAACTAAATTACCAGGTACTTTCGTTTCTTGGTAATGATTCTAATGTTCATGAGAATATGATGCTGCCTAAATTGGATACATTTGTTTTGCTTACAAATGAAGGGCCTAGCTTGGAGAAGGATGAACATTGGAGCAAGAACAAGCATGGAGATGATGGCATGCGCAAGGGGAACAAGAACGGAGTTACAAGTGATGATTTCAGGACTTTGAAGCCACTATAATGGGTGCATGAAGCCTTGGACGAAATATACAAGATGCCACTTCATAAATTTCGTCCCGAGGCTATTTTAGGTGCTGCGTCACCTTATTATTGGGCCCGGCCCATGTAATTTCGAAATACATAAGTATAGGCTATTTTTAGAGTCCGTATGTGTGGGGAAACAAGAGATAGGGTTGATTTCGGACCCCTCCACCAAGGGCCACGAAATCCACCCCCTCTTCCTCCATATATACAGCCCTTAGGGCATCGTTTAGACCTTGGGTTTTGTTTAGATTAAAAGTTCGCCATAGCTGCAACTTCGCGTACTTCGTTTGTGTTCAACGACCAGACAAAGGCGTCACAGAACCCCACCTTGATCAATAAAGCTTTCATCTTATATTCGCAATATCCAGATTGCAATCTCAGTTTCTTGCTTGTTCTTCGTTTGCTCGCAGGAAACAGACCCTCGTGGTCAGGTTGATCGTGCTCCGGCGTGGTCAATAACCTCTCGGAGTTGGTTTAGCGATTGCTAAGGCGCGACGTCCTCGCACGTTCGTAGTCGGATCGTCAAAGTCGACTTCCACCAAAGCGAAATCCACCATCTCATCGAAAGACGGGACACCTTTACCTCTATCACAGTCTTATGCCAGTCCATTTGACATCAGTGTCATCATGAATCAAATCATATTCCCATTCATTTCCTTTCCTGTACTGCCACATGTTTTCCGCAAGGAATATGGATTAGTAAGTTGCAACCGTTTTCCTGGTACACACCAAGTAGAGAGGCCGGGATGAGGGTTCCATGGCCCTGGATTAAAGCCCGTCATCCGCTCAGGGGGCATGGGTGTCATACTTGTTATTTACATTTATTATAAGCCCTGTCTGTGATGTCGCTCAGACATCCGACGGTGGCATACTTGTTATTTACATTTATTATAAGCCCTGTCTGCGATGTCGCTCAAATATCCGACTGTGGCATTTCTTTTCAAAGCCCTTTTTGCGATGTCGCTCAGACGTCCGACTGTGGCATTTATTTTATAAGCCCTTTCTGTGATGTCGCTCAGACGTCCGACTGTGGCATTTCTTTTATAAGCCCTTTCTGTGATGTCGCTCAGACGTCCGACTGTGGCATTTCTTTTATAAGCCCTTTCTGTGATGTTGCTCAGACGTCCGACTGTCGCATTTCTTTTATAAGCCCTTTCTGTGATGTCGCTCAGACGTCTGACTGTGGCATTTCTTTTATAAGCCCTTTATGTGGTGTTGCTTAGACGCCCGACTGCGGCATGAAGTTTATTTGTTTACCTTTCGAGGCGTCGCTCCAGACACCCGATCGGTCTCAGTCATTTGCTTCACTTATCAAATCTTTATTTTGGGATGAGCATTATTATCTTTTGCTCATGACGCATTCATGCATGCATTTGTTATATCTTTTGTCCGAACTGTCTTGTGAGTACTTTCAAAGTACTCACCTGGCTTGTTGATTTGGCCAGATGTTGATGAAGGCGATCTCATGGATGAAGAGTTCAATAGCGAGTCTGACGCCTAGAGGAGTCCCAGTCAGTCCCGTGCGATCCTGCTTTGGTCATTGTATCATATCCGCTTCCGCCACCCCAGAATAAATTCATCGAGCCTCACTTCGATGCTCGATGAGCTGCCAGTTAGGAGTCAAGTTATCCACCACCAATTTTCATCTCGAGCTAGTAGCATGTCACCACACCCCTGTGCCATAACCGCCCTTATGTAAGATATTGGCGAGTTTGTAATAAATTGTTGAGCAGCCTCAGCTCAACCCTGTAATATATTTAATGCAAGTGGTCCTCTGTTTGTCAAGTATTTGTCTACCAGTGAGGATGACTTTTCCTATACTAGGATTAAAAGATCGGTTTTCTCAATAAGCATTTTATTGAAAACCGGTCGTGACACCTTGGTCCTTTGCGAAGCCTTTGTAATACAGGCGACGCCTTTGGAGATGGAGTAGGGAGGTCCTCATCCTCTTCAACTTGCACGAATGGTGTGACTTGTTGTTGTTGGGGAGTACTTGGGGAGTCTTGTTGTTGTGGGCGATCAGCCCATGAAGCATCCTGAGCAATTGGCGTCAGAGGACGACCAATGCTGATGATTTCGCTGTTCGTAAGAACAGGCAATGATACCACATTGTATTCAATTTGAGGAAGAACTTCATCATCTTCAACATTGTCATGGTGACCAATGTCTTCAGCAGTGATGGGATCAACTGCTGGAATCTCTTCAGCTTCAGGAGCCTCTGTGGAAGCAGGCTCATGAACAGTCATTCGTAGTTCTTGGGTTGCAGATGCAGGACGAATCACTGAGATGGGTTCAACAACAAGGGGCTCCGTGGGAGCAACCCGATTTTTCTTGGTCTTGCGCTTCTTCTTGGAGGGAGCAGCATCAGAGGCTTCTGAGGTTTTCCTTTTTCTGGCTTCAGCCTCTGCAGCCCTCGTCTTCTTCTGTTCTGAAGCGGTTGACGTGACTTTTGGCTTCGAGCCAGTCATGCTGCTTGGGAAGACAATGCGAGGTTCATCTTGCCTTGAAGGTGCAGGTTGGACAGCTGGTAGCTTCTTCTTCTTTGCAGCCATCCTGGGGTCGATGCGAGGATGAACAAGAGCCTTGCGGTTCTCAGCCTCATTGTAGGCAAGTACACACTTGTCAGCCAGATTTTTCATGCGCTCATGAGAGCCTCTAGCTTCTTCATGCTTCTTGTGAAACGCCTCTTCGAGCTCGTGAAGCATGATCTTGAAGTTCTTGACATCTTGCACGCTGAGCTTGGCCACATGCCTCTTGAACTGAGCCTTTTCATAGTCAATCGTGTGCTTCAGTTCGACGATGCGCTGAGCAATAGCTATCTCAGAAGCAATGGTGCCATTGAAGGCGACGCTGAGGCCAATGGGAAGTTGCAAGTCATCAAAGCTGAGATTTGGTGTGTCAATCCACTCATCAATGAAGTTATGGATGATTGCCACGTCAAAGAGAGGCAAGTTGTTGAAGATCTCAACTTCTTCCTTGCTCTTGATCAGTTGCTCAAGAGCATCATCTGCAAGATCGTCATCGCTGGACAGATCAATGTGCTCTTCACGCAGAATGGCAGCAGGAGTCAAAGTCTGATCAATACTCTTGATGATTTTCTTTTTCTTCTCTGTCTTCTTGGAGATGCATGAAAGATCTTCAGACTGCACACTGTCTTCAGGAGGTGCAGTGGCCAGTGGCTTCACACGAGAAGCTTTTGGAGGTGCAACTGATGTTGAAGCCTTAATTTTCTTTGGCTTCTGTGGCCTTGGAGGAGGAACTGGGGCTTCATCAGAATCAGCATCATTATCAGAATGATCCACTTTGGCACCTTGTACCAAGATGTAAGAGATGAGGCCATCAAGGTTTGAAAAGGTGTCGATTCTATTTTCTTCCGCTTCACGTGTGCCATCATCACGGGGAGCAGAGGGACCAGGATTGAAGTCTAATCCCCATGACTTCTTGTTTTCCTTTGCCGAAGCCTTTGCATACTAGAAGTTGCGCTTGAAGAGATTATCGTCATGACACCAGAGCAATGATGATGGGTCGGCATCTTTAGGCTGTGGTCCACGGACCATACAAGGATAGAATTCTTGTGCAATGACTTCAGCTTTGTTCTTGGGGGGAAGGCCTCGATAGAGAATATCACCCCAAGGACTCTTGATAGCATTCTTCTCAGCGTACTCCTGGGTCACGAACTTGTACTTGAACTATTGTTCAGCCCAATAGCGTTGAATCCATTGGATTCATGTCTTGCGCTGATTATAATCCTCTTCAGGATCTATCTTATAAAGTTCTGCAAGATCATCAGGCAGATCCTTTGATGTTCCCCCTCGACGCTGTCTGCCACCCTTCCTTACAGATTTCTCCGTAGCCATGAACTTCAAACTGAATGGTTTTAATATGTTCAAAGGCTTCAAAGGCTTTCGCTTGCTGGTCAGACATGAACTGGCTTCGGGAGATTCAATGTGTTGATGTAAGAATTCTGCAAACAAATGCAGACTATGAGAACCTAGGGATTCTCCCACAGACATGTACCTGTGACAGCTTTAGAGATGCGAGGGAAGGGGAAGAGGTCATATGCATTCTTAGAAGATTTTGAAGATAAATCAGTTCGAAGACATTGACCTCATGTTGCGAAGACATTCACTTATATGTTGAGAGTCGGTTCCAGATTTGTACGAATCCATGAATAAGTACAAGTGAGGAATCTAACTAGATATGAAGCTTAAGTGAATATACTAGGCAGTATGAGATGCAGACAGAATAGATCTAACTTTGTATAGATAGAAACCAATTTTGGTAAATTGGATGAATCATTGAGGATCAAAAAGATGGTAAAAATAGAGTTATATTTACCACACGATGAACTGCTAGATGGGATGAATAGGAGACCGAGCAGTTCAATCCACCGTGCCCTAACTTGGCGACGGAGGACACCTACGGCGGCGGCGGAGAGGACGATGCCCGCGGCCGGCGTGAGGACGGTGTTGGAGAAGTCGCGGCAGCTAAGCGCTTCGTCGCCGGCGTCGTCGAGAGCTAGCGGTGGCGCTAGGGTTTTGATGAGGTGGAGAGGTGGAAGAAGGTTTTCTTGACCGCAGGGGGCACGTATTTATAAGAAGGTGTGTGGCACAGCGCAATTACGCAGGTGCCCCTGCCTGTTCACATATGAGGAACACGTGGCAAGCATGCAACATACTCAGAGTTATCCCACATTCCCACGCCCGCCAAGTTTGTCGGATGGTCATTCCGGCTTCTCCGGATTTCAATCAATAAGGATGAATCATTTAACAGACTTAATGTTTGTCTCTGTGTCTTCTGCTGACAAGGATGTAGAGAAGACATTCGACAGTTTCAATACAATGCATATGATTTGGGCAGATAGAGTTTGAGATAGTAAGCATAGAGAGATTAGGGTCCGATCACATTCACTTAGGTCAAAAGATTCAACAATGAAGACATAGCTATAAGTGAATGCTGTAGAGGATAGAATACTAATATATATATATATATATATATATATATATATATATATATATATATGAAAAAGCAATCAAATCAACCTAGTGATGTAAATCATGAAGATTAGTTGAAATTTTGAAGTCAAATCAAATGCGAATATATTCAACAATAATGCCATGAGTGAAACACTTCAAACCAAGAAATTTGGTGGTGGCGTTACCCACCGTATAGGAAGTATTAGACCCAGACACGGCGCACAATTATCGTGGCGCTCCGAAGTCAAATTCCACGTTAATGTATTCACACTCAGAATGTAAGTCTTCATTGATTGAAGATATACTTTACTTCGTGTGTTGCACATCTAAGTCATCAACATGCATAAGTGTTAGGATGTGTGCTTGATCATAGGACATTTGAGGATTCCAAGATATTTAGATTGACGCCATAGTTTGAGATTTTTCTTCATCCACAGAAGCTGAGCACAACAAGATCCAGCAGCAATGTATTCAGATTCAGCAGTTGAGAGTGATACACAGTTTTGCTTCTTTGAAGACCAACAGACAAGTGATCGTCCCAGAAAGTGACATGTTCCTAATGTAGACATGCGATCCACTTTGTCACCAGCATAATCAACATTCGAGAATCCAACCAGATCAAATCTTGATCCCTTTGGATACCATAATCCGAGTGTTGGGGTGTAAGCCAAATATCGAAGAATTCGCTTCACAGCTAAGTGATGCGATTCCTTTGGTGCCGCTTGGAATCGAGCACACATGCAAACACTAAGCATAATATCTGGCCTAGATGCACATAGGTAAAGTAAAGAACCAATCATGGAGCAGTATACCTTTTGATCGAACTCTTTACCATTGTCGTCGGGACCAAGATGATGTTTGGCTGGCATTGGCGTCGTGTAACCTTTGCAATCTTGCATTCCAAACTTCTTGAGACAGTCTTTGAGATATTTTTCTTGAGATATGAAGATGCCATTCCTTTGCTGATGAATTTGAAGACCATGGAAGAACTTCAGCTCACCCATCATGGACATCTGATATTGCTCTTGCATCATGTATCCAAACTCATCACTATACTTCTGGTTGGTGCAGCCGAAGATTATGTCATCCACATATATTTGGCAAACAAACAGTTCACCATCATATGTCTTCGTGAAGAGTGTGGGATCGAGGGATCCTGGTTTGAAGCCTTTGCTCTTCAGGAAGTCTTTGATTGTATCATACCAAGCGCGAGGAGCTTGTTTGAGGCCACACAGTGCTTTGTTTAGTTTGTACACCATATCAGGATGTTTTGGATCTTCAAAGCCAGGTGGTTGAGCAACGTACACTTCTTCTTCAATCTTGCCATTGAGGAAAGCACTCTTCACATCCATTTGATATAGCAAGATGTTGTGGTGATTAGCATAGGCTAGCAGTATGCGAATAGCTTCAAGCCTAGCCACAGGAGCAAATGTTTCATCGAAGTCAATTTGATAGAGGCGAGGGTCCCGATCTTTCGATGAGATGATAACTATCGATTTGGTGGAGACGACTTTAACGATCCGACTACAAACGTGCACGACGTTGTGCCTTAGCAATCGCTAAACCAATCTCCTGAGGTTACTGACGATGCCGGAAGCACGGTCAGCCTGACCACGAAGGTCTATTCCTGCAAGCAATCGAAGAACAAGCAAGAATATGATAAAGCAATCTGAATATTGCGAATATAGATGAAGTATTGATAAAGGTGGGGATCCGTAAACGGTCTTGGTCTGGTCGTTGGACACAAACAAAGTACACGAAGTTGCAATGGCTAACTTTTAACTAAACAAATCCCAAGGAAAAGCTACTAGATGGATCTACTTATATAGGAGCAAGGGGTGGCGGCCAAGGAGGTGGGAGGACGTCCCAAGGCAGCCTAAAACTAAATCTAGGTCGTACAAGGCCAATGGGCCCAAGTGGAGGTGATGTAACACCTTTGGACTTGTAGTTTGACTCGGATTCTGCTGCAGCATCAGATTGTTTCGTCCACAACTCAACGCTCCGGACGAATTTGAAGGTGATTCCAATTGGGTTGGAAAGTGCACGAAATCTAGTTTCCAACAAAAAAAGAATCACCCAATTCGGAGTCCGTATGAAAAACTTGTGTGCGTTTTGAGTCAGGTATGTCTGTGCAGTCCGAATCTGAATCCAGAACGTGAGAGACTTGGACACTATCTTCTCTTGGGCCAAAAGTGACGTGAGAGAACTTTTTGGACAGCAAATAAACATCTCTTTCTTCCTTATCTTCATATGTGGATTGTACAAATGTCCCATACACCTGCAATTAGACAAAACACAAAAGTGTGTGAAGTATTTTTGTTCTGGATAACATAAATAGATTATTGAATATTTTGCACTAGAAATCACCTGACAAATATGCATATATGCAATATTTTTGGTCATATCCAAGGTAGTCATGTCCTCATCATCCTCCCCTTCTTGAAAATAAAGCCGTCCTCGACGTTGCTTAATCTGAAATGTGGCTAACAAAAGAGACAAGGTGTACATGTTGTATATGTATATGTCATCCATTTTTACTTCCCTTGATTTTTGCATATATGACACATGAATAGATGAGTAACTTGCATAGTTCATAAAATCTAAAGCCAAAAAATTAGCACAAGAAGTAGAAGGCATGAAAATATTGCAACTCAGTTTGCACATATAAGTGAAGCTCTTATTCATTTCAAAAGATTGACAATGTTCATCATTAAACCATCCCAACATTGGTGAATAAACCTTACTTGCATCAAATTTACATGCTACAACATGCTTAAATAAGCAAACATGCAATAAGTCATTCAACACAGAATCATCACCAAGATTAGAGGTCATATCAAAATGATTAAACATTGGTTCTTTTGCATCAATAGTTAATTCAATGGATGCACTCAAAATTGTTGGTATTTCAGTTGTTTGATCACATGGCAAAGTCAAATTATCAACGTAGTCCTCTAAAATAGGTGGTGTGATCAAAGTAGTGGGTATCTCATCAGATGGTGCATTCAAATTGACAAGGCATTCATCATTCTCATGTAGAGATGAAAGATCAGTACCTTTGTCATTACCTCTTATGATCAACTCAGATGATGTAGCCACTCTCGGGGGCGATGTGTCACATGGTGGAGGTGATGTAGTCCTGACAACAACAGATGTGGTTGTCATAGTATGCCTAGTAGTTGAAGGAACAATCATATCAACTCTTGGAATGTGCACCGTGCGCTTGTTCTCCTCGTGGCCAACACGTCGTTTTATTTCCTGTTCAGCTTTGCAAGCAAGATGAAACAAATGGTCCATAGGATAACAATCTTCATGAATTAGTATCTCTTGAATATCACGGTTTAATCCTCCCCAACATCTATCCATAAAATCATCTTCACTTTCTTCTAAAGAGGAATGCAACAAGGTAGTTTGTAAATCATCATAATATTTTGTTATAGTTTCACTACCTTGTTTTAAGTGTTGCAACTTCTTAATCATGTCACGAGTATAATAAGCAGGGACGAAAGTATGTCGCATGGCAAGTTTCAAATCATCCCAAGTAGTAGGTATATAATCAGGGTGTAACCGACAATATTCACTCCACCAAACCAAAGCATAACCAGTGAAAGAACCAACCGCAACCTTAACCTTTTTATGTTCATCGAAATTATGGGAAGCAAATATATTTTTTATGTCGAACTCCCATTCAATATATAAAGCAGGTTTAAAACGGCCATTAAATGGTGGTATAGATACATTAACCTGATCATGTGCATTTAGATGTTTGTGCACCTCTCGTGACGGTTGTGGTATTTGCAAAGGTGGTGGCACGTCTCCCGCGATCGACAAAGCCCATGAATTGACTCTGGATCCTGTCATGATTAGTAGAACAAGAAACAAAACCCAAAAATAATGTTCCTATAACTATTAGGATGTGGTGGTAAAACGCTCACAGTAAAGCAAATATCAATGTCTTACAAGTTCTCCATGCAGCAGGCGGTGATCGGCAACCAGCGGTGTCAGTAACTCCGAATATTGAATAAAGCGATTGCCAGGGGAGCGTACATATACACGGTGTAGAAATATGTTGAGCTGGGTTGGCTATATATGGTAGCAAAAGATTAGCAATAATCAATTCAAAGATGCAATGTTGAATAAACGCTCAACGACGGTACTGTGCTGGTCCTAGGCTAGACCGGACTAGAGACGCGAGCCTAGAACACTAATGAGGTCAAGGCGTAGCACAACTAGCATCAATGAAGGATACTAAGTAGCTATTGACAGCAAGATATAAGTGAAGATCACAACGACAGTGAAGATAATGATGAAAAACAACTGCCAAGCAGGATATACAACAACTCTCTCACCAACTTTCCTCTTGAAAACTTTGAGACAATTTTCTGATAAATTCTTTCAAAGAATGCTACTAACTCAAGCTTTCCAATGCAAAAAGAATCACTCAATTCCGAGTTGATATGAGGAGTCAAAGAATTCTAAAACTGGCCTAAAAAATTGGAATAAGCTGTGTTCACGAACTTCAGAGGGCAAAAAGACCTATTTAGAAGCCGATTTTGAGGTGTCAAATATTGAACTAGCTTCTGCAACTATTTAGATGCGGCTCGTCGCTATCTTCAATTTGAGTACTCACGGAGCCAAAACGGACTTTGTATGAGGAAGATACACCTGTTTTACTGAACAGTGCGCAAAACAGATTCCAATCCGAATTCAGGTACGAGATTGATTCTAGATAGATCCAATTTTTTTTCTTCTCTTTTTTTTTCTCACGCTTTTTTTTCTTTTTCTTCTCCCTCTTTTTCTTTTTTTTTCTTTCCTTTTTTCTCTCTTTTTTTTCTTTATATTCTTTTTCTCCCTCTTTCCAAGACAAACTAGATAAGATGCAGATTCGATCAGGCGAAGATGTGAGTGACCTCAACTATGATTATGACAATAAACAGTGCGTAGCACATGATGAAAATTGGTGGATGGGATGGTGGACAGCGGATGGGATAATGATGCAGCAGCTGCGTGACTAATGTGAACAGAACTCGAAACTCTAAAGGAACTAGACACTAAGACCAGCAACTGACACGACGATGCAACCGATAATTCAACTATGCAAGCAATGAATAGAAAATTGCAAAGGCTCAGACTGGCTTGGATAAAGGATGAACAGATCTAACTTTTTTTTGTGGCTTTTTCTTGGACAATAGGTAAGAAAATAAATCTAATCTAAGAAAAACTGGAAATTCTCACCGAGCAACCTGAAAACTGATACCACTTGATAGAGGCGAGGGTCCCGATCTTTCGATGAGATGATAACTATCGATTTGGTGGAGACGACTTTGACGATCCGACTACAAACGTGCACGACGTTGTGCCTTAGCAATTGCTAAACCAATCTCCTGAGGTTACTGACGATGCCGGAAGCACGGTCAGCCTGACCACGAAGGTCTATTCCTGCAAGCAATCGAAGAACGAGCAAGAATATGATAAAGCAATCTGAATATTGCAAATATATATGTGGTATTGATAATGGTGGGGATCCGTAAGCGGTCTTGGTCTGGTCGTTGGACACAAACGAAGTACACGAAGTTGCAATGGCTAACTTTTAACTAAACAAATCCCCAGGAAAAGCTACTAGATGGATCTACTTATATAGGAGCAAGGGGTGGTGGCCAAGGAGGTGGGAGGACGTACCAAGGCAGCCTAAAACTAAATCTAGGTCGTACAAGGCCAATGGGCCCAAGTGGAGGTGATGTAACACCTTTGGACTTGTAGTTTGACTTGGATTCTGCTGCAGCATCAGATTGTTTCATCCACAACTCAACGCTCCGGACGAATTTGAAGGTGATTCCAATTGGGTTGGAAAGTGCACGAAATCTAGTTTCCAACAAAAAAAGAATCACCCAATTCGGAGTCCGTATGAAAAACTTGTGTGCGTTTTGAGTCAGGTATGTCTGTGCAGTCCGAATCTGAATCCAGAACGTGAGAGACTTGGACTCTATCTTCTCTTGGGCCAAAAGTGACGTGAGAGAACTTTTTGGACAGCAAATAAACATCTCTTTCTTCCTTATCTTCATATGTGGATTGTACAAATGTCCCATACACCTGCAATTAGACAAAACACAAAAGTGTGTGAAGTATTTTTGTTCTGGATAACATAAATAGATTATTGAATATTTTGCACTAGAAATCACCTGACAAATATGCATATATGCAATATTTTTGGTCATATCCAAGGTAGTCATGTCCTCATCACAATTCCTTCAACTTGAGTATATCCTTGAGCCACAAGACGTGCTTTGTTTCTGACGACTTGACCATGCTCATCTTGCTTGTTCCGATATATCCATTTAGTGCCAATAATGTTATGTTTGCGAGGGTCAGGGCGCTTGACAAGTCCCCAAACATTATTCAGCTTGAACTGTTGAAGTTCTTCTTGCATGGCTTGAATCCAATCAGGTTCCATAAAAGCTTCAACAACCTTCTTGGGTTCAGATATTGATACAAATGAAAAATGCCCACAGAAATTTGCTAACTGTGTTGCTCTTGAGCGAGTAAGTGGACCAGGTGCATTGATGCTATCAGTTATCTTCTCAATTTGTACTTAATTTGCAACATGAGGATGAACTGGACGAAGCCCTTGCTCATGCTGATCATTGTCATCATTGGGAGGATTGTCTTCGGTCTGAGCATTGTCTTCAGGTTGGTTTGGTGCAGAAATGATAAGTTCCTCTTCAGGTTGTGCTTCAGAGGGCATGGTTTCACCAGTTCCCATCAGCTTGATAGATTCGCTGGAAGGAGCTTCATCTAATGTGCTTGGCAGGAGCTCTCGTTGTGAACCATTGGTTTCATCAAATCGCACGTCCACAGTTTCAACGATTTTGTAGTGTAAGAGGTTGAAGACTCTGTAAGAGTGCGAATCCTTTCCATAACCGAGCATGAAGCCTTCGTGAGCTTTGGGTTCAAATTTTGACTTGTGATGGGGATCCTTGATCCAGCACCTAGCACCAAAGACTCTGAAGTAGCTGACATTTGGCTTCTTGCCAGTAAGGAGCTCATAGGATGTTTTGCCCAGAAGCTTGTGGATGTAAACACGGTTGATGATGTGACATGTTGTATCAATAGCTTCTGGCCAGAACTTTCTTGGTGTCTTGTACTCGTCGAGCATTGTTCGAGCCATCTCAATGAGGGTTCTGTTCTTGCGCTCTACAATGCCATTTTGCTGAGGTGTGTATGGGGCAGAGAACTCATGAGTGATTCCCATTGTATCCAGATAAATATCAAGCCCGGTGTTCTTGAATTCAGTGCCATTATCACTTCTGATATGCTTGATCTTGACGCCATAGTTGTTCATTGCTCGATTGGCGAATCGTCTGAAGACATCTTGTACTTCACTCTTGTAGAGAATTATGTGCACCCATGTATATCTTGAGTAGTAATCAACAATGACGAAGCCGTAGAGACACGCTGTTGTTGTGAGGGTAGAGTAGTGAGTAGGGCCAAATAAGTCCATGTGCAATAGCTCGAAGGGTTGAGATGTCGTCATGATTGTCTTCGAGGGGTGCTTGGCCCTCGTCATCTTTCTAGCTTCACAGGCACCACACAAATGATCTTTCTTGAACTTGACACCTTCGATGCCTATGACATGCTTCTTCTTGACGAGTGTGTGTAAGTTCCTCATGCCAGCATGCCCCAGCCTTCGATGCCAGAGCCAACATTCTAAAGCTTTTGCAAGAAGACATACGGCAAGCTGTGGACCTGTAGAGAAATCTACCATGTATAGATCACCTTTCCTATATCCTTCAAAGACTAGAGACTTGTCAGATTCCATTAGTACAAGGCAACGATATTTTCCAAATATCACAATCATGTTTAAGTCACAAAGCATTGAGACAGACATTAAGTTGAATCCAAGGGATTCAACAAGCATCACTTTATCCATGTGTTGATCCTTTGAGATTGCAACTCTGCCTAGACCCAATACCTTGCCTTTACCAGTGTCAGCAAATATGATTTGACTCTTGTCGGATGGACGTAAGGTTGAGTCCATGAGAAGACTTCGATCACCAGTCATATGATTAGTGCATCCGCTGTCCATAATCCATTCTGAAGCACGAGGTGTCATGCCCTACAGTGCAGTTAGGAGGATAGGCTTCACAAGGTATGTTGTGAAGCATAAGCATTTTACGCACACTAGGATTAGCACAGCTTAGATGAAAGTTAGAACACACAGTATGACAGGTAAGCGATTCATATGTGGAATACATAGTAAGTCATTTTATCATGCGTCCCTTTGTGTTTTAGGTCCCGAGCAATAATATCGGACGCCTTTGATTGCTGGCTAGAGACCATATTCTGCAAAAGAGAGTTAATTCTTCTTCACCACCCACATCTTCATGGGTGGCTTAGAAGCAATGAGTCTAAGTGCAGCATCTGAGAATTTTGGCTTTGAAGCCCTAGCAAATAGCCTTGCAGGAGATGAATGATACTCATATGAATAAGCAGAAAAGTTCTTAGTCCTATGAACATGGCGGTTTGAGGACACACGTTCATATTCATAAGTTTGAGTACGATTTCCCTGCAAAACATTGGCGTTAGGGTGACTCAAGTGAGTCCTGTATTCGTATGAAGCCATTGGACCATATGATGCCTTTCGTCTGGGGTATGTCTTCTTCCCAGGTGGTGTCATGATGACATTCACTGGAAGATTCTCAAGACGGCTTTTGGGAACCCAGATCTTCTTCATAGGTGGTCCATTCCTGCAGTTAGTACCAATATACCTGGCAAACACTTCACCATTCTGATTTTTGAACAATTTATAGTTTGCATCAAAGGATTCATAAATGATAATAGGATTAGCACAGGTAAAGCCAGATAAAGTGGATGGATCCACTGAAGGTTCCTTTGTAGCAACCCATGTGGTTTTAGGATACTGCTCAGGCTTCCAGTAGGAACCATCAGCATTCATTTTCCTCTCGAACCCAACACCCTCTTTCCTAGGGTTTCGGTTCAGAATCTGCTTTTTGAGGACATCACAAAGTGTCTGATGTCCTTTCAGACTTTTATACATCCCTGTTTCAAGCAGTGTCTTCAACCTAGCATTTTCATCAGCAATAGTAGTGGTATCCTCAGCAGAGGGGTTAGTTACCACATCAGTAGTTGAAGACAAAGCAACAGTAGCAGCATTGGAACATTCAGCAACAGAGGTAGCGTTATTACGCTCAATGCATTTTAAACATGGTGGTTCAAATCCATCCCGAGCAGAACTGATCTGTTGAGCGCGAAATGACTCATTCTCTTTTTGAAGATCTTCATGAGTCGCTTTCAATTTCTCAAGCTCTTGCTTCCTTTGAAGATAATCATAGGAGAGCTTTTCATAAGTGGTTGAGAGCGTCTCATGAATACTTTCAAGTTCTTGATACTTAGCATGAAGATTTTTTATGTCTTCAACTAAGGACCGTGAACGTGTCATTTCCGCGTCCAACAGGTCATCGCTTTTGTCTAACAGTTTCTGAGTATGTTCCATAGCCCTTTGTTGTTCAGTAGCAATTTTAGCAAGTGTTTTGTAGCTGGGTTTAGATTCACAATTAGAGTCATCTTCACTTGATGTTTGAAAGTAAGCATCGCGTGATTTTACCTTGGCACCGCGAGCCATGAAACAGTAGGTGGAAGCAGGATCGTCCTTGTCATCATCAGCATTGGTGTGGGAGTCATTGTCTTCAGTGTTGAAGATGGACTTGGCAACGTAGGCTGTGGCTAGAGCCAGACTTGCAACGCCAGAGTCGGACTCAGCTTCAGATTCCACCTCCGCCTCCTCAGAAGCAGACTCCTCCTCTGAATCCATTTCCTTGCCAACAAAAGCACGAGCCTTGCCAGATGAGCTCTTCTTATGAGATGAAGACTTTGATGAGGACTTGGAAGAAGACTTTGAAGATTTCTTCTTCTTCTTGTCATTAGAGTCATATTCCTTGCTCTTCTTCTTCTTCTCGTTGTCCCACTGAGGACACTCAGAGATGTAGTGCCCAGGCTTCTTACACTTGTGACATGTTCTCTTTTTGTTGTCTTGAGTGGAAGCTTCATCATTTCTTGAACTGGATCATGAAGACTTTCTGAAGCCCTTCTTCTTGGTGAATTTCTGGAACTTCTTCACAAGCATAGCAAGTTCCCTTCCAATGTCTTCAGGATCATCAGAACCGCAGTCAGATTCTTCTTCTTCAAATGAGGAAACAACTTTTGCCTTCAAAGCACGAGTTCGACCATAGTTGGGGCCATAGATATCTCTTTTCTCAGAAAGCTGGAACTCATGTGTGTTGAGCC
The DNA here is from genome assembly GCF_002162155.2 of Triticum dicoccoides. Classification (NCBI taxonomy): domain Eukaryota; kingdom Viridiplantae; phylum Streptophyta; class Magnoliopsida; order Poales; family Poaceae; genus Triticum; species Triticum dicoccoides. Next base: position 289,723,207 of record NC_041387.1, on the reverse strand, counting down.
TCTCAAGTATATCCGACGGATCAAGAGTCTTGAACTCAGGACATTCTTGTATCATGAGGGCAAGGGTGTCAAAGGAGCTGTCAAGAGATCTCAACAGCGTCTTGACGATTTCATGCTTGGTGATCTCAGTGGCGCCGAGAGACTGAAGCTCATTTGTGATGTCGGTGAGGCAATCAAATGTGAGCTGGACATTTTCATTGTCGTTTCTCTTGAAGCGGTTGAAGAGGTTGCGAAGAACACTGATCCTTTGATCTCTCTGAGTTGAGACGCCTTCATTGACCTTGGACAGCCAGTCCCTGACTAGCTTTGACGTTTCCAGAGCACTCACACGACCATACTATCCTTTGGTCAGATGACCACAGATGATGTTATTTGCAGTCGAGTCCAGTTGAATGAACTTCTTGACATCAGCAGGGGTGACACCTTCACCAGTTTTTGGAACACCATTCTTGACGACATACCAGAGGTCGACATCAATGGCTTCAAGATGCATGCGCATCTTATTCTTCCAGTAGGGATATTCAGTTCCATCAAACACGGGGCAAGCAGCGGAGACTTTGATTATCCCTGAAGTCGACATAGCTAAACTCCAGGTGGTTAAACCGAATCACACAGAACAAGGGAGTACCTTGCTCTGATACCAATTGAAAGTGCTAGTTATTGACTAAAGGGGGGGGGGTGAATAGGCGATTTTTCTCAAATTCTTCAAAACATGGAAGTTTCGAAGACAGACAATAGAAATAACCTAATTGATATGCAGCGGAAGATAAACTACAACAAGCAAGCCATAGTCAAGTATGCAATAGTGTGAATGTACAAAGACTAATAGCAGCTAGGTAGGTAAGGATCAGGATGGAAGATAGTATGAAGCCAATCAACGATAGTAGTCAAGCAATGAAGTCAAACATATAAGACAAATAAGTAATGACTTCACGAAGACAAACTCAAAGTAAAGGAGGGAAGGGATAGAACCAGTCACTTGTTGAAGACACAGGATTTGTTGGACCAGTTCTAGTTGCTGTGACAACTGTACGTCTGGTTAGGGAGGCTGAGATTCAACTCAGAAGACCGCGTCTTCACCTTATTCCCCTTGAGCTAAGAACACACATTCCTCGCCCAATCACTCTGGTAAGTCTTCAAGGTAGACTTCCGAACCTTCACAGACTTTGTTCACCGGCAATCCATAATGACTCTTGGATGCTCAGAACGCGACGCCTAACCGGCTGGAGGATACACAATCCTCAAGTGTAATAAGTCTTCAAGTCACACAGACAGAAAGACTTTAGTGATGCCTAACACTCTTTGGCTCTGAGTGTTTGGGCTTTGTCCTCGCAAGGATTTCTCTCTCAAAGGCTTCGAGGTGGGTTGCTCTCAAAATGACAAAAGCCGTAAACTAACTCTGAGCAGCCACCAATTTATGGTGTAGGGGGTGGGCTATTTATAGCCACAAGGCAACCCGACCTGATATGTCCGAAATGACCCTGGGTCACTAAGGAACTGACACATGTTCCAACGGTTAGATTTCAAACCCACATGGCAACTTTACTTGGGCTACAAGCAAAGCTGACTCATCTAGCTCTGGATAAGATTTGCTCTCATTATCTTCGCTCGAAGACATAGGATTTGGGTTGAGCATCACTTCAGTCACTCTTACTTTGTTCACTTGGACCCCACTTAACAGTACGGTGGTTCCTATGACTCAACAAAGAAGAAAAGGAAACAATGAAACAACTCAGTCTTCGCGCTCCATAGTCTTCACTCAATGTCTTCTCATGTCATAGTCTTCAGTGTGAATATCTTCACACACCACCATTGTCTTCAATGTCTTCATACATTTTTAGGGGTCATCTCCGGTAGGTAAACCGAATCAATGAGGGACACTTCCTGCATTATCCTGCAATTCTCACAAACGCATTAGTCCCTCAACCAACTTTGTCGTCAATACTCCAAAACCAACTAGGGGTGGCACTAGATGCACTTACAGCACCCAAGTGTATGTCGAATAATCATCAACAATAATGAAGCCGTAGAGATGTGAAGTTGGAGTAAGGGTAGAATAGTGAGTAGGGCCAAATAAGTCCATGTGAAGCAACTCGAAGGGACGTGAGGTAGTCATGATTGTCTTCGAGGGATGCTTGGCTCTAGTCATCTTCCCAGCTTCACAAGCATCACATAGATGATCTTTCTTGAACTTGACGCCCTCGATGCGAATGATGTGCTTCTTCTTCATGAGAGTGTGTAAGTTCCTCATGCCTGCATGTCCTAGACGATGATGCCAGAGCCAACACTCTGAAGCTTTTGCTAGAAGACATACGACAAACTGTGGTCCTGCTGAGAAATCTACCATATATATATCACCACTTCGATAACCTTCGATGACTAAAGATTTGTCAAAGTCCATTAGCACAGGACAATGATATTTTCCAAATATCACAATCATATTCAGATCACAAAGCATTGACATGGACATTAAGTTGTATCCAAGGGTTTCAACAAGCATCACTTTATCCATGTGCTGATCCTTTGAGATAGCAACTCTACCAAGACCCAATACCTTGCTTTTACCAGTGTCAGCGAATCTGATGTGGCTTTTAGTAGATGGACGTAGGGTTGAATCCATGAGAAGACTTCGATCACCAGTCATGTGGTTGGTGCAGCTGCTATCCGTGATCCATTCAGTGGCTTTCGGAGTCGTACCCTACAGTGCAGTTAGCGGGATAGGTTTCACCAAGAGTATTGTGAAGCAGAAACATGTAGCGAACAAGCATATAATCAAAGTTGAGATTTTGGTTGGGCATGATAGGATGCTCGTCAAGAAACCCTGGGACTAAATACATGGTAAGACCATTCTGGCACTTTATTTTGTGTCCCACAAGATGTTTTAGGTCCCCAACATTGGCGTCGGAAGTCTTTGATTTCCGTCTGGAGACCTTTCCCTGCAAGAGAAGTCAATTCTTCTTAACCACCCACATCTTCAGGGGTGGCTTAGAAGCAATACGTCTAAGTGCAAGAACTTTGGCTTTTTAGTCCTAGCAAATAGCTTCATAGGAACACACTCATATTCATGAGTCTGATGATGGTTCTCCTGTAAAACATTGGCATTAGGGTGACCATGAGTGCTCATCTATCTATATGAAGCCTTTGGTCTGGGGTTTGTCTTCTTACCACATGGTGTCATGACGACATTCACGGGAAGCTTCTCAAGACAACTTTTGGGCACCCAAATCTTCTTCAAGGGTGGCTGATTCCTGCAGTGAGTACCAATATACCTGGTAAACACTTCACCATTCTCATTCTTAAACAATTTATAATTGGCGTCAAAGGATTCATCAATGACATGGCGTTAGCACAAGTGAAGCCATATAAAGTGGATGGGTCCACTGAAGGATTCTTAGCAGCAACCCAGGTGGTTTTGGGGTACTGCCCAGGCATATAAACAGTTTATAATTAGCGTCAAAGGATTCATCAATGACAATGGGGTTAGCACAAGTGAAGCAATATAAAGTGGATGGGTCCACTGAAGGATTCTTAGCAGCAACCCAGGTGGTTTTGGGGTACTGCTCAGGCGTCCAGTAAGAACCATCAACATTCATTTTCCTCTCGAACCCAACACCTTCTTTCCTAGGGTTTTGGTTCAGAATCTGTTTCTTGAGGACATTGCACAAAGTCTGATGCCCTTTAAGGCTTTTTGTACATGCCTGTTTCAAGCAATGTCTTCAACCTAGCATTCTCATCAGCAATAGTCAGTAGAGGGGTTAGTTACCTCAATAGAAGTTGAAGATATTACAACATTAGAGGCAGTTTAACTTTTAGCAACAGAGACAACATTATCATGCTCAAGACATTTTAAACATGGTGGAACAAATTCTTCCTGAGTGGATTTGATCTGATGAGCAAGTAGTGAGTCGTTCTCTTTTTAAAGATCTTCATGAGACGCTCTCAATTTCTCAAGATCTTGCTTCCTTTGAAGATAATTATAGGAAAGCTTCTCATGAGAGGCTGAAAGAGTTTCATGACGACTCTCAAGTTCCTTGTACTTAATGCGAAGATTTTTATGTCGTCGATTAAGGACTGAGACCGATTCATTTCCGCATCCAACAGGTCATCACTTTTGTCTAGCAGCTTTTGAATATCTTCCATAGCAGCTTGTTGCTCAGTTGCAATTTTAGCAAGTGTCTTATAGCTAGGCTTGGATTCACATTCAGAGTCATCTTCACTGGAGGTTTGGAAGTAAGCATCGCGTGAGTTTACGTTGGCACCATGTGCCATGAAGTAGTAGGTTGGAGCAGAGTTATCCTCATCATCAGCTTCAGCTTTGGCGGTGTGACCATTGTCTTCAGTGTTGAAGATGGACTTGGCAACGAATGTAGAAGCCAGAGCCAGGCTTGCCACGCCTGAATCAGACTCCACCTCCGCCTCCTCAGAAGCAGAGTCCTCCTCTGAATCCATTTCCTTGCCAATAAATGCACAAGCCTTGCTTGATGAGGTCTTCTTGTGAGACGAAGACTTTGATGAATACTTTGAAGAAGACTTTGATGAATACTTTGAAGAAGACTTTGATGATTTCTTCTTCTTCTTGTCATCGGAATCATATTCCTTGCTCTTCTTCTTCTTCTTCTTCTTGTTGTTGTTGTTGTTGTTGTTGTTGTTGTTGTTGTTGTTGTTGTTGTTGTTGTTGTTGTTGTTGTTGTTGTTGTTGTTGTTGTTGTTGTTGTTGTTGTTGTTGTTGTTGTTGTTGTTGTTGTTGTAGGGTGGAACCCTAAGTGAAGATCTTTCACGAATTGGAGGGGGAATCCCCAAGAACAAGATGAACACAAGAGGAAAAACAAGAGGAACACTCAAGAACAAGTCCAAATCACACATCCACTAGACCAACAAACACACAAGATCCACAAGGTACATGAAAAATCAAAGGGAAATAAGATACATGGTAGAGTTCATCCCAAATCCTATGAAGGAGATGAGGGCTTGATGATCCTATGATGGGAGAACGAGGTTGATTCTCTCCTCTTTGAGTTTCGCTCGGTTTCACATGAGAGTTGGATTCTACCGTCATCGGAAACATTGTGCATGCTTAGGTACCAAGAAGACAATGGTGAGAAGGAGAGGACGGAGACTCAAGTGACCTCGAGACAATGGTGAGAAGGAGAGGAAGAGAATGAAGAAGAGAACGAGAAGGATGAAGAAGGAGGAGAAGGGGCAAACCCCCTGGACGCACCGGGTGCCCGGCCCCTGCAACCCCCGGGTGCCCGGGCACCTGGCCACCTACAGCCGCGCCCTCGGGTGCCCGGGCCTAGGCTGGCCGGGTGCCCGGCTCTGGCTACCCCAGCCGCTGGGCTCTGCCCCGGGTGCCCGGCCGCGCCACCCGGCCATCTCCAGCGCCCCCCGGGTGCCCGAGACTTGGGCCCCCGGGTGCCCGGCCGCCTCGCCCGACCATCTCCAGCGCCACCCCCGGGTGCCCGGGACTTAGGCCCCGGGTGCCCGGCCACATGCCAGCTGGCCCCTTTCGTCCAACCGCACGTTGATGGCCTTTTTGGCCTTGTATCCCCCTCTTTTTGCCTTGTTTCGCCCCTAGACTATAAAAGGACACCTCCTAGGTCATTTGATGGGTTAGCAGAGATTAGACTAAGTATTGTGAGCCTTTGCTCCTTGTATCCCCTCCTCTTAGGAGCTCAAGCCCCCACCTAGGGAAGAATCCATTGGATTATCAAGGCCTCCTCTTGGAGAAGATCATCAAGACCTCACATAGTGGGAAGAATTTACCAAGTGCTACTCTCCTTGTATTGATCTTGTAATCTTGTGGATCTCATGTGTGCTACTCTAGTGGATGTGATACTTGGGTTTGTTTGAGAGATTTGTTCTTGGTGTTCTTGGTGTTCTTGAGTTTTTCCTCCTTTCCCCCCCTCCAAGTGTGAAAAGATCCTTCCTAGGGTTTGACCCTCCAAGTGCGGAGCCTCCCTCGTCCATCCACATGGACACACCATCACCATCGCAAGCACCGAGAGGACCGGTGACAAGAGCACGTGCACGCAACATCGACGACGATGTCACTTCTTTCCTATTTGAGTCTCGTTCAGAATCGCATATGAATCGGGTCCTACCTCAAACGGAGATGTTATGCTTTCTTAGGTACTTGGGAGATCTTCACGAGGAACACGGAGGGAAACACCAAGCTCACCCAGAGACACAAGCTCCTACGGTCGAAGAGGAGAAAGAGGAGTGGCTTTGGACACTCCAGGTGCCCGGGCACTTTGGCCCCGGAGGCCCAGCCCCTCCCTGGCGCAGCTCCAGCCGGCCCCGGGTGCCCGGCCGGTGGAGCCCCGGGTGCCCGGCCGCTCCCAGCCACTGGCCCGGCCGCACCGGGTGCCCAGCCCCGCAGCCCCGGGTGCCCGGGTCACCTCCAGCCGCCGGCCCAGCCCACTCCGAGTGCCTGGCCTCGCTGCCCTGGGTGCCCGGGCCACCTCCCGCGCCGGCCTAGCACACCCCCGGGTGACCCGGGTTTTTGGGCCCCGGGTGCCCGGCCGAAGCTGCCCAGCCCCCTGCACCGACCCCGGGTGCCCGGGCCTGAGTCCCCCGGGTGCCCGCACCACACCGAGAGCCTGCGTGCCTCCTTGGGGCTTTGCCCTTGTATCCCCCTCCTCTCTAGTTCGTCCCTAGACTATATATAGCCCTCTCCTAGCTCATTTAGAGGATAGCTAAGAATAGACACAAATCATAGAGCTTAGCTCATGTACCTCCCCTTGTGGGATTCCTCTTGAGAGAGAAGACTCCATTGGAGTACAATACCTCCATTGGAGAAGATCCCTAGGGATTCAAGCCCCCCTTGAGGGAAGGATCTACCTAGATCATCAAGCCCTCATCTCCTTCATAGGATTTGGGATGACCTCTACCATGTATCTTGTTTCCCTTTGATTGTTCATGTACCTTGTGGATCTTGTGTGTTTGTTGGTCTAGTGGATGTGTGATTGGACTTGTTCTTGAGTGTTCCTCTTGTTTTCTCTCTTGTGTTCATCTTCTTCTTGGGGATTCCCCCTCCAATTCGTGAAAGATCTTCACTTAGGGTTCCACCCTACAACATCTTGGTATCATGAGCCATGGTTTCTCACGAAATTGGACCCCCCCCCATCTTTGTTTTCTAGCCTAATTTTGTGTGTTCTTCCCCAATTTCGAAAATTCCCCACCAAAAATAGCCCCAATTTTTTTTTGTGATTTGTTAGTTTGATGAGGTTTTGTTGGATTTGATCCATGGATTTGCTTGGTTTCAAGTGGATCTAGCATTCCCCCATCCATCTCCACCTTTCCCTCCACGATGATGAGGACATCAATACAATTGTTACACCCACAGCCCCTGCTGCTATACATACTGGACCAATTACTAGAGCTCGTGCACGCCAACTAAATTACCAGGTACTTTCGTTTCTTGGTAATGATTCTAATGTTCATGAGAATATGATGCTGCCTAAATTGGATACATTTGTTTTGCTTACAAATGAAGGGCCTAGCTTGGAGAAGGATGAACATTGGAGCAAGAACAAGAACGGGGTTACAAGTGATGATTTCAGGACTTTGAAGCCACCATAATGGGTGCATGAAGCCTTGGACGAAATATACAAGATGCCACTTCATAAATTCCGTCCCGAGGCTATTTTAGGTGCTGCGTCACCTTATTATTGGGCCAGGCCCATGTAATTTCGAAATACATAAGTATAGGCTATTTTTAGAGTCCGTATGTGTGGGGAAACAAGAGATAGGGTTGATTTCGGACCCCTCCACCAAGGGCCACGAAATTCCCCCCTCTTCCTCCATATATACAGCCCTTAGGGCATCGTTTAGACTTTGGGATTTGTTTAGTTAAAAGTTAGCCATTGCAACTTCGTGTACTTCGTTTGTGTCCAACGACCAGACCAAGACCGCTTACGGATCCCCACCTTTATCAATACTTCATATATATTTGCAATATTCAGATTGCTTTTATCATATTCTTGCTCGTTCTTCGATTGCTTGCAGGAATAGACCTTCGTGGTCAGGTTGATCGTGCTCCGGCGTGGTCAATAACCTCAGGAGATTGGTTTAGCGATTGCTAAGGCGCAACGTCGTGCACGTTTGTAGTCGGATCGTCAAAGTCGTCTCCACTAAATCGGTAGTATCATCTCATCGAAAGATCGGGACACCCCACCTCTATCAAGTGGTATCAGAGCTCTATCACCTCTCCTGAAGACGCTGACAGGTATGAATGTTTAGTTGCTCAACGTGTTTTGAGTGTGCAGGTCACACAAGCTGAGCAAAATCAGAGGCACAATTTGTTCCATACCAAGGGAGTTGTGAAGGAACGTTCTGTGCGCGTCATAATAGACGGAGGGAGCTGCAACAACTTGGCTAGCATGGAGATGGTGGAGAAGCTTTCTCTCACCACAAGACCACATCCACATCCTTACTACATCCAATGGTTCAACAACAGCGGCAAGGTTAAGGTAACACGTACTGTTCGTGTGCATTTTAGTATTTCTACATATGCTGATTATGTTGATTGTGATGTGGTACCTATGCAAGCATGTTCCTTATTACTTGGTAGACCATGGCAATTTGATAAAAATTCTGTACACCATGGTAGAAACAATCACTATACTCTTGTTCATAAGGATAAAAATATTACTTTGCTTCCTATGACTCCTGATTCGATTTTGAAAGATGATATTAATAGAGCTAATAAAGCACAACAGGAGAAGAATAAGAGTGAAAATCAGATTGTGGCAAAAGAATTTGAGCAACAAATGAAGCCTAATAATAAACCATCTAGTGTTGCTTCTGAAATTAAATTGAAAAGTGCATGTTTATTTGCCACCAAATCTGATATTGATGAGCTAGATTTCAGCAAATCTGTTTGCTATGCTTTTGTGTGCAAAGAGGCATTATTTTCATTCGAGGACGTGCCTTCCTCTTTGCCTCCTGCTGTCACTAACATTTTGCAGGAGTTCGCTGACGTTTTTCCACAAGACGTGCCACCGGGATTACCGCCTATTCGAGGGATTGAGCATCAGATTGACTTAATTCCCGGTGCTTCACTGCCAAACCGTGCACCATACCGTACCAATCCAGAGGAGACGAAGGAGATTATGCGTCAAGTACAAGAGCTTCTCGACAAAGGTTATATACGCGAATCCCTAAGTCCTTGTGTTGTTCCTATTATTCTAGTGCCGAAAAAGGATGGTACATCACGTATGTGTGTTGATTGTAGAGGCATTAATAATATTACTATTCGTTATCGTCATCCTATTCCTAGGCTAGATGATATGCTTGATGAATTGAGTGGCTCTACAATATTCTCCAAAGTTGATTTGCGTAGTGGCTACCATCAAATTCGTATGAAATTGGGAGATGAATGGAAAACAGCATTTAAAACTAAGTTTGGATTATATGAGTGGTTAGTCATGCCTTTTGGGTTAACTAATGCACCTAGTACTTTCATGAGATTAATGAACGAAGTTTTACGTGCTTTCATTGGACGATTTGTGGTAGTTTACTTTGATGACATATTGATTTATAGCAGATCTTTGGAGGAACATTTGGAACATTTACGTGCTGTTTTTATTGCTCTACGTGATGCACGTTTGTTTGGTAACCTTGGGTGATAGAGGCAAAGGTGTCCCGTCTTTCGATGAGATGGTGGATTTCGCTTTGGTGGAAGTCGACTTTGACGATCCGACTACGAACGTGCGAGGACGTCGCGCCTTAGCAATCGCTAAACCAACTCCGAGAGGTTATTGACCACGCCGGAGCACGATCAACCTGACCACGAGGGTCTGTTTCCTGCGAGCAAACAAAGAACAAGCAAGAAACTGAGATTGCAATCTGGATATTGCGAATATAAGATGAAAGCTTTATTGATCAAGGTGGGGTTCTGTGACGCCTTTGTCTGGTCGTTGAACACAAACGAAGTACGCGAAGTTGCAGCTATGGCGAACTTTTAATCTAAACAAAACCCAAGGTCTAAACGATGCCCTAAGGGCTGTATATATGGAGGAAGAGGGGGTGGATTTCGTGGCCCTTGGTGGAGGGGTCCGAAATCAACCCTATCTCTTGTTTCCCCACACATACGGACTCTAAAAATAGCCTATACTTATGTATTTCGAAATTACATGGGCCTGGCCCAATAATAAGGTGTCGCAGCACCTAAAATAGCCTCGGGACGAAATTTATGAAGTGGCATCTTGTATATTTCGTCCAAGGCTTCATGCACCCATTATGGTGGCTTCAAAGTCCTGAAATCATCACTTGTAACTCCGTTCTTGTTCCCCTTGCGCATGCCATCATCTCCATGCTTGTTCTTGCTCCAATGTTCATCCTTCTCCAAGCTAGGCCCTTCATTTGTAAGCAAAACAAATGTATCCAATTTAGGCAGCATCATATTCTCATGAACATTAGAATCATTACCAAGAAACGAAAGTACCTGGTAATTTAGTTGGCGTGCACGAGCTCTAGTAATTGGTCCAGTATGTATAGCAGCAGGGGCTGTGGGTGTAACAATTGTATTGATGTCCTCATCACGCTCTATCCAAGCTTTGAGAGTTTTTGACTACAACGGTTGCCGATCACCGCCTGCTGCTGGGTAAGAACTGGTAAGAATTTGAGATTTGCTTGACGGATTTGTGACACCCACCACCACCACTTGTTCGTAGTCTGTAGGATCATATTCTTGTGTGTTTCTATTGCTGCTAACCATGCCAGGATCACAAGCCGACGAGATTGACTGGGAGAATTTATCGAACAAGGAGCTTCATGATAAGTTTCAGCAAATGATGACTGAACAGGTGCAAGATGTGCTGAACAATTTTGAAGAGGCCATGGAGAAGATCACTGGCTTTGAGAAGACGTTCGAAACAAAGCTCGATAACAAGTTTAATGAATTGCTCGCGCGTCTTCCACCACCACCACCCGCTGCACCTAACGCACCTCTCCAACAACAACAACAACAACGACTACCTCCACGTCGCGAAGCAGACCTCCGCCGAGCAAGCCGTGTTCCTCTTGCGTTTGGCCAAACTGTTGGTGCTGCTGTTGATACTTCTGTGGCTCCTGCTGCTGATGCGGAGGAGGATGATTATGTGGGAGACTATGAGGATGAGGTTGATCAAAATCAACACTACGTGCAGCCACCTGTACCACCACCAGCAGGTCGACCTCAGGTATATATTCGTAATGGTAGGCCTGCACCACCACGTCAGGTACGAGATGATGTCCATATTCCTAAACTGAAATTGAATATTCCACCATTTGAGGGTAGATATGTTCCTGATATATATCTTACTTGGGAGTTAGAAACTGAACAACGATTTACATGTTTACAATATCCTGAGGAGAGACGAGTTGCTGCTGCCGTTTGTGCTTTCACTAGTTTTGCATGTGTATGGTGGTCTGAACATTGTAGATTATATCCTATTCCAACTACTTGGGCTGCTTTGAAAACTGCTATGCGTACGCGTTGGGTTCCACCATATTATCAACGTGAATTGCTTCAAAAATTGCAGCGTTTAAGACAAGGGAAAAATTCTGTAGAAGAATATTACCAGGAATTACAAACTGGCATGATTAGATGTGGTATTGTTGAGGAGAATGAAGCTATGCTTGCACGTTTTCTGGGTGGATTAAATAGAGAGATTCAGACCATTCTAGACTATAAGGAGTATACTAATATCACTCGTTTATTCCATCTTGCTTGTAAAGCTGAACGTGAAGTGCAGGATCGACAAGCATTGGGGCGAACTAACTTTTCTGCAGGCCGACCTTCATCATGGACACCACGTGCATCTTCTACTTCAACTGCACCAGCACCTCCATCCGGTGCCACCTCCAGCCGTGATACAAGAAAACAGGCACAACCACCATTATCTGCCAAGAGCGCACATGCGGGGCCTGCACAGTATTCTTCTTCTTCCATGGCATCAACAGGGCACACAAGTGATATTATTTGTCGTCGTTGTAAGGGAGGAGGTCATTATGCGAGAGAATGCAAATCTCCGCGTGTGATGATTGCTACCGCGGATGGTGGATATGAGTCCGCTAGTGACTATGATGAGGAGACTTTGGCTCTTATTACACGTGAAGAACATGGTGGAGATGATTCTGATAATGAGACGCAATACATGGCTCCTGAAGACGCTGACAGGTATGAATGTTTAGTTGCTCAACGTGTTTTGAGTGTGCAGATCACACAAGCTGAGCAAAACCAGAGGCACAATTTGTTCCATACCAAGGGAGTTGTGAAGGAACGTTCTGTGCGCGTCATCATAGACGGAGGGAGCTGCAACAACTTGGCTAGCATGGAGATGGTCGAGAAGCTTTCTCTCACCACAAGACCACATCCACATCCTTACTACATCCAATGGTTCAACAACAGCGGCAAGGTTAAGGTAACACGTACTGTTCGTGTGCATTTTAGTATATCTACATATGCTGATTATGTTGATTGTGATGTGGTACCTATGCAAGCATGTTCCTTATTACTTGGTAGACCATGGCAATTTGATAAAAATTCTGTACACCATGGTAGAAACAATCACTATACTCTTGTTCATAAGGATAAAAATATTACTTTGCTTCCTATGACTCCCGATTCCATTTTGAAAGATGATATTAATAGAGCTAATAAAGCAAAACAGGAGACGAATAAGAGTGAAAATCAGATTGTGGCAAAAGAATTTGAGCAACAAATGAAGCCTAATAATAAACCATCTAGTGTTGCTTCTGAAATTAAATTGAAAAGTGCATGTTTATTTGCCACCAAATCTGATATTGATGAGCTAGATTTCAGCAAATCTGTTTGCTATGCTTTTGTGTGCAAAGAGGCATTATTTTCATTCGAGGACGTGCCTTCCTCTTTGCCTCCTGCTGTCACTAACATTTTGCAGGAGTTCGCTGACGTTTTTCCACAAGACGTGCCACCGGGATTACCGCCTATTCGAGGGATTGAGCATCAGATTGACTTAATTCCCGGTGCTTCACTGCCAAACCGTGCACCATACCGTACCAATCCAGAGGAGACGAAGGAGATTATGCGTCAAGTACAAGAGCTTCTCGACAAAGGTTATATACGCGAATCCCTAAGTCCTTGTGTTGTTCCTATTATTCTAGTGCCGAAAAAGGATGGTACATCACGTATGTGTGTTGATTGTAGAGGCATTAATAATATTACTATTCGTTATCGTCATCCTATTCCTAGGCTAGATGATATGCTTGATGAATTGAGTGGCTCTACAATATTCTCCAAAGTTGATTTGCGTAGTGGCTACCATCAAATTCGTATGAAATTGGGAGATGAATGGAAAACAGCATTTAAAACTAAGTTTGGATTATATGAGTGGTTAGTCATGCCTTTTGGGTTAACTAATGCACCTAGTACTTTCATGAGATTAATGAACGAAGTTTTACGTGCTTTCATTGGACGATTTGTGGTAGTTTACTTTGATGACATATTGATTTATAGCAGATCTTTGGAGGAACATTTGGAACATTTACGTGCTGTTTTTATTGCTCTACGTGATGCACGTTTGTTTGGTAACCTTGGGAAGTGCACCTTTTGCACCGACCGAGTATCTTTTCTTGGCTATGTTGTTACTCCACAGGGAATTGAAGTTGATAAAGCCAAGATTGAAGCTATTGAGAGTTGGCCGCAGCCCAAAACGGTCACACAAGTGAGGAGTTTTCTTGGCCTCGCTGGATTCTATAGGCGTTTTGTGAGTGATTTCAGCACCATTGCTGCACCTCTCAATGAGCTTACAAAGAAAGATGTGCCTTTTCTTTGGGGTACCGCACAGGAAGAAGCCTTCACGGTATTGAAAGATAAGTTGACACATGCTCCTTTACTCCAACTTCCTGATTTTAATAAGACTTTTGAGCTTGAATGTGATGCTAGTGGAATTGGATTAGGAGGTGTGTTATTACAAGATGGCAAACCTGTTGCATACTTTTCTGAAAAATTGAGTGGGCCTAGTCTGAATTATTCTACTTATGATAAAGAATTATATGCTCTTGTTCGGACTTTAGAAACATGGCAACATTATTTATGGCCCAAAGAATTTGTTATACATTCTGATCATGAATCATTGAAACATATTAAAAGTCAAGCTAAACTGAATCGTAGACATGCTAAATGGGTTGAATTCATTGAGACTTTCCCTTATGTGATTAAACACAAGAAGGGAAAAGAAAATGTTATTGCTGATGCTTTGTCTCGTCGCTATACTATGCTTTCACAACTTGACTTCAAAATATTTGGTTTGGAGACCATCAAAGATCAATATGTGCATGATGCTGATTTTAAAGATGTAATGCATAATTGTAAAGAAGGAAGAATGTGGAACAAGTTTATTGTTAACGATGGATTTGTGTTTCGTGCTAACAAGCTATGCATTCCAGCTAGCTCCGTTCGTCTTTTGTTGTTGCAGGAGGCGCATGGAGGAGGATTGATGGGACACTTTGGCGTGAAGAAGACGGAGGACGTACTTGCTACACATTTCTTTTGGCCAAAGATGAGATGGGATGTTGAGCGTTTTATTGCTCGCTGCACTACATGTCAAAAAGCTAAGTCACGCCTCAATCCTCATGGTTTATATATGCCTTTGCCTGTACCTAGTGTTCCTTGGGAGGATATATCTATGGACTTTGTTTTAGGTTTACCTCGAACAAAGAAGGGGAGGGATAGCATATCTGTTGTCGTGGATAGATTCTCGAAAATGGCACACTTTATACCATGTCATAAAAGCGATGATGCTGTTAATGTTGCTGATTTGTTCTTTCGTGAAATTATGCGCTTGCATGGTGTGCCAAATACTATTGTTTCAGATCGTGATACTAAATTTCTTAGCCACTTTTGGAGATGTTTATGGGCTAAGTTGGGGACTAAACTGCTTTTTAGTACTACTTGTCACCCCCAAACTGATGGACAAACTGAAGTAGTCAATAGAACGTTGTCTACTATGCTTAGGGCTGTTTTGAAGAATAATAAGAAAATGTGGGAGGAATGCTTGCCTCATATTGAATTTGCTTATAATCGTTCATTGCATTCTACTACTAAGATGTGCCCTTTTGAAGTTGTGTATGGTTTCCTACCTCGTGCACCTATTGATTTGTTGCCTCTTCCATCTTCGGAGAAGGTTAATTTTGATGCTAAACAACGTGCTGAATTGATTTTAAAAATGCATGAGTTAACTAAGGAAAACATTGAGCGCATGAATGCTAAATATAAACTTGCTGGAGATAAGGGTAGAAAACATGTTGTG